>NC_092806.1:29849361-30169732 GCF_040954645.1 Diabrotica undecimpunctata | reverse complement strand
TATATATATATATATATTTATATTTATATATATATATATATATATATAAATATTTTTGTACGGCTAGGAAATTACTTTAGGCAATTAATTATTCTGCGTAATTATATTACAAACTTAAACTGTTAAAACGAATATAAGATGCCACACCAACAAATCTTTCGAACAGTATATACCAAATAAGAAGCAATTATAATACTTTAATTTGATCTTAGTGATAAGCTACATTTCAAAGATTTTTTTTAATCAAATACTGACAAGCATTTGGATTTGTATCAGTGTTAACTCGTTTCGTTCCCAGAGAGATTTGCGGTGGCTTTCATTTCTACCAAATACGGATTAACCGAGGGTATTGTGCTTTTGCTTTGTCTATCTCTAATACAAAATAAATAATATTGGAGCGTCTTTAGTGTTATTGATTGTTTTCCTTGGTGATATATAACCGCTTGAAATATAATTAATAGGTGCTGTAGTGATAACGACGTTGAAAGGTGTTTAGAGTTGGGAAACATAATGAAAAATAAGTTAAACAAAGCTAGTGACCTCGGTAAGCGAAAGCACATGACATGAAAAGCACATCGTATATCAATGTTTATTTGCTAGCGCATGTGAGATGCATTTCGATAAAAATAATTTGATAATAATATTAATAATTCACTTTTTGAATGGTTGTACATTTCGTATAAAATGTACACACATCAACATTGTATAGTGGTAATAAAAACTTTAAATAACAACGATATTTTTTTTTTAGTTTTTTCTAGAAATTTTTTAAATTCGTGTATTTTTTGCTAATATTTTCTGGTATGGGTAAAACGGGGCAGGCTGCCTGATACACAGTAACCTAATAAAGAATATTCAAGATTGGAAATGCATTTCGGAAAGAATTCTAAAGATAAGACTGGTAACTGCAGAACACAAACTAGTCAATATCATCGTTATTTATGGAATAAATGATGACGAAAGAGCAGCTAGCAAAGATCTATTCTGGGATAAGGCCTCTGAAATAATAGACAGTTTAGAAGGCAATACTATAGTACTAGGGGATCTAAATGATCGAGTGGGTGTAAGAGATGAACATACCCAAGATGTATTAGGACCATATGGAGAAGAAATAAAAAATGACAATGGGGAACGTATTATTGATATATGCAGAGAAAATAATTTAATAATAATGAACACATTTTTCAAACACAAAGATGTACATAAATATATAAGAGAAGTCAAAAGTAGAGGTGAAAGATCCATCATAGACTATGTGTTAGTAAATAGATCATCGAAGCAATGGATTAAAGACGTAAGAGTAAAACGACGAGCTAAAATATATAGTGACCACTATCTAGTTGTAGCCAGGACCAGCTTAAGAGTGCAATAAGAATCAATAACGAAAGGGACCAAGAAAACAAGTAAAGCTCATGATACATGATACATACACTATAGAAGTATTCAGGTCACATAAGCTAGCAGACAAGGAGACAGCAAACAAGTTTGAAAACTATGTTAAAATTTAACTAACAGAGCACGCTGAACATGACTGTGATTTAGACCAAAATTGGCAAATACTGAAAGAAGCACTCCTAAACGGTGGTAAACAAGCATGCGGAATAACAAGAAATAACAGAAGCAAAAAGTGTACAAACTGGTGGAACAATGAAATAAAAGCAGAAGTGAAGTCCAAGAAGATAGCTGGGAAGAATTATTTAAGGAACGGAACCGCTGACAACTACCAAATATACAAACTGCAAAGAATCAAAGTCAAAGATATGGTACTAGCAGCGAAACGGAAAAGTTGGGAAGAATTCGGAAACAAGATGGAAGAAGACTACCACTCTAACGAAAAGTTATTCTTTAAAAACCTGAAGAATTTAAGAACCGAAAAGGCTCCACAAACACCAAAGCAAGTAAGGGACAAAAAAGGACACTTACTGCATGATAGATCCTAGATAGATAGAAGCAATATTTCGAGGATCTACTGAATATCCAAAACGATGTAGACATTATCACAGAAAAACCAGAAGAGGTAGAGCAAGAAGACTAAATTCAAGACGAAATAACTAAAGCAGAAACAAAATAAATCATACAAAAGCTTAAGAAAGGTAAGGCGGCTGGATTTGATAAAATCACAGCAGAAATGCTTAAAAATATGGGCGACAAGGGCATTGAACTGCTAACAAAAGTATGTAATAGGGCATGGAGTGAGAGCCAAATACCAAAAGATTGTGAAGTGGGAGTTATTCTACCCATTTTCAAAAAGGGAGACAGATGCGAATGTAGTCCCTACAGAGGAATAACACTACTGAGCATCCCATCCAAAGTGCATGAGAGAATACTAGAAAAACGTCTTTTACAAGAAGTTGATTCTGAAATGGAACAATCACAGAGTGGGTTTAGAAAAGGCAGAAGTATCCAAGATCACATGTTTACTATCAAGAAACTAATACAAAACGCACGGAACTCAAGCACTGAGTTATACCAAGCCTTTATATACTTAGAAAAGGCAATTTCATGACGCTACTCGTGACGACGTCATCTTGTGACGTGAGATCCGTGATGCTTGCCTCACCATCTTACTATATAATACAGCGCCAGTATAGAAGATTCGCTTCAAAAAATATTCTGACGAGTAACCAATCTATTAAGGATATTCAATACATGCTCAATTAGGTTGTAATTGTAAAAATTGTCCTGACCAAGCAATAATATCAATATTTTCTTTAGTTTGAATATTTCTAACGGTAAGTTACATAAAAACGAGCGTTAGACGCACTAGTAAACACGCATTAGAAATAATTTTGGTTAACGGTTACTGCATACCGCAGCACAACAGGTTTAAGAATATAGAGCCGTTGTTCAAGTGGATTCAGAAAATCATAAAGTGGAACAACGCCAGTTCATTTATTACTAATAGCATCCCATGCCGACATAATTGGTCCAAAGCTACTTTAAGAATAATTGAACAAGCACAATTCAGCCAATAAAGAGGCATCACTGACCAAGTTGAACCTCTTTAACTCCTTACATAGATGCAGATTACCAGAGAAATTTGAAGACCTCTGTGATATTCATTAACCTATTGGCCGCATATTACATAGCCTTAAAAGATGGCCTAATCTACAAGCTCCTTAAAATAATTTCCCACAAAAGTGACTGCTTAACTTTTAAATAATGTGCTGGGCAATAGAAACATTCATGTAAACACGAGAAATACAATAAGCAAAAAGAAAACTCTAAACATCAGCCTCTTCCATGATAAATGAAGTGTTATTTGTTACAATCTCTTTGAAATCTCAATTATATGAAATATATAAAAGTGGACTTAAATACTACCTTGCATGTTCAACAATAAAGCAAATGAAAAAATATAGACGAGGCTAAAAGTAAGGTATAATGTTAAGAGCAAAAGACGCCTGGCTGACAATTTTACTCAGAGGAAAATAAATCCTCGCTTCATTAAAAACTCGAAAAGGAACGTAATCATTGACTTAAACGAGAAAAGGAGAGGAGAACTCTTCGTTGAAAATAAAACACGCTAAAAGTACTCTTCATTTTATACGAAAACACCAATTAAAACCACAAAATATACAAATACTGATGCTATTTTAAAAGGTAAAGTAGAAAAAGCCAACGAAGCCAAGCCAAGTAAAAATGGGATCATATCAAAAAAACAGAAGAACTAATATAAGACCAGAAATAACAAAATTGGAATTATTCCTTCGAGTAGAATAAACTTTAAGTATTTTTTTATTTAATTAATTTAATTAAGTAGTAATACACCAGAAAATTGATACTTACTATCCATTTTTTAACTTGTATGTACATATCGACTAATACGTTCATTACACAAGAAATTCACGCCAAAACTAATAAGTTGAAGGGAATTTAAAATTTAATTCTGCGTACTTGATTTATTTCTTTTGTTATATTTATCGACAAAACAGTTCAAATTCAAATATTGAACCGTATGAAGTTCACGAATTATTACGAGGAACATTAAAAAAACCATTGTATTTTATGACACAAATTATCCTTTTATATATATTGTTATGATTTTAAGATACCCAAGGCAAATCACAATAATTAGAAGAATAAATTTAATGTGATAATTTCACAACACCCAAGTTATTCAACAATGATAATGAAAAATGTCTTAATAATTGGCGGTGTTTAAGACATTTCATGATTTAAAAAGATGAATATGATAAAAATATCAAATAGATGTAGTGGTATGTAGGCACATTATAGTAATTAAATAGTTTTAAGATGATTTTATTTCTTCTTCAGGTTCCTTCTCCTATCGGACGTTGGAAATCATCATCGCTATTTTAATTTTATTGGCCGCGCTTCTGAATAATTCTAATGAGCTGCAACCGAAACACTCTCTCAAATTTTTTAGCCAGGATATTTTACGTCGTCCTGGGTTTCTCTTCCCTTACATAATTTATTTAAAGTTATGCAACTCAAATGACATAACTTTCAAAACAAGTGACCCTTTAAAATTTAAGCAATACCAAGAAGTTTCTTTTCAATATAATGCATAAGAGTTATATCTTTGAAAGATGATTGTTCAAACATTCAAAGTTTCTCGATGTAGTTTGGAGAGACATTTTCATTGGCAGGATACATCCTATATTTTTAAATTTAATTTGTAAATATATGAAATTAAGTTGTATCAGACTTAAATCTTATAATACAAAATAATAGTTAGATCCAAATTAGAATGAATTAGCTAAAATTTAAGAAAGCATCATCAAATGATTTGTTAAAGTCATAATTTTGGGTAAATGTTAAAAGTACATATAAGTTTGAACTTATAAAAATAAAGTTTCAGGCAAATAATTCAAAAAAATAAAATGCAAAATCAATTGGTAAAATCTTTATAAACAATGCAAAAGTTATTTCAATACTCCATTTATACTTATTGTTTAAATATCTGAATTTTAATTTGTAGAACTAAGAACAAAAACTATAAATTTTTACTCTGCTGGTGACGTAAGTCAAGAATACAACTCTCCCCATCCCAGTCGGAGTAGACAACACCATGGTACAATTATTACAAGGTATGATATTGCGCATGACATTTGACAGCTGGCCCAGGAGTGTGACGTAGTCAAGACCGCTCGAACCCATTCTTGCAGCTTAACGTACACATTAATTTTGAAATTATGGTTAAAATGATCGATTTTTTTTAAAAATGTTTTGTTTTGGTTATAATTGAATAAAAAATATATTTTCAGTAGCGTAAAACCTTTACTTTTCCTGGGGGTTCAGGCAAAATATTTATTTTTGTTTTTATACATATACTAATAATATATACGCACTCTTTTTGTATAGGTAAATAGTAGTAGATTTGCGTATTTTGATTTACTGTCACTCATTTCCAAACAGTTTTACTGAAATAAAAACAAAATAGATTACAATAAAGAAAAATCTGATTTATAATTCAATATGGTATTTTAGATTTATTTATTTTTAAATTTAGTAAAATAAAAAATATACACATTACTATATCCCACCGATTATTATATGCAAAATTTACTTACCAAACAATATAATAATATGAAAATAAGGCACAAATTAGTTCAAACGCAAAACACAATAAATATCGACTTCAGACGACTTTACACCGGCAAGACAGAAAACTTGTATAAAAACAAAAGTTTGACAATAATATCGGTTATCAATGTTGACGACTAAATTGCAAGTTACGAGATAATAAATATACTTTAAAGTAACTCAATACTGAGTCATCTATTTTATAACAGAAAAATAATTTAGATATATGCTTACATATGTCTCTTTATACAAATATCCACTTCGCAAGTGCTTAAAAAATTTGATGGGTAAAATGTTGAATACCATATTGAATACTTTGCTTCACAACTGCCTGATGTTCATGGTTTGAAGATCTTCCTATATATCCTCTATCCACCTTTTATTGGGCATACCTCTTGTCCTATTTGATTGGGGTTTTAATATCTGGATTACTTGTACACCTCGATTATCTGGCATTCTTTTTAAGTGGCCAAGCCAGTTTAGTCTTTGTGACTTTACAAATCTAACGATATCTGCGCTCTGCAGTAGTTCATCCAGCTCTGCATTAATTCATTTTTATTCTTCATGAACCATCGCTATTTTTGAATGTTTGTTATGTGTTAAAAATAGGTGCTTTTAAAAACATTTGGATAAACTGAATGATGTGCATAGTTATGTAACTAGAAATAACTCCATTATAATATCTGTCATTTTGTAGATTAACGAAGACCCAGAATTCATATGAATATATCAGTTTAACGATTTTTAACATGTTACTGTAAAATTGTTGTTATTTTTTTAGACAGCAACCTTAAATGGTTCTTTCATATCGATTTGTTAAGTAAGAAACTAGCCTCAGCCTGCTATGCAATTTGCAATAAGATCTGTTTCGGAGGAAATCAATTTAGCATCTTCCAAAATAACATATTTTTCTTTGTTAAATAATGTTATCAATATTAAAATATGTAATGTTATCATTATTAAACAATACCAAGATAATTTTATGTGTGAAAATTACAAAAGATGTAATTTAAAATATTGTGCAATTTTGTGTGACCTCACTACTAGGGATGTGTAGTTCACCATCGAAATAGTTTAAATGAACTATTCTTTCAACTGAACTAATTGAACTAGTTCATTAATTTTTATAGAATTAGTTCACTGCGAACGATTTGCATTTTAAATTGTGTCTTAACTTCTAAAGAAGAAAATAATGAATGAATGAGATCATATATTTATTATTTTGTGATGGACTGACTAGTTTAAAAAAAGAAATGCCGATTAGCCTCAGATAACAGATAATAACTTTTATGAATGTGACAATAACATAAACTTGCAATACTAATATCACATGAACAGTAATTACATTGTGCAGATTTTTGATTTTTATCGTTTTTTTCGAAATGATCCCATAAAAAACTTCTATTTCGTCTGTTACTCATCTTTTGAAATTGATTAGGAAAATAAATTATTATAAAGAAAAACTAACTAGTCATGTAATAATTTAAAACATTTAAACCTAAACATACGATCGAAAGAAATGGTTCCAAACCCAAACTACTTGTACGGTAGTGAAAGACTGACTGAAAACCGAAGAAAACGGGCGGCCGGCGCTGAGCTTGTGTGTTGATTGGGACGAGACATCTGTCAACCAGTTACGTTAGGGTTGGATTTTGATTTCGGTCCTACAAATAGTTCTTTCGCGAACTAGTTCACTAAACTAGTTCATTTTTGTTAAATAGTTCTCTTGAACTAGTTCGTCTAAAAGAACTAATAAGTACACCTCTACTCACTACTACACTCATATTCAATGGCCAGCTAGTTCATCCGATCTAAATAAAATTTATTTATTTTATCATTACTTTATCATTATTTATTTATTTATTTGTTTCTGAAACATCAAACTCTGGAGTATAAGTTGATTAACCTGTACCTACGTGTAATTAAAGATAATTAAGACTTGTTTTATAAAGGATATCTATGTTAACAAAATAACTGTACCAAAAATCAATAAATTTAAATTAACTTCAAAATTTTATGTACCATTAAATATTATAATAACATATTTTTATCAACTCTTTATAATTACTATAATTAAATTAGCCAAATTATATAAAAACACTTAAAATTAAAAGTCTTTCCTATACAACTACATTCAAATGTTGCGTGAAGAAGCGCCGTGACCGACATGGCAGTGAACGTGGCCGTTAACACACAATGTAGCCTCGTCAGTATGATGATAATAACAACTATGACAACAATGACATTATGGTTTCGTTGAAAAAAAAATAAAATATGATGCAATTTGAGTAATAAATTTTTAAAATACAATAGTTTTTACATTATAATAGTGTTCCATGTTTAAATTAAATTTAACTATAATATATTTGAAACATTTTCCAATTTAATTTAAATATAGATATTCCAAAATCATCCTCAGAATGCCACTGCACAGCAAATTGTTCTACGTAGTATACTAAATAGAAACGTGCCAATGGCGTTGCATTAAATTAATATATTAACCAACTTGCACATCAAACTAATCAAGGTAGAACACTCCCACTAATGAAAGGAATTTTATGTTAGCAATTTGATTTAAAGCTCGTAAATGCAAATATCAGCCTTTAAAATGCTGCTACCAAATCAAAAATGTCGACCTGTCCTATTTTCACTTTAATCGAAATTTTAACAATTTTACTTTGAGCTCAATTAACAAAACCTATAGAATTTTTTAAGGATTATTTTACTTAAATACGTTTTTTATTATTTATATTTTTAAACAATAACATAATAACATCATCTGATTAAATTAACCTGTTCTGAGCATTATCTCCGTTTAACTGAGGTTGGTCTAGATCAGGGATCCCCACTAGGATTTCTTTGAGAGCCCAATAGTTTGAATGAAATTTTTCTCAGGGCCGCAAGTACAAGTGGTGGTATGAAATAACTTTAAAACTATATGACTATAACATAAGTTTATTACAAGTTACGTAAAAACAATATAATTATAAATTATATGGACTGTTTTGCATGTAAAAAGTAGAAAAATGTCTTTTACTTGACTCCAGGAATGTCAAGTCCTGAATTTGTTAATTCTTTGAAGTCAACGGGCGAAATCTTTCACAGCTCTATAGAATGGCATCTATGTTAGCAGGTTGGGAAGAAACTGAAATTCTCAAAATGTTTTTAACGTTCTTACTAGTTAGCCTAGATCTGTTCTTGTTTTTTATGAACTTCAGCTTACTGAATGTAGATTCACATACATATGTAGATGCAAAAATACACAAAATTTTCTGAGCACAGTCAATTAAGTTAGGAAATTTTTCATTTTCAACTGCTTCCCAACACTTATAGTGAACTTTTTCCTTCTTTTTTTCTTCTAAAATAGTTTTGAGCTCTGTATCATTCTGAAGATCAATTACCTCATTTTTCAAATCCCTAGCTTCGTATCCAAAAATAGAAAGATGAGCTACATTTGCTGTTGTTATTGCCCATGGATTTTCCACCAAGCAAAATGGTTCTTGGTACTTTCTGAAGTCATAAAACCTCACATTTTATCATTTAGGTCTGCTAAGAGCTTCAGTAGGTCAGAAATCTCTTGACTTTCATCTGAATTTTCATGAAACAGTGCTTTAACGGAAGAAAAGCTTGAATAATCTTTATTTGACAATTTTTCAATATACACATTCAGCTTCCGCTCCAGTGAAAACACAATACTCATCATTTTCGTTACAATGTTATTGTAGTCTCCTTGCAATTTGGTCAATGTTTTATTCATATTCCTCATTGTATCAGTGAGAAACGCTACTTTAAGCCACCAACTAGAATTATAAATATCATGGTCCCATATTGCGACATAAGTTCTTTCAAAAATTCTTGAAACTCTTTGTGGTTTAGTTTATTTTATCTTATGATATTCACAATCTTTACAAGTGTTTTAATAACACATGTAAATTTTCACCAAATTTAGCAGCTAAGCTTTCTTGATGAATGATACAATGGAAACTCAATAAATTATCATTTCCCAAGTGTTTTTCAACAGCTGAACAAACCCCATATTTCGCCCCAACATTGATGGGCAACCATCAGTACACACAGAAAAAACCTTTTTCAAATCAATAGTATGCTCGTTAAAAAAATTTACTGTTGTGTTCAAATAATCAATACCTCGAGTTTGTCCAGTCATAGGAATCATGCCCAAAAAATCTCTTTAAGAACACAATCCTTCGATACATACTTTACGAACAATAGCAGTTGAGAAATTGCCGTTATGTCAGTGGAGTCGAGCGCAAGACAAAAATATTTACTTTTCTGCAGTTCATCGGTAAGATTAAGGGCAATATTTGCTGCTAAGTTCTGTGGCCGTCTCATGCACGTTTAATCAGACAGCTGAAGTTTTGAAACTTTATCTAATCTTTGTTCATTATTAGCAAATTGTGAGATATAATACATAAATAGAAACATAATTATATTATAACTCGCAAATTTTGTTTTGCTGCCTAGCAGTCTGAGAGCCGCAAAAAATCGCTCCGAGGGCCGCATGCGGCCCACGGGCCGCGTAGTGAGTATGGCTGGTCTAGATTGTTTTATATTAACTAACGTAATTGTAATGTCAGCATACTGTATATGTTTATCACAATGCAGAGGGGTTTGTCAGATGTTGCTATCTTCCCCTTTTTTTGTCGTTGACTCTTTCTCTGAGGAGGAGGTTGTCAATCCTCTACCGGACGCGTCCCCAGGTGGCGGATAGGGAATGCCTCCCAGATATGGGTGGTATCGGGGAAATGAAATACCCGACGCGGACCAAAACTGACAACAGTAGCGTCTGACCCAGAGTGGGCGGCTGCAAACAGCGTCTGACCCAGAGTGGGCGGCTGAACAATAGGTCCTCCAAAAGGGGGTTGTGGCGTTAGGCGTTAGCAACCTAGCACACTTAAAAAAATCCAAGGGCTAACGAACAATTGGCAGAAATGAAAAATTTTAAAATTAATCCCCGGGTGGCAATCCACACCTCCGAAGGAGGGAGCCCCATCGGATACGGGGGGGGGGGGGCACTTCTGCTTTGAGTTCAACAAACCCGGCTTAGAAACTCAACCGAAGACAAAGACAGAGAAAACTAAGAATCGGCACATGGAATGTGCAGGGCTGGAGAACAAAAGCCAGTGAAGTAACATCAGAATTCGAAAAGATGAATCTCGATATCCTCGTCACAACGGAAACAAAAAAGAAAGGAAACGGCACGGAAAGAATAGGGGAACTAATCCATTGTTGAAGCGGAGTAGAAAAGAAAGACCGCGCAAAAGCTGGAGTTGGAATTCTACTAAAGAAGAAATGGGAAAAATCTATAGACGATTGGGAACCCATAAACGAGAGAATTGCCAAACTGAAAATCAAGATGTATGGCAGAGAAATTATAATACTAGCAACATACGGTCCAACGGAAGACAGTCCAGCCAATGAGAAAGAACGATTTATCGAACAACTTCAAGAACAAATGGATAAGAGAAAACCTAAACAAGAAATAATAATAGTGGGGGATCTAAATGGAAGAGTCGGAAGAAAAGACAATGACAGAACAGTTGGTCCATTTGGAGAAGACACAATTAACGACAACGGAGAAAGATTGGTAGAACTATGTGAAGTAAATGATTTGAAAATTATGAACGGATTTTACAAACACAAAAATATACATAAGTACACATGGACTCAAGAGACAAGAAAACTAAGATCCATTATTGACTACATTATCATGAACCACAAAAGCTCCATCAAAGTGAAAGACATCAGAGTGAAAAGAGGGGCAGAGTGTGGACCAGATCACAAACTTGTGGTGGCATGGATGGAATTCCCCTATATCTGGACAAAACAAAAACATACATCGATTGTGACAACGGGAACGACAATAAACGAAAAGAGGCTCAAATTACATCTATTGCAGGAAGAATCAATAAAAGATTTATACAAAAGAAGACTAGACCAAAAACTAGAAGAATTCAGATATGACACGTTAGATGAAATGCATGAACACATAAAAACCTGCCTGATTTCAGCGGCCTTAGAAGCTCTTGGAGAAGACGACCAAAGGAACACCCATCAGAATATCAAATTAAGGGAAGACACATTGAAATGCATAAAAGAAAAGAAAAAACTACACATAAAATACCTAAACACCAAAAAACAGGAAGACTTAGACCTATATAGAGCGAAAAACAGAGAGGTAAAGAAAAGAGTAACAAATGAAAAGAACGAACGATGGGAACAAGCATGCACAGAGATAGAACGACATATCGGAGGAACGAGAAATTCAGAATCATGGCGAATATTAAAAGCACTTCAACGAAATAAGACAGAGAAAACCCAGATCGGCAAAATTAGTGAAAACGAGTGGCAAGAATACTACGTAGAACTACTTACAGAAAACCGTCCCCAATTTCAGGAAGAGAATATAGAACATGCAGGAAACGGGGCATACGACCAGATAGAAATAAGCCTGGCAGAAGTTAAGAGAGCAATCAAGACATTGAAGAACAAAAAAGCCAAAGGACCCGGAGGAATACCAAACGAACTAATTAAAAACGGAACGGAAAAGTTATTCCGCATGCTACATAGAATGTTCGAAAGAGGACTAAATGGAGAAGAAATACCTGCGGAATGGACACAAGCATACATCACATCCATACATAAGAAAGGAAACAGGAAAAAATGTGAAAACTATAGAGGAATTAGTATAATATCGTCGGTAGGTAGACTTTACGGGAAAATTATTAAAGAAAAACTAGAAACTGAAATAATAGGAAAAATTGGAGAAGACCAAGCAGGGTTCACAGTAGGAAAATCATGCCTAGATCATACGTACACATTAGAACAACTGATAGAGAAGAAAATGGCAAAAGGTAGACCGGTCCATCTGGCCTTTGTTGATCTAAAGAAAGCATATGACTCAATACCTAGAGTCAAATTATGGGAAGCAATGAATGATCTCGGAATCCGACAAACACTAATAAAAGCAGTTAAAGCACTATACAAAGAAAACAAAGTAGCTATTAAATGTGGAAATAAAGCCTACAATCCATTTAAGACGACAAAAGGACTTCTACAAGGCTGTGCTACGTCCCCTACTCTGTTTAAAATATTCTTGGAAAAGACACTCAAACCATGGAGGAGAAAGTGCGAAGGAATGGGCATACCAGTAAGAGACGAATACCTATACACCTTAAGTTTTGCCGACGATCAAGTAGTCATCGCACAAGATGAAGAAGATCTCAGCTTTATGCTCAGAAAACTAGAAGAAGAATATAAAAACAACGGAATGGAAATAAACTTAGAGAAAACCGAATATCTAACAACAGAAAACAAGGATATGAGAAACCTAGAGATAGACGAGGGAAGACAAATAACTGGAACAGATAAATTCAAGTATTTAGGAACCATAATATCGAACCAGGGAACAACAGAAGAAGATATAAACAACAGACTGAGACAAACAAGAAACTGTATAAGACAACTAAACTCAGTGTTGTGGGATAAGAACATTACGATAAAGATAAAAAAGAGAATATATAACACCCTGACAAGAAGTATCCTGACATATGGTTCCGAAAACTGGACAATAAACAAGAGAAATAGAGGTAGAATAAGAGCAGTAGAAATGGAGTTCCTGAGGAGAAGCTGTAGACTTACAAAAAGAGACAGAATTGAAAACGCAGAGATTAAGCGGAGAATGGGAGTGCAATCAGACATAATCGACTATATAGAGGAGAAGAGACTATCCTGGTACGGCCACGTCAGAAGAGCGGACAGAGGACGCTGGATAAACAAAATCACAGAATGGAGCCCGATTGGAAGAAGAAAGAGAGGAAGACCCCGAAGGTCATTCAGAGATGAAATCGACGAGGCTATGGAGAAAAGAACCCTGCGAGATGGAGACTGGAATGACAGGGAAAATTGGAGAAAACGGTTGAGTGAAGGAAGACAGTGAAAACTGTGGAAATCCTTAGTAGTAGTAGTATTTCTTTGACCATCGTAAATATAATTTTTGTTAAATTGTTATACAATTTATCTCATTGATATTATTTCCTCTTCTTTTTCTTTTTCCTTCTTGTATGTAGGCTTTAAAGCTTGTTTCTTCTTCAATATTAGCCTCATTTTCAAAGTTTATACCTCAATTTTAATTAAACCTTTAATTATAGTTAGACTTAAATTTTTAATAAGCTAAGGTGGGGTAAGTTCGGCCTAAAAAGTCAATAGATAAATTTTTAGATAGATAAGTTTTATAAAAATTTTATTTTTTAATTATAACTTTTAGTGTTTTGTTGCTGGTTTAATTATCGCATACACAATCTACACAGAGAACCAATATAACATTAGTTATATTAGTTTCTGTTATAATGCACATTTTGTTCTGCAATTATTGTACGCTGCACTTGCCCCTGATTACGGGGCTAGTACATATCAGGACCTTCATTTCTCGAATAATTGATAGATTAAATAACGAGGCTAGTGCAATACACTTAAATATTTGTACTTTTCAATGCGCTTTACGGAAATCAGGTACTTATTATAGTTTAAAAGTTACGAACTTTTATTCACTCACATATACAAAACATTAAATAAAAGAGTTCTATGGTGTTAGTAAAAATAAACTTTAATTATAAATAAATGGCATACTGAACATGTCAAACTAATTTATTCATTACAAAACATAAAGTTAGATCTAGAAATTTAAAAATAACCTTGGTGTAAACATTTTAGATGGCTTCTTGGACAGCAACGTTACTGTCAAATATAAATTTATCAGGAATACCCTGAGATTCAATAACTTCAGGATTGTTTAATTTGTTGACAATATCTGTTAAGCTAACTAAACAAATGTCTTTACGGTCCAGCCTAAATTCTGTGTTAGTATTTTTATTTATTTGAACCATGCAAGTTACTATAACCTCTTCATAATTAACTTCATTAATGAGACAAACATATTTATATAGTTTCTTTTTTCCATAGAAGTTAGCCAATACAAAATCGCCTACATTTAGTGTAACACAATTATTGTTATTTTTCGTGTTGCTCTCTTCAGTTTTTTCTCCCGAAACCGCTTCATCACGGTGAACGTCTTCCAAATTATCTTCACTCATGCCATTCTCTTCAGTTTTCTCTTCCGAAATTGCTTCATTATGATCAACATCTTCCAAATCATTTTCACTCATGTCATCAAATTCTGTAATTCTGTCACCACTACTATCACTTTCCCAAGATTGATCACTTTCTTCCGAACTAATGTGCTTGCATTTATTTACTTTAATTTGCTTGGTTTGCTTTCTTCTTGGTTTTGCGTTAAGCGTATTCGCCGGCTTACATATTTTAGTTTTGACAGAGTTTTTGTTAGTGCTATCTATCAGTCGTTGCAGTACGTCTTCTTGTGTGATTATTTCAGCTCCAGCAGAGATTCTTTTCCTGGGATTTTTTGTTTGAGTCGCATCACGTTTCACAGCTTTTAGTAGAAGTTCTTCAAATGTAAGATGTTTTGACTGTGATGAGCTTGGTAAGGAACGTTTGTATTCACTTGTTAAGTGAGCTTTGTATGTCTTCATTCCATCGTTTTAAAGTTAAAGGATCGAAATACTCCCGTGGTATAACATTATGATTTAAAGGAAAAATTCCAGCTTTAGTCAAACCACTTAGCAATATGCCTGGATCAGTTTCTCTCCAGATCTCTGCAACTAATTCTGAAATGTTTTTTTCCCCACATTTTTTCTCTGCCACTGGACTAATTTAGAATCTCAGCGACTTTTAAGAGACTTAAATACTGATAGATGTAGTGGTTGCAATAAGTGGCTGGTGTGTGGTGGTAGCTTAAGAATGGTAATTTTTTTTGCAATTGCTAGTCTTATCAAATCCACACCAATATGCGTTGTGTGCCCGTCGTATATAACAAGAACGGGACGGTCTTTAGATAAATTCTTAATAAAACTTTTTTCGAAGGAATTTTTAAAAACAATAGATTCCATCCAGCCATTAACTGTTGCGGCATATGTAGTTAGGGTACTCAGTCTCAGGTTTTACTACCCATTGGTCTTAAACATGTTTGCCTTTAAAACTTATGAGTGGTGGTACTTTTTCTCCAGCGCCACTACAGCTCATAAGAACAGTTGCATTTTGTTTTTCCGGACCACTAGTTGTTCTGGTTGCTGGCACAGCCTTTTGTCCAACAATTTTAGTCTTCTAAGGATCTGCACAAAAACTGGTTCCATACTTGTTCAGGTTTTTCTTTCAATCCCAAATTATTTAAAGTTGCGTCTAAAAGTTCGAAGTAACTGTATACAATAAACGGATCAATATTCTTCTTACGACCAAACTCTACGCTTTGGGGCTTTTTAATTAAGAAATTGTTCCTCTTTTTAAACCTTAGAAGCCAGTCTTCGCCGGGAACACTGTTTTTGAATTGTGTTTTGATGTTATTTACTTTCACATAATCTGCTACAATTTGTAGCACCTCCTTCCATGACAATCCAAATCCCCATTTTTCCATTTGTCGAATACAGTTGGCTAGGGTTTCCTCATCTTTAAATGGAATATCTGGCCTTCTTCCATACGTATTACATTTCTTCCCCCTGCTTCCCTTAACGTGATCCATCAATGTGTTCTTTGGGATGCCATAAATTTTACTGGCGCAGTAAATAGTAATGTGGCCAGTTTTTACTTCGGATACTGCTGTGGCTAGGTCTCCTTTGCTATATGTGGAGCCTCTATTACTCTTCCGAATATAATTACGCACCATCCTGATTTTAGAATTCTGAAACAAAAGAAACAAGATTTAATTAAAATATCGAAAACACATTGGGGATAGTGCGTACTACACAACGCACTTGCCCCCTTTAATTATAACGCACTAGCTCCAATGCTGTTTTTGACTGGGGCAAAAGCGCCCTACATTTTTTTTTTCAAGTAACCAATAAAAAGGTAAAAGAAATAATAAATTAGACTTACTCACAATCAATTTAATTTAACTATCAGACGACCGGTTTCGCTTTCTACAATATGCAAAGCATCTTCAGATCATGATACAAAGTTAAATAAATGCTGAAAATAATAAACCCATATTAGGGTGTTGTCTAATAAAGGTAAAACAAAGATAGGTGATATAAATTATATAAATTTAATATTTAAAGTTTGTTAAAGTATGCCAATATTAACACATGAAATAACTTTGATATCTAAAATTAAAATTAAAAATTTTTAGACATTTATTAATATCAGCTTATTTCATAAAACTAGATAACTTAACTTACAGCATTTAAAATAGAAGAAGAACTGTCACACGTTAACCTACATTTGTCAAGTTTACCTCTAAAATCTGATATATAACACATAAAAAACTCATTGTCTCCAAGTAAGAGATGTAGTTCTTTTAAAATCCTCCCATTTTTAAATTTAATGTCTGTTTCGTCCCCCCGTTTTTTAAGTGTTTTCTGTGTGTTTTCTGTGTGTCTTAAAGTGTCTCAATTTTAAATTTTAACTTTATAATTTGGACTTTACAACAATTTGCCACATATTGTAACATAACTTTATCAAAGAAATTTGATAATTACAAGCTGATATAATTGCACACCCACACAATTTGTACATCTATTCTTATTCATTGTCTCACAACTGTCACCTTCCAAAACAAAAATAAAAATCTCAATAAATAACACACATTTCATAAATATATCTCCAGATAAATATAAATAACTTTAAAGAACTTAATGGTATAGAACATTACTTTCATCAAACAAACAATTACATTTACCTATCTCTACTTCATTGGATAAAATCTGTCTCCTCAAGAACTTCCCCGTTTACTGTTAAACAATTACAATAGTTGACTTGAGTTCTCCAATCAACAATACAAGATAGTTTAAACCATGTTCTTTCAACCATCAATTAATAGATTACCGGCATGTAAGTAATGTTTTATTTATTTGTTTATTTATTAATTCATTACAGTTTAATAGACTATTTTACCAATTTGTGGGCCTTACCTTGTCTGCTTGAACATTTTATTCATTTTTAAAAACCACAGACATGTAATATTGGCATAATTACTGTAAGTTATATAATTTATATCACCTATCTTTGTTTTACCTTTATTAGACAACACCCTAATATGGGTTTATTATTTTCAGCATTTATTTAACTTTGTATCGTGACCTGAAGATGCTTTGCATATTGTAGAAAGCGAAACCGGTCGTCTGATAGTTAAATTAAATTAATTGTGAGTAAGTCTAATTTATTATTTCTTTTACCTTTTGAAATGGACTCACACAAGCAACACATTCATGATAACCAATAAAACGTTAAAATATAGGTGTTACCACAAAACAATATAAAAGTTCTAGTTACTCACCAAAAATCAGACTTCTAAACGCATAGGTGAAACCGATGAATTAAGATGAATTTTTGAGGGCCACCTTATACCATGCGATGTATATTGTATATGTATGTATGATGTATATTAATGCACGAACTTCGCTTCGTTGAGAATCAACAATTAACTAAGACTGACGGTCGGTTGTTTGCGCGCTGGACTTACATTTGTATTTCCAACGTTAGATGCTAGATGGCAGCAGGTAATACATTCGTAATCACAATTTAGATAACATTGATGCACTAGCCCCGCTCACGCACTTGCCCCACCTTACCTCAGTTAAAACTTTTTATTAATAAAAATAAAGTAATTTTGCAAAGTTTTTTTTAGAGCTGAAACAATTACTTTTGTTGTGAAAGATAATCGCTACTATGAAAGCTAAGTTATACTTGGAAAAGCTGCATCGAATACCAATTTTGCAATTGTTTTTTACGAAATTTGTTAAAACTCCGGTTCTAACAATCGGATCAAAGTTTAGCAAACGCTATTTTGTTCATTTTTTCAAAAGGAACAATTTTCATTTTGGTAAAATTAAATATCTCTAATAGTTTAGATCGAATCTACGCACCAAAACACATCAGAAAACGTCAAGGTACCGAGGTGACATAACAGTGCATACTCAACCCCCATCGTGGCTCCTAGAATAGTAAGGTCACGTAACCTGCCAGAAATTTTTATATCCATCGTTGATCCAATCATGCAAAAGAACGGATTCTTTAAACATACTGGGACTATTTTGAGAGATTTAAAGTACTAGCCTTGCACAAACTAATAAAAGCTAAAACAGCAAAATAAAAAAAATAGACTTTAAACTTTAAAATTGTGCTTCTTTTCTTCTTTTATTTAGACATTAGGTCTGTTCATTCTTTAGGGCATGCTTTCCTGTGATATAGATTGTCAGCTATATCTCTAGGTCTTCCCTTGGAATCTTGTCAGATGCTACAAGAAAATGGCTTCCATACCAGAAAAGCACATATATAATAGAATTTTAGTATATATATATATATATATATATATATATATATATATATATATATATATATACATATATATAACAAGCGAGTCTTCTACAGCTGGCGCCGCTTCTCGCATCCTAATTTCCAGCGTTTTAAGTTATTAGCGTAAGTGTATTAGTTACAGGCAAAATAAGTAAAATTGGGCAAAACCAAAAGAAAAATTATAATAAAGATCATATTAGTGACCCTTGACTTACATGGTCTTTTGCTTAAGAACTCTGTGTTAACAATAAAAGAATAGTTTTGAGTTAATTACATACCGCTTTAATCAATAATTTTTAACACTTTATATATAAGTTAAATATTTGTCTGTAAAATATATTAATTACTAGGAAATCCTACATATCTTAAACGACTGCACCACGAAAATTACTCGAATATCTAAAATTAGTTTAAACTGACAATTTAAGTTTAAAACTAATTTAACAATATTTGGGATGCCTATAGCAATGTACTTACATAATTCTCACTGTTTGCTCTTAGCGTCGTGTCTACCTTTGTCGGTGTGTCAACAACTGCAACAATATAAACAAACTTAAGGAATGTTGATATAGTGTGTTTCTCAGAAGTTTCTATCAGAAAACTTATAATTTGGTAAGTTCTCTGACAAGTTTAAGAAACTCGTCGTTTCATTTATTGTTTATATAGATTGAAAACTGTAGAACTATGCTTATAAATAATAAATTTATAAGCATAGTTCTACAAATATAGGTATGGCTAATGTTACCAGGTGTATTTACTAAAACAGACTATTAAAAACCAACAATTAGAATCACTACTATATTGTAAAACAAACAAGAAAAACTTGCACGATAATACCTTATACTTAAGAAAGTATAGGAATTAACCAAGCAATTATGTATATTTGTTTTTTTTTTTTTCGTTTTTTTCAGTACCTTATCCAGACCGGATGTTGGCAATCATGAAGCCTATCATGGTTTTGTTGATCACTCTTCAAAACAGTTTAGCGGAGTTCATTCCAAACCATTGGTCATTGGTTCATTCAGCCACGAGATACGACGGCGCCGACGAGAGGTACCGGTCCCATTTTGCCAAATACTTTTCCCTGACGAGTTGAAGAATTCAATATTTGTTGTCGATTATGTGGTCAAAGTACTCAAGCCTTGTTTTACTGAGTTAAGAAATTATTTTTTTCTTTTCTCGTGTGCTGTAGGACTTGGTAACATGATCCACAAAAGGTATCTTCAATATCCTTCTGTATAGCCACATCTCAAAGGCTTCGATCTTCTTTTTAGTGACTTGCGACAGTGTTTAGGCTTCGACTCTATATACTAGTACTGGAAGAACGTAGCATCCTACTATCAGCATCTTAGTCCCTAAACTCAGGTCACTTTAGCACAGTAAGGATCCCATCCTGGTAAATGTGGGTCTGCAATTACAATTTTGGACCTAATTTGTTTAAGGATGTTCCATTGTAAGTTAAGGGTAATTTCATCTGTCGACCCTTCCGATCTTTACATTTGCTGCCATGATCTAAATTTGGACGCCTGATAACCATGAATTTGGCTTTCCTAATATTGTGGTCTAGGCCATACTTTATGTTCACGCGGTCCAGTACGATTTGTAGATTATTTTGTATTGTCGGTGTAGCGGAGATTGTTGATGTATTCTCCGTAAATTTGGATTTTCATCTCTAGGTTCGTGAGGGGTTCAGTGAAAATTTCTTCAGAGTATATACTGAAAAGAGTTGAGCACACAGCCCTGCCTTATTTCTCGAATTATCTTCACCTGTCGGTCAACTTGTCTACGACCCTGATTTGAGAACGCTGGTTTTAGAATACATTTATGATTATTCGAATTTACTTCTTATCTATTCCTATTCTTGGTAAAGAGGCAATCATCTTCTGTGTTGACAACGGGTAAACATTTTGGCATAGTCAATAAAGTCGATTAAAATTGCAATTCATCAGCTTTAAAAATCGAAACCATTAGGAGTATTAACCTAACCAAGGAACTTGAAGGATAGCAACTGCACGAGCTGACACAATTCTTGCTGGAGCATATATGGAAATCAGAAAGGAATGAAACGAAGGTATTTTTAATCTGTATTTTTAAAAAAAGTGACAGATTAGTGTGTAAGAATTACAAAAGAATGAAAAGGGTTTCCGAAATATATACAATTGAGAACGAAGAACTTGAGCCCATGACTAATTCAAAAGAATGACTTAACCAAAAATAATGTATAATGCTTTATCAAATACATTATGGAGAGGGATAACCCAAGATGCAAAAAAGAACCTTGGAAATTACCGGTGCGGCTTTCGGCCAAGAAGTATAAAGTATTTTTAGTATTCGAAAACTGCTAGAAAAGTGCTGTACAGTGCTTTGTCAATACCTAGAAAGGTTTTTTGGTTTCACTCTTAAATTTTCATCTGTTTAAAAAAGTAAATTATTTCTTAATTTTTTATTATCAAATACTTGATGCAGAATAAAATACCATTTTTTTCCTTATAAATATTTAAATTATAAACGTCGTTTTAACCTTTACAAAAAATAAAATACACCATGTGAATGGTTTTAAGAAAAACCCATTTAAACAAAAAAAGGAGTCTGTACGACCCATAGAATCGGAGAAATTTTTGTTTAATTCAAAGCTCAATTGTTTATAAACTTTTAGAGCTTGAATTTGGGCAGTTTTCCAATAAAGTTTCCGTTTTTCATCTAAAATTTAATATTTAAAATTTAATATATGCATAATTAACATTGTGGAAACTTGTTAAACTCAGTAATCTAAAAAAAAACGTGGACGACGCCGCATGATAAGGGATTTCTTTCAAGCTCATGAAAACTGAAAACGGTACTTCAAAACGGAGCGCGCTTAAAAAATTTGCATATCTCGGGTTTTACTTAAAGTAAAGCGTTTTTTCGTTTTTTTTTTCTGCAGCCGTCCGGAAAATCAAATTTTCGGTATAATTTATTAAACCAAAAGTACCATTTTACACGACTCGTATCAAAAGTAGCTACTTTCGGGACTAATTTTTTCACTTTGGGGACGACTTTCTGTAGCTAGGTAACGGCTTTGACAATAACATTAACTTTGTATTTTATTACTATTTGTCATTACGTCAAGCAAACACTACCAAACGCTACCACATAGGTTGTACTATACAACCTATTGGTATTCATACTTTTAAAAAAATCGCCTGCGCTATTGCTGAATTTCTTTAATTACCGCATCCCAAAGAATACACCAGGCACTGTCTACGAAGGAGCTCAGTCACTTTACTGCCTGATAGTAGTGGTACTATAACCAACTTGAAAAGACACGGAGGATGGAAATCAACTAATGTAGCAGACGGATACGTAGAAAATTCTTTAAGAAATAAAATTCACAGATTGAAAATGGCCGCAATCAAGGTAATATCTCAAAAAACAGTAAAGGTACTGACACGTCTAACACTAATTTCAATACTGCCACTTCTGTTAATATATATATATATATATATATATATACATATATATATATACATATATATATATATATATATATATATATATATATATATATATATATATATATATATATATATACCCGGTATTTAGACGGCACACGCCCTTCCGGTAGGGATCTATGGAGGAGTATCACCAAGCCGCAAGCCCTTATCTCTTGCCGTACTGCTCCACCATAGGCCGATCAGATACCAGCATATTCTAGACTAAGCCGCAGATTCATTTAGAATTTTAAACTGCTGCGTTAGCCTTTTTGTTTTCTGTACACCGAGCTGGGGATTGAACTGACATCTCTCGCAGTGAAGCGAAGGAGAAGCCAGCCGCCCAGCCCGCTTGGCTATCCGATCGAATATTCTTAACAATATTAATGTATAAATAATAATAATAATACACGCAAAACGGCTACAGAAAAAATTTTGTACGTAACACGATCCAAAAGTAATTTTACGAAACTCGCAGGATTCCAGGAAATTTCCTACTCGTCTCCTAAAATGACACTTTTGAAACTTGTTACGTAAATTACTATTTCTTATTTTTAATAGCTCGTTTAAATAATAATATATAACATATTTTTACCTCAATAAAACCACCACAAATACCTAAAAATTTAGTTTTTTTTTTCATTTTCATTTTTGATTTTTTTTTATTCGTCCATTGTATAAACAGCATGGAGCTATAACCAATACAACGCACGTCCAAGGCAAACAAGTAATTTAATGGGCGGAACTTAAGCATCTAGGACTTTTGCACCATGCATAACAGAAGCCTACCTTTTTTTGCGCTAGATGACAAATATGTTACAACCCAGATCTAGCATTATTATTGATGAAAGATGACTGCCAAAACCATGACACCAGAGAAGTTCCTGATAATTTCCCAAAACCGCACCATAGTAAAAACATCTATGGACATTACTATTCTCATTATATACTCAAAGAATAAGCCTAGATGTAACTTTTGTAATGCAAACTGGGATAAGTATCAACCCGATTTGTAGAATGATATCAGACCTATTAAACCTAAGGTATAAAACTACGAACAAGACTTGCGAGTTATCTCAGAACTATATTGGCACTAAACAGTAACAATTGAAATAAAGCACACAACATTCGAAGAGATACGAATCCGACGAGAAGTGCGACAAGGTTGTATTTTATCACTACTATTATTTAATCTGTATTTGGAATCTATATTCATAAAAGCAGTAGACGAGGTTCAAGGTGGAATCAAGATTAACGGAACAAGTATAGACAACATCAGGTACGCTGATGATACCGTCCTAATAGCAAGCAACGCACAAAAACTACAAAATATAATAAATGCGGTAGTTCGTCAGAGCGAAATGTTCAGTTTACATCTAAATGGTTCCAAAACTAAAATTATAGTATTTTCTAAATATTTGGGAGCAAATATCAACAGCCAGTGTAACCAAAGAAAGTACTTCTATCAAAAATCGAACAAGCGACGAAGACACTCATGAACATGAAAACCTTTTTTACCTTCTCAGAGCTCAGAATTCGAATGATCAGATGTTATGTTTTCTTTGTTTTGCTGTATAGCTGTGAAAGTTGGACAATGGACTCTGAAACAGAAAAAAAGAATAGATGCCTTTGAAATGTATATATACAGACGGCTGCTGAGAATTCTTTGGATACAAAAAGGTACCAATGGTGAGGTACTTCGGTGCATAAGTACACAAAAAGAATTACTCAGCATAATCAAAGAGAGAAAAATGCAATATTTGGGTCATGTGTTGAGAGGTGTAAGATATGAATTACTCCAAATCATATTTGAAGGTAAAGTGCAATGCAAAAGATTAGTTGGACAACGCCAGAACTCGTGGCTGAATGACCTAAGAAGATGGTTTGACCGCTCATCTACAGAAATCTTTCGTGCAGCAGTTAAGAAAGCTACGATTGTCATTTGGATCGCCAACCTTCGAAAGGAGACGGCACAATAAGAAGAAGAATTAAACTACGAAAGATTTACCAAACTTATAATTAGTTATGCTAAAAACACATTCAAACAAACACAATACAAGCAAACCAGAACCCAGAGGTATGTCAACAATTTCTAGACTGTCTGAATTCAGCAATAACCAGCAGATGGAGGAAAAATTTAGAAAACCGCAGCTTCACGCATAGCACTCACACTACCTGATACCTACTCAAAAAACTGGAAATAGACCCTAACATCCAGACAACTACACTCTTCATCACCAAACTCAGAAGATATAGCGAAACGCATTGCACGGCTCTGCAAACCAGCCACAGAAAAAGTTCTTAAAAAAAAAGTACGATATCAGCTCAAAAAGATCAAAACTGCACATCAGCAAAGCCCGCCAATGATAAGGCAAATAGAGACCAAGGAACTTTTTATTGCACAAGACTTAATGTGTCGCAAAGCTGCAGAAGTTGGTCCACAAACTCGAATGTGGCTCTTAGATGTCTTCTACCAGATAACGACAACGCAAAAGCTCCTTAGACTAGGTAAACAAAGCAAAGTTATCTTAGTTATCTAATTTTTTTTCAATAATCAAACCATGTAACGCTAAAGGTTTAAGTAAATTTTACAATTGTATATAATTAGAACTGATTTTTTGAAATGTTTCATTGTTTATATCTAGAATTCCGACATCATTACGGAATAGTACAATCATTGTCTCTAAACTAATTAAGAAACGTTTCTATTCAAACAATTAACGAAGAAGTTTGTAAGTTGGAAGCCAGAAATTGCGCTTGCAGTTCTCTGAATCGAAAAGCAGATTATTGTAGGACAATGTTATTATCTAGTTTAATTAATTTTGGCCTGAAAATAATTTCATAAAGCTATCTCTATAATCCCCTTACCAACTTCGTTCTGGGATTTGTTTTGACGACCTGTTAATTATTCTGACAGTTCTATTATGCGAGTTTAATGCAGGTGTGGGTGTAGTATCATTTCAGTACTTTAGTTTACATTATGTTTTAATATAATTTTAAAAATAATCTTTCTTCCTGAGTGGGATTAAATACAAGAAGTCCATTTACCAATAGCGGAGATAACATAATTCTAAAAGGCATAGGT
This sequence comes from Diabrotica undecimpunctata, assembly GCF_040954645.1. NCBI lineage: Eukaryota > Metazoa > Arthropoda > Insecta > Coleoptera > Chrysomelidae > Diabrotica > Diabrotica undecimpunctata. The sequence goes on along the minus strand of NC_092806.1, from coordinate 30,144,247 downwards.
GCTATTTGACTGACATTAAGAAGTGAGGGTTGGATATACATACCAAAAAAAGTAAAAACAAGTGATCTCAATCTCACAATAAGAAATTAGCAGATTTTTACAACCTTCTCTAAAATGATCGTTCTACAAAACGATGGAGGGTAAACAAGTAATAGGAAAAGGAAAAGTGTTTAAGGAATATAAGGAAATGGAAAAGTCTGAGATTTATCAAATTAGTTTAGAGGTAGGGCAAGATGAGGAGGTTGAAAGGTTAAGAAACTTAAGATATTTTATATTTTGCTAACTATATAAGGGCGATATAACTTAAGATCTTTTTTGACAATTTCAATGTTGTCGGCAATAATTTCGGTGATATGTTTGAGGTGATTTCCTGGTTCACTATATAGCTGTGGTAGATAAAGTTGTATTTGTATTCAAAAATTCAATACTATTAATAACTGTCTGTAGGCACTAATAATTTAAGAATTTTAATTTTTCAAAATGGATTTGAAAGTTTAAATGGCCTTCTATATGATATAATGTTTTTAACTATTTTAAGACTTTCTCGAATGACTTGCAATAATTATTTTAACGACCGAATTCGTTCGTTAGTTTGTGTTCCCAGAAAGTGCCGACTATAAGAGAAATATTTAAATATCGGTTTCTTTTTTCAGACAACAGCAATGATCTAAACCGGTGATTTCCAAAGTGAGCGCCACAATTGCAACAATATTGTGATTCCCTCTATTAGAGCTCCTCCACCATATTTTAGTATATTATTGGGTATTTTATCTAGTCTTAGAGACTTTCTGTTTTTTAACTGGCCTAATGGTTTTGTACAAACTTCCTTGATGTTAATCTGTACATCTTTACTTTATTGGATATAGGATGGTAAAGCTTGCGCATTGCATTCATGGCTTTTAAATAAATCTTTTAGGTAATCTGTCCATGTAGAGTTCTTATTGTTCTCCATATTTGCTTCTGCTTTCAATAGAAGTCGTTTTCTACCGACTTATTTACTAATAAAACTGTTTCGTTGCTTAGTCTTTTGTAATTATTATAATATGTTTCCTGTGGTCCTAAAATGTTCTAAATTGGAAATATGAATTGCATTTTCTCTGCATTTTTGTTTCACTTCCTGTCTGAACCATAGTTTTTTCCTGGATTTATTTTGCCTTTTTACTGTTCGTTTCCCCAATGCTTTTGCGTCTACAATATCAATAGTTTTTTGTAAATTTGTAAATTAACTATTGATATAGTGTATAATCTATAGTGTTCCTATTTGATATTGACCAATATTGTCTCATTTCCTCTTCCAATATTTACTGGTAAAGGTTTTAGTCCACTCATTCGATAAAGACATGTAATAATTAACAAAATCTAGATGTTAATCAAGATTATCTAAGTAGCTTTGTATTAAAAACGATGAACAATTTAATCGTTTGCTGCTTTATACAATAGTTTGTTAGTTGTCAAAGGATGCGTGTTTAGATTAGATTTTGTAAACTGTTTAACTTAGTGGTGGAGTTCTTAAAATATAAGAATAATGCTTTACGATAAAATTTAATTCAATCCAAAAACGGCATCGCTTACATGAGAGATTTGTTTCAAAAATTGAATGAAAGCTATCTTTCAAAGTAACAAACCTTCTTCTGTATAAACGAAACTTTACACGAACATGGGAATTCAGTTAGTTTCCAAAGGACATTTACACTTTTTTATGTAAAAGTGGTTTCAGTTAAATTAGTTTGCAGTGATTTAGCTTTGGTCACGTTGATCAAAAGTTTTCATTGCCTTAAGACCCAGAAATCAATTGTTTCTGAGTTACAGAAATTTAAAGTGTCTGTTTTTAGTCCATTTAAGTGATACATATTTGTGTAATATATAGGGTGTTAGTAAATAACTGCAACAACCTTCATGGAATGATTGTACATGAAAAAATAATGATAGTTTTCCAATATAACCATATGTCCCCAAATGCTTCTTTTTTAGATATACGGGATGTTAAATTTTTTTTACAAACTGACGATGTATTTATTGATTTGAAAGCAGTTGTGATATCTAAATAAAATTTGGTGAGTTTTAAGAGGTAGTTATTGCGCAATTTTTTGTATACAATTTAAAAAATTTTATTCATCATTGGCGCGCACACGGATAATGGTCTCAATTTAAAAAAAATGGAACGCCAGTTAAAAATTTGAAATTAAAAATCATTTTTAAATTCTTCGTAAATTACTTTTGTAAAAATGGTTTCAATTAAATTGACAGGTAGGTAGCTTTCCCTGGGAGGGGAAATTGACAGGGTGGTATTTCCTTTACAGGGAGGTAGCTTTGGTTATGCTGATCAAAGGTTCTTAGTGCCCCAAAACTCAGAAATTAACTGTTTCTGAGTAATATAGTTTCAAAGTGTCGGTTTTTAGTCAATTTTTCAAAATTTTGAATTTGGAAACGTACCGTCCCATACATTTATTATACGGCATCTGAATCTCTTTTATTTCGATACCATATTCGTGTTTATTGAGGTTCAGATGCCGTATATTGAATGTGTGGGACGGCACGTTTTCAAATTCATGATTTTGAAAAATGGACTAAAAGACGACGTTTTGATAACTCAAAAACAATTAATATCTTATTCTTGGACACCAAGAACTTTTGATGAGTATGACCAAAGTTACCTCTCTGCAAAGTTTCAGTCAATTTAACTAAAACCACTTTTACATAAGAAAAGTGCCGAGTTCAGTTCCTTTATCAGAAGCAGAAAAAAATGAAGACATTATTTCTTATTATGAGCTCTTAAATACTATGCACTCAGTGTTTAATTAACGATTTAATGATATTTTAAAAATCAAAATATCCGAGTTTTGTCGTTTTGAGTGGAAACAAAAAAAAATCCACAAATACAAGAAGAACTGATTGAAGTAACTACAAATGATGGATTAAAGTTTAAATTTAAAACAATTCTGGCTACAAAAGATGATTCCTACGGCTTATCCAAAATATGGGCTGTAATTCAAAAGTTCCTAATTGATTTCCTCTCGTCATATTAAGTCGAATGTGGATTTGGTTTATTAACAAAAAATATACCGATTGCCAATGATCAATCGCGGTGATTTAGGATCACAACTAGCGAAAGTAGGGCTAAAGGGGGGTTTTTTAGGGAGAAGCCAAGGGGTAGGAGTGACAAACATTTTTACAAAATTTTTTGGGATTGCAAAATTGACATTCTTAGCAAAATTCAGCTTGTTAATCTCTTTTTTAGAGATCAAATCTATGACGACTGGACTATTTCTTTTCTGAATTCATTCACTATATTTTACGACAAAGATAGAAACATTAACACATATATTCTTCTGATAAATTGCTACTAAAACTTAAAAACAAATTAATTTCTAGAGAGCGCTAGCAATAGGTTTTCTGGAAAGAGGACAGTAGGCCAAATAAGTTTGGAAAAAAAACTTATGTAAACAATACTGCCCTATTAGTTTGGAATAAGAAAGTCAGAAATACATTTTTTGGGAAAAATAAATTAAAACTATAGTTGATAATACAATAAGTGTCATAAAATAGTTTTTTCGTCATTTTATAATTTAATTATGAAGGCGTGAGTGTCATTAACCAAAAGATATCACTTTAAAAAGTCCACAAACTCTTATTCTGCATAATTTTCTCATGCTATAATGTAAACTTTAAAATGTTTTTGGCAAGTAAAAGATTTGAAAAATGCTCACTTCGCAAGAGACATTAATTTATTGGATCATTTGTTAACAAGATCCAAATGAACTTTTTTCTTGGAAAATATAGACGGACAAATGGCCCGATTTGGCTGGTAAGATATAATAAATCGTCTTTTTGCACAGCATTTCATTAGTTGTGGTTTCTACTTTTGTTCAGACCTACTCCCTGGAGCAAGATATTTTGAAACGTTTCTGTTATTCCACACAATTTTCATAATTTTAAAATTACTTCTATTTAATTACGTCTTTCTGCAATAAACGATGTTTGCTGTAAATGTTATTGAGTCTAGTCTATATAATGCATTTATAAAGTGTCGAAACGGTCTATTATTTCATGACTTTATTATTTTCAGAGTTAAATCTCTTTCAGGTCGACTTTTATTTTAACGATTTTGGAAAAAAATAACTTTTACCCCCACTACCTTAGAAGATGTGACGTTATCAATAATTTTTTAAAAGGAAGGGGCATACTTTTATCTAAAAAATTAAAAGCCCATATTTTTCTAAGTACAACCGTACCAAACTGATCACGTTTAAACTTCAATATACAGTGTAAAAAACCAGTGGTCGTATTTCTTAAAATTTAATTCAAAATTTATTTTACAGCGAAAATTATTAAAGAAGTCATTTCATATTAAATACAAACAAATAACATAATTAAACCAAATGCTTGAATTAAGTTCCTTGGTTTAATTGACAGTATCCAAGACGTCCAATTAATTCTTGGGTTATGTTTGACAACATCACTGATGTAATTTGTAGTATTTCAGTACGAATTATCTATTTGAGGTCCACCAAATTGGTACGTCGGTTTACATATACCTTACTTTAAAATAACCCCAAATAGAAAAATCCATTGGATTCAAATCTGGCGATCTAGCAGGCCATTTAACGTGGTTGCGTCATCCAATCCAGCGATTGGAAAACGTTGCATTTAAAAAATTTCTAACGACTACAGCATAATGTGGACTGCTCCGTCTTGATGAAACCAAATGGTCGGATTTATTTGACCAGGATTATTGATATCTGAAAATATTGCGGTTAAAAATGGAACTACGTAGGTTTGCAGCATCTCTAAATACCTTTCAAATGTCACAGTACCAACAAAAACATACAATGGTATTCCTGACAATCCCAGCCCTTACATTTACTTTTTGGGGATATTGGGTATAAACATGGTCTAATTGGGATTTTTTATTGCCTAATAACGACAATTTGGCTTATTAACGGTACCATTTAAACAAAAAGTGGCCTCGTCGGAAAGATAAAATTAACTTTTTAATTGTCAGTCTCACCCAACTTCTATCAGGTTTTCTTATTGAAGGAATTGGTACTGTCGGTTTTTTAAATTTTTTAGTTGTTTTCCATATAGAGTGATCATCTGGAGAGAGGTTGTTAACATAAAAATTTAAGGTGTCATTACGAGCTTGATTAGCACTGGCGTTAGCTGATGTGTTGCAAATATTTCAAAATAAAATTAAGCCAAATCGATCCAATCGTTCACAAGTTGTTATAAGAAAATGAAATAACGTTTGTTTAACGTCATTTGATTTTTATATATAAATTAAATTACCCAAAACTGTAGAGGTGAAGTCTTAAAAAAAATCTTTAATTTACAATTAAAAAAATTAGGGTCATTCATTGAGATAACAAATACTCTATTACTTAAGTTGCACTTTTATAAAATTTCATTGAAATTGTAGCATTTCTAAAATTCCTTGATATATATTGAAATTTCATGTCCTATTCGTACGTATTAAAATACAGAATTCTTTCAATTCATCTTAGCGTCATCGAGGTCGAAAATAAACCATTTTAGAGTTTGTTTATTATTTCACAGATGTGTATTTTCTCGGCATTCTTTGATCGTTACACCGCTGGATACTGCGTTTTAAATAAATATTCCCGTTTAGTATTTTGTTTATACCAAGTTAAGCGAATGAATTTAAATGATAATTGCTCACTCTCGCTGAGGCGTTGTCAGCGTTGACAGCTGCTTGTAGCGTTTGTCCAAATTGTTCGTCAAATTTGAAATTTGAAATTGTTCTTTGTTTTTCGTCTTTAATTGTGCAGTACGTGTTACATTACTTGAAGTAGTTACAGTTTCAAGTTATGAGGTTTGAAACTAAGACGATGGTGAGCGGACGTGTTCCAGTTAAGCCGGTCAAAACTGGCGAATATGTTGAAAATAGTGGAATTTTACTCTCTGTTAATATGTCAAATTTGAAAGAGTAATCACTATATATTTTGTTAAGTATCTAAGAGATTTGTGTCGTGTACCAGAGTTTTTAAAATGGTTCCAGTGTTGTAAAAATCCGCTTATAGGGTGTGTCCAATGTGTCGATGATTTTGTTTCAACCTCACCTTTATTTGCCTCTGGTTGTCTTTCCAGACCATTTGAAGCAGTCCTTTTTGTTCGTGAGTAGAAGAAATTCCAGTATAATTCCAGTTCTAACCCCAGAAGTTTTAGTGCATTTTTTTGTGAAACCAAGGTAACTTTTTGTTTTAAACTTTCGAATGAAAAATAAACATTAGAATAATAATTGCTTTTATAATTTAAATAATAAAACAAGCTTTAATAATTAATAAGTATTGTAAATCTTAGGGTGTGGGTATGTTGTCATTTTAATTTTTCTCTGTCATAAAATTAAATGTTGACATATGGCAGCTAGCGACTAGTTTTATTATTTTTGACACTAGTTTGTTGTGTTTTTAGAAAAGGTTAACCTTTATAAATGTCTTCATTTCAAAAGATAATTCTTTAATTTTAATAATTTATTTTTGCCATAGTTTATAGCTCAGTTAACTGATAGCCTAATAACAATTTTTGAAAGTATTGTAGCATCTCCCACTTGTAGTAACAAAAATTACTTTTTTATAAACCTTTGAAATTATTAATATAGTATTTTTTTGGATACCATCTATGTTTTGTAACTGTTTGTAGTGGGACAACAATAAATGCTTAATTTATTTCTCTAAATCATTTTTGTTTATATTTTAGTAAAGAAGAGCCTTTTTTCTGTATCCAGCAAGACTAGAATCCTTCGAAGCGACGTCCTTATTTTAAATAGCTAGAGGTCTCTCTGGTTGTTTTTGTTTGCCCATTTGTCCAGGAGATTTATGTAAGTACCCATTTGTTTCATTTTTTTGTAGTTGCCCCAATCCAACCCCATTGCCATTCACTTATCCACGACCCAGCTCTCCAAATAAGCCCTGAGTGCCGTTCGCACAGTATCGTTTATTTTGCTTGCCCTATCTCCACCCCAGTAACTTCTGTTCTAATTTTCAACCCCCTATAATTATACCCTATGTGGTAGGCAAAATATTACGTTACAAAATCAGTTCAGTGGTTTTAAATGTTAGCATTGACAAACATCGTGACACGAGATTTTTATATATAAAGATTATAAAACATTTTTGTCAATTGGATGAGTATATTTTTTCACACAATTTTCTCATTAGGTTGATATTTATTTCTCTATCTCATGTCTGCTAAATTTTATTTCCTAATTTTTTGATACTATTCAAAACACAAATCAAATTTTAATATTAACTCGAATGAGCTAACGTTGTGTATATAAGCATTGTAGCAGTGTAAAAAAGAGATTAACTGAATGTGTATATGTAACTGATAACCATTTTTCTGCATGAGTGATGTTCAACATTACTTGTTAAAGTATTCATTGGCCTAAATACTGACAGGGCAGTGTTTGAAGGATTACCAATTTTATTTAAAAGCGGCAGATAAATATATTATAAAATGTTTTATCATAAAAATTGGTTTTTATTTACAACATGTACCTAACCGGTTAATGATTTTATTTGAAGTAAATAATTTTTAAATTGCAAAGTTAACTAAACTATTAATAGATTTTATCACAAATAAAAATAATTATTTACCCTTAACTGGGTACGCAGGGTATTTTTGGAACCAACTGAGTAAATTTCTCTTCGTATTTTGGTCACACTAGCGCCAAAATAACGACATTTTTGTAAGTTTCCCCAAATTATACACATGCGTCAAGCTGTTACTTATCGGTTCATTAATAGTATAGTCCCGGGGACAGGACTGTTTCGTGGCCGATTAAGGTCCACGGAGTTTCAGAGTATGTTCTTATGTATTTTGACCTGCTGAGTTCGAATTTCAAACTTGCTTTTGCGTTGGAAGTCACGGGAATTTGTTATAAATAATTTAATTGTTAAAATGATTATAATTCGTAAACTAATAAATATAAATCATTATTTTATAATGCAATTTGTTTCTTAAAAGAAATCTACAATCTGATTTCGTCAACTTATGATACATATGAATGTATATAGACGTCTCCACTTAACTTAGTTATAGAAAAATATGGACTTTTGCTACATTTTACACCGACCCTTTCAATTAAAAGTACTTTAAGAAAGATACTATTACAACGTACTTTTTTCAAAAATTATATTTTAAAAACACAAACGATTTATTTTTTATTGCTAAATTAATAATAATAAAAAGTATTTAGCCTACAAAATAAAAACAAAAATCTTGGAAAAGTAGCGATTTCTCAACATAGTGTACTTTTAGCTCGATATGCTTGACTCAACGATGCTCCAACTTCTTTAACCCATCTAAAAAATACGTTTTGTCGAGGTCTGCAAAGTAGTCTTCCGTGGCGGAAATGACCTCCTGTTTCGACTGAAATTTCTGCCCGGCGAGTGCGTTTTTCAGGTTTGGAAACAAGAAGAAGTCACACGGGGTCAAATCTAGAGAATATAGTGAATGAAGCAATAGCACGTAGCCTGATTCGACCTATTTCGCCATGGCAAGGGCGGAGGTATGAGCGGGTCCGTTGTCATAGTGGAAGAGCGCTTTTTTTCTTCGCTAAAGGTCGATTCAAACACAGTCCCGTCATGTCACAGTTCCAGTGCCGAACGAAACAATGCGTCATAAAAAATATTCTTTAATAGAAATATGCCTCCGGAGTTCTGATCCATCTGTTGCCGAACAGTTTTCAAGCAGACAGGTTTCGACCTGTCAGACGTCCGATCGATTTTTTTATATCCGCGACGATATTTTTTAGTTTTGTAGTTTTGCCGGAAACATGTCGGGAGGCACAAGTGAACAAAATAAAATGAACAACAAACAATTAATAGAATGTATGAGACAATATTATGTTTTATATGCTTTGTTACATGCAAAATACATATATATTAATTTAAAAAATAATATTTGGAAGTAAATCGGAGAAGAAATGGAAACCCAAAGTAATGAACATCTCTTTATTATTTTTATTTCACTTTAACAAAAAAAAAAACAACATACAGTTTCTAAACTTTCTAAATTTTAAGTTCTTATAGCAATTATTGGTAGTTCTTTATCTGAGAAACTTGCCATCTTTTCAAGAGATTGGGAGCCGAAGGAAAAGAATTAATTCATCAAGCCCAGAATAGAGAGAAATTTGCCATATTGATCGCCAACCTCAACAGAGAAGGCACTTAGGAGGAGGAAGCCGAAGAATGATGCATTCCGGGTATGTACGAATATGTTCTGTGACGGGACGGTACCAAATCGGCCCAGTAATTCGACGTAATAGAGTCCTGTGACCGTTTTGCCATTCTCCAGGTAGTCGACGTAGATCACCCCTTGTAAATCCCACAAAATGGTGGTCATCGCCCTTTTGGCCGAGTCTTCGCCTCCTTTAGAGCACCTTCGCGCTGCCGCCACTGTTTCGACTGTTTCTTGGTCCCTGGTGTGTACCCATGGATTCATGTTTCGTCAACGGTTACGAAACTACGAAGAAACTCCTTCGCATTACGCTTAAATAGCATCAAACACTTCTCTGAAGTGCTCTCATGGTTAAGCTTGTTTAATGCCCAAAATTTCACGCAGGATATGCCATACATGGTCTTTTGTCACGCTATCCTAGGTGTTAGCCGTGGCTCATCAAAAAACGAAGTGCAATCACGTTGAAACTCGTTAAACTAAATTTTGAGGAATGTTATCGAAGGAGAACATTCACCGTACATAACATCCAAGCTCCCTTTTCCCCTTGCAAAAACAAGAATCGAATCACCGAACGATAATGCTCTTTTTCCATTTTTTTTTAATTATTTAAATCATTTAAATGAGTAATTCCCAAGTTTTTGATAAAAAATACTTGAGAAACAATTTATAAAAATTATTTACCTTATGATGAAATTACTTCTAATCAGTAAAAACACTGTCCTTTTTTTCTACTATTTTCTGTACTGCTTAATTGAACATTTGGTTTATCCTTTTGACAAATATTGCACAAATTCAAATTAGTTAAGTTATTTTCTATACTTTTATTAAACACATAGAAACTTTTTTCTAAATTTATGTACTTGACATATTCTAAGTAGAAAGGTAGCCACTTGGACATATTTTTACCTCTGATCTCTACAGTTTAAACCGTACACGTATTTGCTTCGCGCATATAATTATTTTATCCCGCTTTGCGCATAGCTCTCACAGTTAGATGGTTTTAGTTGTTCGGCGCGTAACGTAAACTTAACAAATTATATGCCTTTTATAGTTAAATATAAATTTAATGATAAGTTTTTCACTTATATACTAATAAAAATATATTAAATGGCTCTTGTATAAATTTTAATGAAGGATTTATCACAATATAACCTAATTAAATAAACTTTCATAAGTTTTTATCTGATTTGATATTCATCATGTTTGCCAGGATCATTATAATTTCTCAAACAAAAATTAATTTTTATTAAAAATTTGTCAAAACTTCCGGATCATCCGCTGTTCAAAACAATGAAAAGTCCGACGAATATATCTGCCTTTTTAATTTATTTGGCTTATTTACACCAGACTGCCTCTGGTGTTCGAACGACAAACTTTTTGAATTATACTAATAGGCTGAAATATTACGAAAGTTTCAGAAAATGAATCAACTCTTCCAGAAAGTGTGGTAAATAAAAGATTTTTATTTGGCCAATCGTTTAGGTTTATTTTCTTAGGAACCTTTATCTTGTCGGAATTTTTTGGTTTAAGAAAACTTGGAGACAATATGATGCTGATAAAGAGCAATTCAACTGTTGTTAGAAACTTTCTTTCAGTCGAATTTTTTGCACATAAATTGTACAGTATACTATATTTACCATAGTTTATTTTCAGTGTAGCTAACACAACAAAAAACAAGTGAATACTTCTCTTACATTCCCACCACGAGTAAGATTTTTTGATTTTTCTTTTACTAACCATTTCTAGTGGTAAAAATATTGCCTTTGAACAATTGAAATCACTGCGAATCAAGAAAAAAATACATTAAATTAAGAAAATAAAACATACTATAAAAATAGTTATAAAAAAATAAGTTATAAAAAAGGTCAAAAAAACGTTGATGGAGTATGAACAGTTGAATTTAAAACAAGCTTGCATAAAAACTTAAAATTTTGCCGTAAACGTTAAAATAAAGATATATAGATCTAGTGCAATCCAAAAATTATATTGCAAGGATTAGGTGTATATAAAAATCAACAAAAATTTGTAAGTGATCGCATACTTTTCATTGATTTATTAATAAGTAGCATAATACGATTCTGGTAAAAAAGTTAACATCAACAGAAAAGAATTCAAGGCAACTATAAACCAATGCAGAAGTCCGAATGGTAACCTAATAACATCGAAATCGACCATCCAACAATACTTATTGAGTTTGATTTTGGGACAGATGGGTCAAGTGTTTTCAATAAAAAAAGAAATTTTAATGACATTAATATTACTAAATTTACAAACCACATCTCAAGAGAGGACTGAAATCAAATGGTATTTTGGACACAAATATTACTTTTTTAAATAATTTTATTTATCATTTTGACATAAACTTTCCTATTATAAAAGACGGGTGTGGCAGTCCAGTGGGACTGCCGGTAGAAGTTATACTTCTATACACGCGTTCGTCTTTACAAATTTATATGGGAGTCAATCTGCACAATCATTACATGTAATGCTATAGGTAAGAGGATTGAATCAATATTTTAATGAAAATATATTTTTATTTTCATATATGTATAAAAGAAGTTGAATGCAAAAAAAAAATTTTACACATACTCTGCAGTAAAATTCATTGGTAATTTTGTTATTAATATAAAAATACAATACAATACACTGCCACATAATTCAATATTATAATACAATACAAATTAAAATGCAATATTCATAGGTATTTAAAAATGACAATATACATAACTTACGCATATGTTTAATTTACCATGATAATAATATTAATAAAAAAATAATAATATTAATAAATATTAAATATGTTTACAAAAGGAACATTTTTATTCTCGAGAGAGAAAGAGAGAGAAAATATATCTTCTGTCTCTCTCTTACCTATATCTTACATATGTATTGTAATGATTTTGCCGATTTACTCAATATATACGAATACACACAAATTTCCAACGTCAAACGCGCGTATAGAACTATAACTTCAAAAAACGTTTGTGGAAGATAAAAATAAAAAACCAACAACTCGGATTATGTTGTAAATTTTCATTTTATTTTAAAATTTAGCATTTTTGCGTATATTACATATATTTAATAAAATTAACGTGGGGTTTTTAAATATTTCAAAAATAAAAAAGGAAATTCATATTGGGATTCGAACTCACATACACCCACGGTTCGTAGACTTACTACGGTTGCCTCTTCCGCCTAACCAATGAACATTAAGCCCGAAACTGTACTCTCGTGACGTAATTCTTCCCCTTCAACCAATCAACACTGCAATCGACCTGCACTCTACATTTAGTTTCAATCGCGAATAAATGGGTTTTGTATTCTTGTGTACTCTCACCCCTCAAGGATCCTCACCCCAGTCGGAAGAGGCAACCGTAGTAAGTCTACGAACCGTGACATACACCAGCGTATGAACCAAACACGTAAAATATTTACCAATTAGACATGACAAACTTATTTCAAAATTGACAGTTCTCGGTCAGTGATTTATTGAGATTATTATTTTGAAATACAAAAGACTAAAATATATACAAAATATGTAGTTATAAACATTTAATAAATAATACAAAACATATCACATAAATAATAATATTAATAAATGTTATATTACTTTATATATATATATATATATATATATATATATATATATATATATATATATATATATATATATATATATAATATATATATAATATATATAATATTATATATATATATATAATATATATATATATTATATATATATATATAGTATATATATAGTATATATAGTAATAAATATATAAGTATACAAAAAGAACATTTTTATTCTCGAGAGAGGAAGAGAGAGAAAATATATCTTCTGTCTCTCTCTTACTCATTATCTTACATATGTAATGATTTCACCGATTCACTCCTGTACAAATTTCCAACGTGGAGCGCGCGCATAGAAGTATAACTTCAATAAAAAATCTAAACCAAATAGTAATAAATAAGTTATTAATGAGGTGTCTTAATCAAGTTACGAACTGAAACATTTGCATGTATTATCTAGAGCATTTCCTGAGTTGCGCGATTTCTATAAACATAAAAAAGAGATCATCAAAAGCTTCTAAATGCAAACAAAAAATGTCACTACCAAAATATAAAAAACACATTTATTTGATAATTCTTCTAAAAGTGCTTGGAAAATTATATCTAATTTTTCAAAATCTAAAAAGAATGAAAGTAACATAACGCTATCAAACGGGGGTAACATAATTACAGATTCAGTAGAAATTGTCAATACTTTTAATTTGTTTTTTAAAAATGCTCCATACTGTTTAAGATAACTAACTTCTTCTTCATTCATACACTACATTAGAATTAAAGGAATTAAATTAAAAACTAAAAAACAAAAAATCTTAAGGCTTTGATCAAATCCCTGGTTTTTACTAAAAAAGGTTGTTTCTTTTATAATATCGCCATTAACATTATTTTATTAATTTATCATTTTAAAATGGCAACTCTCCAGATTATATAAAAACTGGAAAGGTGATACCAATTTATAAAAAAGGTGATAAACAATATGATTGTTAGTAACTTTCATGGATTCCAGTCTAAAAAATCTACCCATACAGCAATTCATTCTTTTTATGATATTTCCACAAGTTTAATAGATGCAGAAGAAAGTCCTGTTATATTCTGGGATATTTTGTGATCTCAGCAAGGCCCTCAATTTTGTCACAAAATTTTAATTTATAAATTAAAAAATATGGGTATTCAAGGACGTGCATTGAATTGGTTAACATCTTATTTAACAACACGTCGACAATACTATTAGACTTTAGGGACAGCCTTACCGTATTAATAATTATATTAATACGTAATTAATAATATTGGAATTATTAATTAAACCTATCGTTTCAAGAATCAAATATGATTGAAATGACAGATGTTGGTGGTTCCGATTTCTTTCCTAGGTGTAGTCGCTTACTGGACAAACAGTGTAACTTACCTTTTATAGCCTTTAATATACAGTCGACCTATCCTTTTATATAGATAGATTTGGAGCAGGCCATTTATGTTTTGTTTGTTATCACTTTCTTAAGCTTCAAAGCCTTTATTTGCCACGTGATGCACCCACGATATTTTAATGATGATTATGTAATTGTGTACATACTTCTGCATCATATACCATACAGAAATACTGGGGAAAAATATGCATCTACTGCACATGCAATTTCTCCATTTTTCTTGCCACTAAGGATAAATATAATTAGTAAGGTTTCCAATTTTTTATCGTAAAAGCAACAATCATCCAGCATTAAATAACTATTCTCTCGCTAAATCTAGGTTAACTTCAATTCCATTTAATGGGTGCCATTTCCCAAGGATTTTATTGCGGTATATTATTGTATTTGATTAAACGCTGATAGCGTCGTTAGATACCGGTCTTTCAGATAGAGAAGTAATTCCAGTTATTTTGCAAGGATCATATTTCTCTCACGCTTTATTTCCTTCATTATTGGATAGAAGTAACAAGTCTATTTTATAGAAAATCGTTACGACTTTGGCAGATTCTTTTATTAACTTTAATATTGTTACTAGTAGGTGTAAAGTATTATGAAGTAATATAAAACTGTACGAAATATTTTACAAGTAATTGCTTTTTAGTGTGAATGCTGTACAATTCTCTGAAGGGATTTGGAATTGATATCATAAAAATTATGCGTACTTCGTATATTATCTATTATGGTTCAATAATGAATAACCTTTACATTGTAGCCTTCTATTTAATGAAATTGGCATAAATCCTTACTTCATAATGTTTACGTGATAACAATCAGAGTTTCAGAGAAAGCAATTTAACTGTTATAAGGCTTTAATTCTTTAATTAAATCGTATATAGGAGCTTCTTCTTATGGTGCCGTGCACCTATAGTGCGTTGGCGAATTATCTTAAGGTCAGACGTCTGTCTTTTGCGGCATGCAAAAGTTCGCCAGTGTTATTTATGCCTGTCCAGTTCTTTATATTTCGCAGCCACGACATTTGTTTGCGACCTACTCCTCTCTTGCCCTCAATCTTTCCTTGGATAATTAGTTGAGGGATTGCGTATTTTTCCCCTCTCAGGATGTGTCCCAGGTATCCAATCTTTCGTGCCTTGATCAAGCTGAGCAATTCTCTCTCAGTATTTGCTCTTCTTAGGACTTCCTCGTTTCTCATCCTATCTGTCCATGATATGCGGAACATTCTTTGCAAGGTCCACATTTCAAAGGCTTCCAACTTGTTAATATAGGAGCAGTATATATAAAATCGTATACGCGAGCAGTATCTATAACGATAATGCTGTTTATATACTTTCAAAAATTATAGTAAGCTTCTTCTCATGCTCTAGCACATTTATTTTAAAATTTTTGCCTTAAAAAAACTTTCTTTTTCAACTTTTAACATTCACCACGTGATTTTTTGTGGCCCTCTTCGATATTTTGGTTTAGATTTGCTCTTAACTTGTGTTCAGCAGCAGCAAATTATGTTGTTGGCTCGCCGTCTCACTATTACCTTACGTCCGTACATTCACGACTATCTTTTTTTCTTGTCACGTAATTAAATCTGAATTGGCACTTACCGATCAAGTTACAAATATATGAAATATTAAACAAAAATATCAACCAATAACTCACTCCGAAAGTTCTTCATAGACATAAAGCACAAAGAAAATAACAAAAATATCTTAAACACCAAAAAACTTGCAAACACGATCGTTAAGTTTAAAGCACTCAAGAAAAGCAATTCCCAATGCACTAGATGTCAGAATTTTGGACACACAAAAAATAAATGTCAAATGTACTGCAAACCAATTATCCAAAGACTGTCTAAGGAAAGTTAGAGATGCAGAAGTCAAATGCACAAATTCTGCGAAGCATACAAATTTTATAGAAAAAGTATAGTAGATTATTCAGATGAATAAGAAACAAAGTGGGTCCTAATATCGATCCTTGAGGAACTCCATATTCGACAGTGTGAAACTCAGAATAGCTGTCATTAAGAAAACTGCCTGGTTTCTATTTGTTAAGTATGATCTTAGTAGATTAAGACTGGTTTTCCTAATACCATATTTATGCATTTTTTCCAACAGTAATTTATGCAAAACACAGTTTGGATAAGTCACTTAATGTCAAAGACACAAAATAACCTTCTCTCAGCCATAAAGTATATCTTATATGCTCAAACTACACTAAATTAAAGAAACCAAACCAGTCCGAAAATTAACAATACAAACAATACCGATTTTAACTAGGTCCAATACAATGCACCTCAACAAAGCAATGGTATAACCAAACTTGAGAGCATGATGAAGAATCTAATCAACCAAATGGGAATTATGATTAACCCTATTTCAACACTATTCACCAAATTTGATAATGGCCCTGCTTCTCAAAATTACTTTTGGGAATGCCAACGGACTATGCTAGCCTGTATTAGAATTCAAGTATTTTCAACAAACTAAATTGACCTTTTTAATTTCTCATAGCCAAGACTCATTTCACATAGCTCAGTTATATAAAAATACCAGGATAGTGTGCATATTTCACAAATCACCTTGATCGAACCAGCCACAGTGGCACGGCCATTGTTACTACACATACTGTACAGACACTAATACTCACAAGCTACCACAATAGCACTAGAAAAGAAGACGCACCAATTAAAAATGTCCACCAAAAAATACAAAAGAGAAAACTACAAATAGTTCATTAAGACGCTAGGTAATAGGTTCATCGCAGGTGGAGATTATAACGCCAAAAATACGTACTGGGAAGCCAGGGTACTAACAACCAAGGGAAGATACCTACTATAAGCCATGCAATACTTAAATCTTTAGTATCTATTTACAAGAGAGAATATTAGCCTGCTAGCAGACGCAGAATTCCGAACCTACTTGACTTTTGCGTCACAAAACGTTTGCGTTTGATATAAAAAAATTTAAAACCGAGTCCAACTTAAATCTATTGACCGTTTCCCAGTAATTATAACTATGTTTTCTGATATACTGCAGATACTACGGGAACCTAGACTACACACAAAAAATACAGACTGAAAGTTCTTTAAAGAAAATTTAAGTAAAAGGGTTGACTTAAAAATTTCGCTAAAAAACGGAAGACTTATTGACAGTAGTCAACTTTACAATAAGTATACAGAACTTTACATCGTAAATTATGAATAAGATTGCAAATCTGTAGGATGGAAATTGACAAAAAAAATTCAAAAAAGGTCTACAAATAACTAACGAAACTGTTATTTAATACACAAAAACAATCTGTAAATAAATATTTAAGTAAACTGGCAGCTACAGATACCAGAAAACATTGGTTATCCTTTGTAGAAAGCCACAAAAAAAATCAAAAGACCTCAACAGCATATCCTACCTATTCAAAAACATAGCGATGAATTGGCAAGAACTAATACCAAAAAAGCCGAAATATTTGCAGATAATCTCACTAAAATATTTAAACCCCACGAATCCACCACACCTATGGAACATCAACAAAAAAATGTCTGATTTAGTACTAAAGAGTGTTAACAGCACAAAAATGTATTCTCTAAAAGAAATAAACCCCAAGAAAAGCCCTGATTGTTAACTAATAAAGGGTAAAACTATACAAGAACTACCTGTTATAGCCCTAAAAACACTCCAACAAATAATCAATGCTGGATTTTGAATAAACTACTTCCCCTATCTCTGGAAAATTGGTCAAATAATAATGACGCTGAAACCTGAGTAAAAAGCAAAAGAACTAAACTCATATAAACCAATAAGTATGCTGCCAATTCTATCAAAATTACTAGAGAAAGTTGTACTTAAGCATTTGATGAAAAAAATCAATGAAAGAAAACTTAGACCTGGCAATCAATTTGGTTTTCAAAACAAACTTGGCACCGTGAAATAGATTCATCGTGAAGTAAAAAAAAATCAGCATGAAAACTGGTTACATATTTGGCGTATAAAAGCAAATGCCAGTAAATCTGTTCATGTAACGTTTACTATGAAACGAGATCACTTGGTACTATTAGCACTTTCACTACATTATCTTAATTTTTTTCTTCTTTATATGCCCTTTTCTCACCAGAGATTAGCGACTATCAACTGGAATTCTTCTCTATCTTCTGCTAATCGTATAATTGTGCAGACCTCCCTGAACCATTGTCGTAAATTTCGCAGCCAAGATAACTTCTTTTGTTCGATGCCTCATCTTCTTCTCTTATCTGTTGTCAATAGTTCCTTATCTTTACCCATTCTTTCCAACATTCGATCATTTGATACTCTCTCGATACATGGTATTTGTAATAACCGCTGGTACAACCACATTAAAACAGAATCCAGACATGATATGATTCTTGCCTTTAACGTCCATCCCTCAACTGCCTACAACATTGTAGACAGTACGTAGCATTTAAAGCCACGCCATCGAGTAATCAGACTCAGGTCTTCATTGTAGAATAGTGCTTTAAGTTTTAAGAATGTACTCCTGGCTATTTCGATTTTAATTTTAACTTTATCATCATGATCTCATTTATCGTTTAGCCAGCATCCCAAGAACTTAAATCTCTTTACCTTCATCTTAGTTAGTTGATCGCGGCCATATTGTTGAAGATACATTTGTAAAATTGACTGTCAAATACTCAGTCTGTTTTGCAAACGCGAAATGAATGGATCTAGAGTACAAAAAACATGTGCAAACGATAAAATCGTTTTATCAAAATAGGTGTTTCGTTCGTTTAATGTTCAGCGAGCTATTCGAAGTATGGTGGATAAATGTAAGTACACTGGTTCAATAAATAATCAACCAACACTTGTCCAGGAAACGCAGGATCTGCTAAAAACATCACCGCTGTCCATGAGAGTGTGCTGAAGAATCCGAAGCAGTCGATTTTACGTCGCTCACAAGAACTCTGCCTTTTACAGACCATAACTAAGTGAATTTTGTGTCGTGATTTTGGGCTTGTAACCGCAAAAAATTTAATTAAATCAAAATCTGAAGATAAACTATGTAGAGAATGACGTGTGCTCGATGAATGGGCCTTAACGCAGTTGGAAACTGACCCTTGTTCTCATCAAAAATCATCTTTAACGATGAGGCCAATTTATAAATAAATGGGTACACCAACAAACGGAATTGTCGATTTTGGGACGATTTAGTATGAGTAGGCTGGAGGCGTCATTGGTCCCTATTTTTTTGAGCACGGCTTTGACCAGGCCATCACCATCAACGGCAAGCACTATATATAGATGATTACTAACTTTTTTCCTCAATTTGATGATATGGACACCAACGACATGTGGTTTTAACAGGACACGGCGCTACTTACCACACATCTTATGTTACATTCTGCACGAGTGATATGATAGTATTTTCAGAATCTTATATTTCTAACATTATGGCATCGAGAAGCCTTTTGCAGGAATAAAAAATTTTACACATCATATTTCGTTGTATTTTAAATTAAAAATATGAAGCGCTTAAGTCAAGAATAATTTTTGACAAAAATTTTTCACTTTTTGTATTTTGTTTTCTTAAGTATACTGAATACTACTTACTTTAATTGCGATCTACTTTTATGTGATTCTTAAAGCAAATGTGCAGTCTGAATTCTCAACTATTTTTATTTAAAGCCATTGGAGTTTATTGGAGAGTGAAGTTTTCAATTGTATTTAAAACCGACCCAATTTCCAATTCGCAAACCTCAGTATTCAAATCATTTCTGAGGAGTATAAAACGTTTCCAAACTCTTAAAAGGAGGAACTCTGCTGATAACTTCTTAACGAATTATAGTCTAGTTTAAAAACCATTTTTATTATAGGGAAGGTGTACAAAAATGACATAGCGTGTAAAATGACAAGCTGTTACTTCTTTCAAAAGTACTAGCACCATCTAGTGAACAAGTACGATTTTATGTGGCAAAGAGCAACCGAAGTAGATGTTGGCACTCCATTTGATTTGTAACGATGATACATCAAAGTTATCCTTAAAAAATTATTTTTACTGGTGTAAAAGTTTTAATGTGTTCTTCTGCAAATTAGTTTTTACCGAAAAATACTATTTGTTTTTAAGTAAAACCAACGCTAGCATATAAGTAGGTATATAATACTGATGCACATACTCAAACCACGTGTTGTTGCTAATAAAACGACATAGCTATTCATGAAGGTAAAATGACATTTTACAAAAAAAAACTAGAATTCATTTTTATGTAAAAACTACCATTTTTGTTTTGAGAGAACATCAACCAGACAATCGTGGGATAACGCAGCAATGCAGGCTATTGGGACTGTAAAACGTGGTCAAATGGGATGGTTAAAAGCAAGCAACCTCTTCAATGTCCCCAAGCGACGTTAAACCAAAGAGCAAATGACGTAAACAAAACAGCCAAAGGGTGTGCAAACATTTTGGGACGTTTAAGAAAAAGAATTTGTTCAGCATATATTGTTATGAGAGTCTAGATTATTTGAGATAACTACTAAAGACGTAAAAAAAACTTTCATTTTGATTTGCCAATAAAAATGGCATTTCAAATAGATTTAAAGATCGCAGCGCTGGACGAGAGTGACTGAAAGGATTTCGTACGCGATGTCCTGAAATATCCTTGAGGCAACCTGAAGCTGTGTCTAGAGCTAAGAGCTATGGCATTTAATAAGCCTCAAATACAATTTTTTTTTAATACTTTGGAAATGACCCTGGAAAAAGAGAAAATTAAAGTTCATCGCGTCAGTTCAGAGACCTCCAAAAATGTTTGCAAAAACTGGAAGAAATCACGTTGGATCGTTGACCAGCGCCGAAAGAGGTCAGCATGTAACATGTGTCTGTTGCATGAATAGCATAAGTAATTTCGTATCGCCAGATTTAATTTTCCCTAGGAAAAATAGAAAAGAGGATGTTCTACATGCTTTACCTCTTGGGTCCTTGGGATTATTTCACGAAACTAGATGGATGACAGCTGATACTCGTTATTCGGATATTTGTTTTGTGGTTGGAGCATTTCCCGAATTTGGTTAAGGTATCTCTCGAATCAAAAGTTTTATTGTTTCTGGCTAAACACACTAGCCATAAATCACCGAAAGCATTGATATTTGCCAAAAAAAAAATGGAATATTTATTTTATGCTATCCTGCTCACTGCACACATCGTATCCAGCAGCTTGATGGTTTTTTCTTTGGTCTCCTGAAAACATTTTATTACCAGGAATGTGCACTATGGTTAGAAAACCGTCCGGGGCAGGTAATCACACAGAATCAAAGCTGCGAACTTTTTAATTCTGTTTACGAAAAAACAGCAACAATAAAAAATGCTAGAAGCCGCTTTTTGAAAACGGGCATTTACGCACACAACCCAAGGATTTTTCCAGACGAATTTTTTGAATCAGCTGAGACCACAAATAGAATATTAGAAACAAGCAGTACAGAAGAAAATACGTCTAATCTACCAGAAAAGTCGGTCAGAAAAGAACTAGAAGAAATTTTTTCAGTTCAATATTTCGAGTGGTGTCTGCAAAAAATGGCTCAAATAAAAAATATGTAATATTAGGACACCTATCTCTACACATTCTTCCAATATAATTTACAAACATCATTTATATTGGCAATTATAAATTAGTCTGGGACTGTTCAAAAATAGCTTAAGTTCATTGTGGTGAATCAGTTTTTAGTTTTTTCTAGAAATATGTCCTAAAGGTCATTTGTAACTAGTAATTGAGTACGTGATTGAGTATCTTCAGGATGTAAAAGTTAGACAAAATTCAGGAAAAATTATAGAACGAAGAACTGATGTTGCAGATCAGCATTTTTCGACATGTTATCCTAAATTTCTTCGAAATTATTACACCTAGGACAAAATTGGATTGAAGTAGAAGTGAAGATCGTCACGACAAAAACCATTTTAACTATCCGACTCAACACGAAAACGCCGCTGCTATTTATACTAGCGATGTATTACTATTTTAACGTTAGTTGTTAATAAATTGCTTTCAAACTATACTCAAATTTTATTTTTAAACTTCTTATCTATTTTATATAATAATTAAATTTACTATCAAATGATACTTATTTATATTTTATTTATAATTTAACCGTTATTCTGATTTAGACGGATCTGTCAGAAGTAAACGTATGCGTGTCATTAATAAAGCTCGGATTTATAGGCAACAAAAATTGAAGAAAAAAGCGCCTATATAGGCAAAGATTTTTATTAAAAAAGGAAGGAATATTAACATTTAGGCAAAATACAGGCAATAAAGGAATATAACTTATTATTTATTGATAATAAGTACAAAGTGAATTAACGTAATATTAACTTAAGGCAGGTATATTTACACATCATAATCATAACATTAGTATAAACAAACTAGTAACTAAATAACTGTAAATTAATAATTAAACATTGTAACCACTTAAACTTTTATCATTAATAGAAACAACTTAATGTTTTTCAATATTTTCGGTCTTAAAACTATGTCTTCGATCACTTAAAATTAATTTGTACATTGAAAACGAACGTTCGACATCGACAGATGTAATTGGAGCATATTTCAGAGCGGATAATAAATCTGGCATAATTTGAAATTCCTCGGAAAATGTCCCATTCAAAACTTTAGCAACATTAGATAAAAACGATTACGAAGAGAAAGGATTACCAACGAACGCATTAGAGAAATAATGCGAATCAAACGAACAATCACAGATGACCTAACAACAAAACAACTTATCTGGTTCGGACACATACAAAGAATGGACGAACAACGAATGTCAAAAGAAACACTAAAGTGGGAACCACAAGGAAAGAGAAAACGAGGTAGACCGAGAAAAAGTTGGAGAGAAGGAATAAATAAAGAACTGAGAGAGAGTGCCATAGAAGAAGATCTATGGAACAACCGGTCTAAGTGGCTATTGGAAGTCGGAAAACGGCGGAGAACGTTATAAACCGACAAGTAGTAGTAGTAGATAAAAACGAAAAACTTTCATTCTTGTCGAAAACATATTTCATTTTTTTTTTAAATTAATTGACCGTTACTTCCAGGTGTCGATTTAATTTTCGTCTTTAAATTATCTATTAATTTTACTGACTCACATAAATTTATCTCTTGTTTTTCTAATAAGGTAATTGTGGTAACTATTAATTTATAATTGTCATTGATATAAGCGAGTTCCTGTTTCAATTTGGGATTTTTTAATATTCTTTTTGCTTCTCGAACGGCTTCGGAAATATCATCATCAAATTCTGACATAACTAATTCTATTTCATTGCAGTGTTCAAAGTAAAAAAAAGTGCTTCGAGCCAGGTTTCCTACCTTGTAATTACTGGTTTAGGTGGCAAAGAGACACCGGGAAGTCTTTCTTTATATATTTGCATCCTCAACGGAGCCTTTACAAAAACTTTTTTCAAAAAATTTATAAAATTATTTACCAACGGAAACAGATTTATTATTTCTTCAGCAATTCTATTTACCCCGTAGGCTACACAAGTGCAATAAATTAAATTAGGATAAAAAATCTTTAAATTAACAGCAGCTTTTAACATATATGCCGCAGCATCTGAAAGCAATAAAACTATTTTATTCACTGGTATAGTGTTTGGTAAAAAGAGGTTTGTTAAACTATCTTGTATAAATCGACTTATTGTTAAATTGTTTGTTTTTTCCAATTCTTTAACGGCAACTAAATAAGGTTTTCTCGCAAAGTTTTCGTTCAAAATTCCAATCATTAAATTAGCTATATACCTGCCGTATACATCTGTCGTTTCATCCACGATAATATACAAAAAATTGCACTCCCGCTTAATTTTTGAAATACATTCCACATAACATTTTTCCACAGTATGTTTTCTCAATGTACTCTGTAAGGATTTATTGAGACATTTTTCGAAAAAGCATTTAAAACTAGGGTTATTAACTTTATATAGAGGAATGTTGGATGCAATCATCATCTGGCATAAATCAAATTTAAATGCGTCTTCCTCCTTTTTTTTTAACTCCTTATACTATCCTGCAGAGATATTTGGGATAACTTAGAGAAATTTAATTTTTCCAAATTACGTTTATGAAGTGGGGTTCCACAATGCTGGTCAATAAAGTACTTTTTTCTACTTGAAATCTGAGAATTAAAAAAAAATAATTAGAATTCTAAAACCGCTTTAGAATTTAGTTATGTTGTGGGACGAGAAAAAAGAGAAAAAATAAAACTTACCGATTTGCCGCATGGTTTACAAAATGCTCCATCTCCTTCTAGAGAAAGTTCCGAATAAGGTGCGATCCATAGCATTAATTTAGATGTCATCTTTTCACACAAATGTCTAAAACGTTTTAAAACGTGTTCTTTGCTTTTCGGTATACGCAATAAAACTAAACTAGGATATAGCAATTTGTGACTAAACTCTGATACAGTAACCGACTGTACAACTGATAATAAACTAATAAAGCTTAGGGATTTCCAAATAGTTAACGCTCAAGTCTCGATCAGGTACATTTTCCTAGAAATCTGTTATATAAACAAACCATTGATATTTTATCATTGACTCAAAATTTTATTATAGAATGGTTTAGTAATAGAATAATATCATGGGTAGTACCATGAAATTTTAAAAAAGGCACAAATAGGCGGAATTTACAAAAAAAGGCAAAAAGTACAAAAAACAATTATAATAGGCAAAATATGCAAAAAAGGCATTTTGCCTATAATCCGAGCTTTAGTTATTAATGTAGACGAAATGTACAGTTACTTTGTTGATACGTTAGCAGGTAGCGTTAGGAGCTAACATAATATTTTGTTGAATTATTTTAACCATTTAAAACAAAGTTATTAATATTTATAAATTACTGCAAAATGAAGGGTTTTTGCAACGATCTCGGTGAATTCGTTATATATATTTTAATTTAAAAACTCAAAAACCAATTCCCAAAATTTCCCAATTAGAAAGAATTTAAAAGGTGGTTTTTACCTACCTCTGTATAGAAATCTCGAAGTTGTCCCCTGCAAACCCCTTGGCAATAGCACAGTATATTGCTTAAAAAGAATTCTTTTTAAGCAATATACTGTGGCAATAGTCAGGCGTTGCAATCAGAATTTTAAGTATTCAGTATCACTGTACTATTCGAGGAAGTGAGTCGACGCATTCCTTGGTTATAGTTTGTATAACTCACATTACCTGCATTCACTGTCACATATTAGTATCGCATTCTTAGCTCAGAATTTCAACTGTCGCTTAGTTAAGTAGTCATTATTATGTAGCTTATAGACCTTATAGTTAAAAGCTAAATGCTCATTCTTAATCGATCATATTAATATTGAAGAGAACATCCTTACTTGAAGTGATAATTATTAGTAACATTTTAATCTGTATCAGTGCTCGTGTAGTGTATCGCGGACTAGTGTAAGGTAGGGCAGAGATCGGCAGTTTCAATAAAAGAACTTTGCGCTAAAACTTTGGCTAGATATTAACTCAGTTGTAGTAACATTCAATCATTAAATTACGTATTGTTTAAACTGCTTATGTACTTATTTCCCACAACAGTGGATGGTCCTTCCATTTGGAAATAATTACATGATTTAGTACGCTCTAAATGGTAGGAAGATCGCCATCCTAATTTGTTGAACAAATGTCTGTTTAGTTCTACCATGAGCAACTTTTTAAGATCTTCAATTTTTATTTGAACTATTTTTCTCTTACCTTGCCCAAGACACGTTTTAAAGGCAAAAAATTACTTTTTCGTTTTTTAAGATGGTTCTAAAGATAAACAAAGAAAAATCAGCTTGTACGTCTTTACGGATTTTTCAATACAGTTTAAGATCCCACTGCAGGATCACTACGTTCATAACTCACATTTTTACATACATTTAAAATTAAAAAAATACATTGATAATAATTGTTAGGCAAAAAGTGGCTGCAAATATTTTTGATTGAATTAATAGTAATTAATTTTTGAACAAAAATTAATTTCGTTCATTTATTTTTGAAGTAAAATACGCTGCTCATGACGTATATGCACTTTTTTATATAAAATTAAAGCTATTATTTCTTAATATAATGTTATAGGATTGTCTGAGAAAAAATGGTCGCAAATTAGGTTTGTCAGCTGTTAAAAACGCGAGGTATCAAATCAATGATTGTTTCTCAGACTGGTGTATAAGTAATACGTATACCAAGAAAAATATCATATATCATATTCTTATGACAAGATCCCACACAAGATCATTGAGTTATGCAGACAAACAATTAAACAGTTTTAAAAAGATTCCTTATATTGCAACATTTTTAATGTTTAAATAAACTATTTTCTATCGAAATATGTTTTACTAATAGTATACCTATTATTAAATGTGGTACGCTTGTTTATGTGTAAAAAAAAATACATTTAAAAGACACGTTTATATGCGGTAATCTGCAACAATAATAATAAATTATTTAGTGTCAATTAAAATAGCACTATATTGGGACAAAATGTGAAAAAATAAAATATATTTTATTTTGGGCTACACCTTTTCGTCCAGACTATATTTTCAATCAGGGCTGTGCGTAGGAGTGCTATCGAAGGCCGCGAATGTTCAAGTGGAGAGCTTCCGTTGTGCTCAGAAACATTTTTATTCTTTTCATGCAAAAATATTTGTTGGAATTGTAAAAATGTGATCGAAAGCAATTATGAAAGCATTTTCTACTTCAATGATAAATAACTAACATGGAGCAACAACAAGATTGATCTGCTTATTAAAATATGATTTAAATCATACAAACTGATGTATCAATAATATTCTAGAAAATAGACGCATAAAATATATATATATATATATATATATATATATATATATATATATATATATATATATATATATATATATATAAATATATATATATATATATATATATATATATATATATATATATAAATATATATATATATATATATATATATATATATATATATATATATTTTATATATCTTCTATATGTTCTATAAGGAATAATAGTAAAATCTTCAGTAAGGACAAAAATAGACAAATTGAGATTACAATAAAAAGAGAAATCAAACGATTTCTACCTAGCGAAACCGAATTCAAATTTTTACCACTGTGTTTCCTAAAATTTGCGAAACAAACAGCTGGATAAATTACTCGGCAAGGGAATCTAAAATTGCATTCCACATGCCGTTCATCCTGGTCAAAATTCGTAGTGAATTCAGTTTATGGTACTCCAAACGAAGTAAGTAATAAAACATAATGACGGTATTAGATTTTTGCGGTATAGCCACTGCTCTGTGTAGAGCAGTGGCTATACCGTTCTGACGAGACCTAAGGAGGTCGAAATACGTATCAGCGGTTGTCGCTGCCCTGTATCAAAACAAAAATCTAATACCGTCATTATGTGAGATTACAATGATTGAAATAATTATCTGTATGACTTTTAATGATAAGTTACTAATACACCAATACTTATTCAGTATACAGACTAAATATGAATCTGTACAAAATCAAGCGATACCGATATAACGCAGAGATTTCAGATGAAAGTTATATGAATATTGTAGACACATCCTAATATATGATATTACTGTGAAAGCCCAAAATCCAGTGAATGTTGAGATACACCAGTGAATGTCAATATTCACTAAGTCGCTTGGCGTATGTTCCAATTGTCAGTTAAATATCATATTTTCTAACATTCACCGGTGAATGTCGACATTCATCGACTATCTTTTAGGTCTTTATCTTTTTTTTCTAAAGAAGTATTTTTTCTTTACAAATTGCAAACTGATTACGTGTGAAAAAACTGCTTGAAGGTGTCATTTTTGTTTGATAATTTATAATACGAATCCTCTATTTCAACAACAACCGCTAACACATTTCGTAGGTCTGTGCGACTACGGTCAACATCAGGCATTTTAATTCTCACAGTATTAACTATTTCAGCCGGAGACACCATATTTTTGTCCAGCTAAATATAAAACTATTTGTGAAATAAGGTAATTGAAATGAAAGGCAACAGTAAATACGTATTTCTATATTTGTTCGTTATCAGTACGGTACAGCCCAGTTAGCATAGGAGAATGTTAACTTGGAAAATGATCACTACAGGAGCAATGCGACCAATTTTGTCTATCTCGGGTCTAGTATAACTAAGGATGATAACTGTAAAGCAGAAGTTCAGAGACGTATTTGTATGACAAAAAATGCGATAAGTCGCCTAACTAAATTGTATTCTCAGTATTTCTATACAGAGCAGAGACTTGGACTCTTCGCGGACGCAAGCACCCAAAAAATGAATGCCTTTGAGATGTGGTGCTGGAGAAAAATGCTGCGCATATGCTGAACAGCTTATAGGATAAACGTTTTTATCCTAAACTAACTTTAGATTAAAAAAAAGTTGTCCACAATATGCCTGTAACGTATTCTGCATGTCGCGTGGTTCGCAGAGATGACAAGAGTTTGGAGAGATTAATTGTTTATGAAATTGTTTCCGGGAAGAAAATCAAGAGCACAATCACCAACTAGATAATCCGACCAAATTAAGCATTCAGCTGGAAACTCATTCTGCGAAGCTCTCAGAGCAGATGAAATTAAAGACCGATGGAGAAAAATTGTTAAGAATATTGAAAGAAATTACGATCCTTAGTAATGGGGAAACGATAAGATAATTCTGTTTGTTCATAGTGCCCTATGATATCTCGTATTTCGCTACACGTTTATTAATAATGAAGATAATGTGTAGTGCCCTTTTGGTAGTCGCCTTGTTTGTTTGTTCTATCGTAATATATTCGCCATATCCTTCCCTTTCATTTAACGCATCATTCGCTCTAATCGGACCAATACCAACAGAAATATAATGTAATGTCCTTTTGACAATACTGCCATATGTGTTTTTTTCTATCTCATTATATTCGCTATCCCCTCCTCTTTCCAATGATGTATCCGACTACACAACTATTCTACCCCCACAAAACGTTCAAAAAATGAACAGAATGAACCTTGGCATTTTCATAAATGATCAGAAACAGCATAGTCCCTTTACTTCTAACAAAAAGCTTTAAATTATTTTGCCTAATAATCAACGTTTCAACCATAAGCTTAATGTCACATACCTTAAAAATTCTGTTGAAAATTATCCACACCAGGATTCACTCTAAACTGGAGCTGGATATTAGTGACACACAATATGCGTTCCGCAATGGTATGGGTATCAGAGAAGCACTATTCTCCTTCAACGTGCTGACCCAGAGATGTTTGGATGTTAACCGTCCTCTTTACCTCTGTTTCATAGACTACAATAAAGCGTTTGATAAAGTAAAACATGACCGACTCATGGAAATTCTAAAAAATAAAAACCTAGATGAAAGAGATTTACGGCTAATAACAAACCTTTATTACAATCAGCAAGCAATAGTACGAATTGAAAAAGAGTCATCGAAGAAATAGAAATAAAGAGAGGAGTCAGGCAAGGCTGTATACTATCACCTCTATTATTTAACGCTTATTCTGAAGAGGTAATTCGAGAAACTCTGGAAGATGAAACAGTCGGCATAAGAGTAAATGGAGTCTTAGTTAACAACATCAGATATGCAGATGATACAGTAATAATAGCAGATAGTTTACAAGACCCTTTGAAAGACTCATAAGTAAGATAGTAATGTGTAGTAGGGAGAATGGACTCTCGCTCAATATCAAAAAGACGAAGTTTATGAAAATTTGTAAAAACAACCATAATACTAACGAAATCTTGACAGTAGAAGGCCAGCAGATCGAAAGAGTAAAAAAGTACACTTACCTTGGAACACTTATAACAGAAAATAATGACTACACTGCAGAAATCAAAGTCAGAATCGAAAAAGCACGTTCTAGTTTTATGAAAATGAAAAAAGTCAGTGTACTATACTATGGAGTGAAATCGTGAACGTTAAATCTAGACACAATGAGATGACTCAACGCCTTTGAAATGTGGACCTGTAGAAGAATTATGAGGGTTTCCTGGATAGATAGAGTTACGAACAATGAAGTACTGAGAAGAATAGGTAAAGAGAAGGAAGTTAAACTTACAATTAAAGGAAGAAAGCTACAGTATCGCGGACATGTGATGCGGGGAGAGAAGTATGGCATCCTGCGACTTATAATGCAAGGAAAGATAGATAGCAGAAGAAGTATCGGAAGAAGACGAATTTCATGGCTCAAGAACGTGAGAGAATGGTTTGGATGCAGCTCAAAACAACTATTTAGAGCTACTGACTCAAAAATTAAAATAGCTATGATGATTTCCAACCTCCGTAGCGGAGATGGCACCTGAAGAAGAAGAAGATCGTTTTAACCACAAAATATGATTGAAATGTCAGCAGGTAGTTCAAATGTCTTTCCTAGGTGCCGTTAGGAGTTATCGTCTCCGAGAAACTGCGCGACGTAACATCCTATTCTTTTATATAGGTAGAAATTTCGCAATTTAATAAATTAAACAATCATTCAGTAGCCATTTGTGTAGCCATTAGACCGTTTTAATATTATATCATAAAAACTGCCTTATCGTGAGTTTCCAAACCGAGTATACACTTATACACTAAAATCGAATAGCTTTCAGTAAATATAAATCAGTGTTAACACACACATTTTCCTGTGTTCTGTAGATTTAAACTTATATTCCTGTATTACCAACACCGACAATATAAAATAAATATTCTCGGTGATTACTATCAACGAGCCAAAAACTAATTAATTATGCATTAAATATTTTAACACTTACTGCTTGACGACATATTTTATACCCATGGCTTATAATTTTATTTAAAAATTATTAAAGTCATAATATTTTACGTCAAGTCCCATTCGCATAAAACTTTTACTGCTCTCGAGTGTGGAAGGGACAATTTCAACGCTCGGACTGTACTTGAATTAATTAGTTCCACAAACTTTGATATCGTGATTTAACTTTTTTTTTGATAAATAGAATCGAAAATCCGATTCTGAAAACAGTTACAAATCGTTTAAGAGCATAAAGTGTTTGATTTTTTTAAAATGGGATAATAATTAAAGTGAGTATTTAGATGATATCAAAAATTATTTAAATACAATTGTTTTTCAAAATTAAAAATAATTAGTTAATAATGGAATATTGAATAATTAAAATACTGTTATTTATTTATTTTAACTTTTAATACTCAATAAAATACAAGAATTTTTAACTAATGTTCAAGATACTTGAATATGTTGCCTGTGTCACACAATCAATTTATTCTACCACCAATGACCGGTTTCGCATACTATAATCTTCAGGTCTTAAGGTACATGGTAAACTAAATGCTGAAATTACAAAAACCCACATTAGGGCAGTGGCGGATCCAGTAATTTTTGTCGGGGGGTGTCATGGGTCTTGAGGGTGATTTTGATATAGGATCTAGATTTTTGCACCTTTTAGTGGCTGATCCCCAGAAATTTTTGTCGGGAGGGGGTCATGGGTCAGAAGTTATTAAAACCCAAATACCTTACGGGTACAAAGAAGGGTACAACATTAAGGGGTCTTTAACTTAAACCAAAAAAAAATAATTTAAACCCACATACTCTATGACAGTAAAATCAAGTGTACAAGACTATTAAACCAAAGAAAAGTTATTAAAATATAAATACTTAAAAATCAAGGACTGTCAATTTAAACCAGGTAAAGACAATTAATTTAAACCCACCTATCCTATGGCTGCAAAATTAAGAACAAACCAAAAATAAATCAATGTAAACCAAAGTTAAGTAATTTAAATGCAATAACTCAATGTAAGTGTAAACATTAATGAATCTATTAAACATTCCTAATAAACTCTATCTTATTTTTGGATATCCGATATAATTTTGTAAAAACATTCATTTATTCCTTATTGCTATACGGAGTGGAAACATATATAAGCCTTTAAAATGTGTGTTTTTCGAAGGATGCTGAAAATTTTGTGGACAGAGCACGTGACCAACAACGTGGTGTTAAGAAGAATGAGGACTGAGAGAGAACTCCTAAATATTGTAAACAAAGAAAAACGAGTTATCTAGGACATATTTACAGAGGAGAAAAATATAACTTTCTACGACTCATAATGGAAGGGAAAGTAGAAGGAAAAGAGATCCAGGAAGAAAAAAATGTGCCTGGCTGAAGAATGTAAGAGACTGGACAGGCATGGACACACACTTGATACTAAGAACAGCTCAAGATAGAGACCAATTTGCTGTAGTTATCGCCACCCTTCCGTAATGAAGAAGGAACCTTGAAAAGAAGTGTAAACACCATTTTATTTAAATTAATTTATTCAACAAAAAACATAATATAATTTAAGAATAGTTATTTCTATAATTAGGCATATTAGGCTACAAGTGAGTGAAATATTTTTTTACTCGGTATTGAAATTTTTCTCACGAATTGTCAACAAAAGCCGGCAACGACTGGTAAATAAAAGTTCACTGATCAAAAATACTATAAGAATAAGATAAGTAAATATAATTTTATAAAACGTATTCTTTTACATCAACATCTAGAGAAATTTCAAGATGCACATTGATGAGTGCTAAACCAGTTAACCTTTTCTCCGAAGTTCTATTTCTAAGTCTTTAGACGCTTAAACGTAGAAATCTACGCTCTACTGTTGCTGCACTGACTGGCAGTGTAATTAATATTTGCAGAAATATTCTGATATTTGGATACATATGAATATACAGTTTTCTAATACTTCTAAAATAGAATAAGGAAGTTTTTCATTATTTTGCAATTATTTTGCACGACTCTTTTCCACTTTTGAATCCACAGTGAAAACTCTTGTTCTACTGTGGAATATGCAGTAGATGGTCCAGTAATATGCTGGAAGGTGTCAACAATTTTTTTAATAAAATTTTATCCTCTGGTGTGTTATCAGTTTTAGGTAAAACAACTCTATAATTAAATAGATTCGTAACTTTCGGTGAAAGTCGTTCTTCTAAATCAGTTAAGATATTGTCTAAAAGGGGTAAATAAATAGATCTTCAAAAATATTCTTCGCAAGAGTTAGCAGGTTGGTTTTGACGACAGGTTTGACGAGAAACTATACAAGGCATCTTCAATTTAATGTCTAGTTGTTCAGCTATTTACTTTACTTCATAGTAAAGTTTGCTAAAAACAGATTCAGCATTTGATCTTTTATTTTAAAGAATGCATTTAGTGTCCTCTATGGCCTCAGTAGCCTTCTTTAAATCTAATTTTGGTGACTGAAGAAGACGATTAAGTGATACAGTTGTACCTAAAACATCACTAAGACAAACTACTAAAATAAGAAATTCTGGGCTCCTAATAGTTTGCATAAATGAAAATGCATCAGCTGATATTTTACTGTCCTTCCACGTAGAAGTTGTTTTAAGAGAGTTGTATATTTTGATGATTGATTCGCCCTGGAACTGAAGATGACTTTCACGCCTTTCAACCCAACAAGTTTCACAAATGCCATGGACAGCAGCCCCCGGTTCCTTTATTTGTATTCACTAACGTATCAGATAGAGCTAATGCAACAACAATATTCACTTTGATATTTATTATAGATAAATTATAAAATGTAGCACACAGTCTCAGCAATTATAATACATATTCAAATTACAAACAACCAATTCGTAGACAAAACTGAAGATAAGAAATACCTCATACAAAACAAAAATGTGCTGATTTGGTACGAAAAGTCATGTCATGTACGTTGAATGAGCAACAATATTTGGGTGGTAATTCTATCTCATCGATAATCGAACAAGTCTCTGGCACTCAAATTCTTGATTTTTTAAAAGAGCAATGTAAAAAGACTTCCGCATAATTCTACACTTACCCCTAGAATAAATGAGTTTGAATCATTTCAACTCTTAACTTCCTGCTTATAGGGTTGATGGGTTTTTAATTATTTTTTTAGGATAATTTGATTGATATTTAATTTTGTTTGGAGGGTTGGGGGGGGAGTCATGACCCCCATAACCCCCCCCCTTGGATCCACCACTGCATTAGGGTGCTGTCTATTAAAGAAATACAGCAATTATGCCAATATTATATTATGTCTGTGATTATTAAATGTGACTTAAATTGATTAAAACAGACAAAGTAAAATTAAGTGACACAAAATAATCTAGTAAATTGAAATTAAATTAGTAAATAATCAATACATACTCCTTACACGCCGGAAAAAGAATTATTATTTAGTGATTTAGAAAATATAGTTCACACTATCCTGGTTAGCTGCAGACGGGTGAGCATCGGTTGTATTGCAACTGTTTAACAAGTAGAGGGAAAGCTCATGAGGGGAGAGATACTAACAAATAAACTAAGAAGTAGGTATTGTGTAATTGTTTGTTGAAATAAATGTAATGTGTTATAGTATTTAAAAGTTATTTATTTATTGGGTATATTGTGGAAATGTCTGTTAATTTATTGAATTATTTATTAAAAACAGACAGCTCTATGATAATAAATGAAGGTAGATGTATAATTTGTGGTTGTGCAATAACTCCAACTTGTAATTATCAAATCATGATAAATTGATTTGGTCTCTATTAGGGCAGAAATGTTGTGATGTCAAAATAAATTTAAATTAAAATTCTTCTTCTTCAAGTGCCATCTCCGCGGCGGAGGTCGGCAATCATCATAGCTATTCGAACTTTTGAGACGGCTGCTCTGAAAAGTTCATTTGATGTACATCCGTACCACTCTCTCAGGCTGCGCAGCCATGACATTCTACGCCTCCCTATGCTTCTCTTTCCTTGGATCTTTCCCTGCATGATAAGTTGGAGCAAGGTGTATTTCTCTCCACGTGTAATATGTCCGAGATATTCCAATTTTTTTGTTTTTATTGAATTTAAAATTTCCATTTCTTTGTTCATCCTTCTCAGAACCTCTTTGTTTGTGACGTGTTCTGTCCATGATATTTTCAGAATTCTTCTGTACACCCACAGCTCAAATGATTCCAGTTTTTTCATTGATGTAGCATTCAAGGTCCAAGATTCCATTCCATAAAATAAGGTCGAAAAAACATAGCACCTTGCCAACCTAACTCTTAGTTCCAGTTTTAAATCCCTGGTACATACAACTCTTCTCATTTTGTTGAAATTTGCTCTAGCCTTTTCTATTCTTATTTTTATCTCCTGATTGTAATCATTTGTGGAGTTAATCATTGTTCCCAGGTATGCATATTTGTCCACTTGTTCGACGTTAGTTTCGTTTATTAGAAGACTCTCGTTATTTCTTTGAGTTTTCGATATTCTCATAAATTTCGTCTTCTTGACATTCATTGTTAGACCATACTCTTTTCCATACTCTGCTATTCTGGTCACCAGTCTCTGAAGATCTTCAAGGTTTTCGGCTAAAATCACAGTGTCGTCCGCATATCTAATGTTGTTAATGGGAACTCCATTTACCTTTATTCCAGCTGTTTCACCCTCAAGAGCTTTTTTTAGGACCTCTTCGGAGTAGGCGTTGAAAAGAATTGGCGACAATACGCATCCCTGTCTTACTCCACATCTAATTTCAATTTCTTCTGACAGCTGTTCGTTAACACGTACTTTTGCTCGCTGTTTATAGTATAAATTAAAATTACAAACACTTAAAGACACTTATGGACAAACAGAACACATTCAAAAACGCACAACAGATATTTAATTTAAAATACTACATCGCTTCTAAGAGAGGAACTGCCAAAAAAGCTAGTTTTGTATAAGTTTTTTGTAAATAAATTTTTAAGAGGTAAAAATAAAAAAAATTTAATCTTACCTATTTAGCTATTTTTACCTTTTACCTATTTTCAAGATACTCTTAATGATATGATGATAATATGGTGATTGTAGTGTGTAAAAATTACAGTAGTTATTGATAATCTTTCGAAGTCGAACTAGAAGAAGATTGATCATGTTTATTATGGCTGTTCCAAAAAGGATTCTTGGTTCACTTAGCTCACAATTTTTTTTTGTAACGCAACTCGTTCCGATTTTGATACTCGCTGACTTCCTTCAATATTGAATGTAATTTCCTGTCTCTTGCGTAATAGGCGCTTTACTACCCTCTTTATGCTTATACGAGTATTTGGAAGAAAATATACAAAGTAAATCAGAAATATACGTATAGATTTTTCGTAATTGTGTAAATTCTTAGAAAATGAAATACTTTATCGCTTGGAGAGGTTCTGAAACTGTTTTCTTATGGCATGTCTAAGTAAACAATATATGTATATGGGTTAAGTCACAATATTGATTGTAATGAAGATTACATTTTTAACTGCTGTTTGACGTTTCGATTTCCAATAGGAGAATCGTTTTCAATAAATAGTGACGGATGTTTTTATAATCGAAAGTTGTTTAGGATTATGTTGAATGGATGAATAAACTTGATGGATGACTTACTTAGGCCTTGATCTTGTAGACAACTACAGTCGGTTCACAATTTGTTGATAGCTCACTACAAGTTTAACCCTAATTAGAAAACTGAAATACAGAGAGGATAGGTAATACGATATAATAAAAAAACCAACCTAAAACTGAAGGTTTAAGACGTTTTCGACTAACCCACCTTATATCTGAAGGAATACAATACCTTATAATCCTATTACGGGGGTATTTTGAATGGTTAGAAATGAACAAAAAGTGTCGTAGAGTATATGATTGAAACATTTATTTAAACTAAATAAATATATTTTTTTAATTGTACTTATGTAAATTGTATTTTTTAATAAAACTTATTTATTTAATTCAAAAATAAAAAGTTTCTTGTCATTTGTAAAAGATACATTTATTTAATTAAGGAAAAAGACGCCAAATGTCTCCTGGCAAAATTTCCAATATGTTTTAAATGTATCCATTATTTTCGAATCCGGAGAAAACGAATAAATATTTTTGAAAAATTTAAACGCAGAATGAAAGATTACATTATTACTCAGGGCAGAAAGTCCCTGACAACTACAATGTTTATTTTAATATGTTATGCAACAGGGGTGAAAATAAAAGAGAAAATATAGTATAATTTTTAATTGAAAATATTGCATGCAAAAGAAACTTTTTATTTATTCTAAAAAATATTTCATTCTGCCTTTAAATTTTTCAAAAATGCTGTTTAGTTTTCACAGGATTTAAAAAAAATGGATACATTTAAAACACATTAAACATTTTGACAGGCGACATTTTGCGCCTATCCCCTTTAATACCTTACGATTACAACTATTATTACTTACCTTATATAATTACGATTAGAAAACTATTCAAATTCAAAATAAATAGGATCAACTTCGGAATCCGAGTCATCTTGAGGGTTAATAATTAGCGGTTGTGTCTCTACGGTCGCATCAATTATGTTATCAAGATCCCACATTTTTTGTTCTTCTTCTATTACATGCCTTACTGCATCTTTCCAGTTTTGTTCTGTAATATGTTGTAAAAACTCGTATAAAAATTCATGTACAGCTTGTATTTTATATAACGTATTTTTTCTAACCACATAACTTTTCATTTGTGCCCAAATGAGTTCAATTGGATTTATTTCGCAGTGGTAGGGTGGAAGTCTAAGGACTGTAATGTTTCGCCTTTCCGCCATTTTGTCAACTACGTATTCCTTTAACTTAGATTTGTGTTGCCGGGCAATTTTTAGAAGTTCTGCTTTTACCATTCCATCTTCGTAAGGCAGATACTTATTCCGCAGCCAGTCAAGAATATCCTGTTTCTTCCACGCAGTCGTTGGAAGTCTTTCTACTAGTCGTGAATGATAAGGTGCATTATCTAATACTATAATTAAATTTAGTGGTATGTGTTTAATCATCTGCTCAAAATACTCTTCGAAAACATCAGCTGTCATCTCCTCGTGATAGTCTTTTGTGCTTTTGGACTGAAATTCCAACAAACCATGCTTAACAAATCCTTTTTCACTGCCAATGTGAGAAATTATTAATCTACTGCCTTTATCAGAAGGTGGGGAGATACCAGTAGACCAACCTTCCATAAAGGCATGCCTGGAGCTTAATATATTTTTATCTGACCAAATTTTTTTTAGAGTATGACCTGAGTTTACCCACGTTTCATCCTGGTAGAAGATGGGCCTTCCTTCAGCCCGGAATTTTCGTATGGATCTTAGATAATTTCTTCTCCAACATATTATCTAATCCCGGTCAATCAAAAGTGATTTTCGGTCTGATTTCTCCCACCGGAAATTTAATTCTTTTAAAACTTGCCACAATTTAGTTCGTCCGATATGAGGCAAATCCGGGTCGTCTCTAACTTCTTATAAAATTTTGTTTAGGTTTGGTATTTCTTTTTTGAAAAAAAATCCATGAATTTTCCTTCGAATACCATTTCTGGCAAATTCATCAATTTCAATAGGCTTTTTCCCTCTCTTTAAGTGTTCGTTTGTATTTGGGTTAGCTATACCGTGTTTTTTTCTTTCTGATAGGAACCTATATATAGTTGACTCTCCTACGCCAGTCATGTTGGCACAACTTTTGACTATGTTGCGAACAGTGTTTGTGGGATTCTGAGAAACCAGAGCATCGTGAACATTCAGGACAATAGTCTTCTCTCTTGGTGAATAGACAGACTTACTGACTGTACGCAACAGTACCGGTGTAAAACTTGATGATGTTGATGATGAAGCCATCACAAACAATCCAACAAAACGAGCACGAGCAAAAGGTACGTATATGTTCGTAGGTATATGGAATAAAAAAACACTCACGCACTGCATATAATTCGCAAAAGAAATATTCAAGACGCTAATTACTGCCGTAGACTCGGACACACCGACGAGCCGTAAATTACATGCGATCAAAAACGTACTAGACAAAAAAATTGTTTTCGTTCGTAATAACTTCACCCTTTTAAGTTAAGTTTCGAATATAAACTGAACAAACGAGGCACGTGGCCAAAGCATACCCATTATATTATTAAAAATCTGGGGAATTCCATCCTAATTATCTTGCAACGAATAGTACCTTCGGATATGAATTCCAGGTTTTCTAGTAAAGTGATTAAACGCGAAGATTAGTATTTTAATATCCAAAGAGATAAGGTATTCTTATTTACAAAATTGTTAATGGTTAAATTCTTATTTTTATTAATATAATATAATTACATAACATTAGCCGTAAAAGTTTTAATTGTTTTTTTGCTAAATATATTAGTATTAAAATATTATTAATATTATATATATATATAACAGTATTAAAAAATATTATATTATTATTTAATGAATAAACACCTCAGGAACGCCTATGGTTTACGACCGTCTTATGAGTTTGAGGCACATTTCGTGCTCTTAACAATTTATGAACGGAGAATAGCCATGCTTTTAGTTGAAATTTCTGTGGGTGGTGTTTTTACCATCAGAATGATAGTAAATTCTGATTATTTTGTTAGTCCAGGAAATGACGGTTTTATGCTCAGAATTCTTTTTATATGCATGGATTAACTTTAAATTTTGACAATATGTAGAAAATGGCTCAAAGAATAAAATCTTTCCTATGACAATATGTCCTATTCCTCTGGGGGTGGTTACCACCCCAACTCGGGGTGAAAAAATTGTATCAAAAAAAAACAATTGTAGAACTCAACAATGAAATATGCAATCGAATTGACAATAGCCAACCCACTGCTTATGTTTTTCTAGACCTGGCGAAAGCATTCGATACGGTCAGCCATCCAAAACTACTAGAAAACTAGAAAATAGTGGAATACGCGGTACTGCTTATAATTTACTGCAGTCTTACTTGGACAACAGACAACAAATTGTAATATAAATAATGCTAACAATAACAAACTTCACTTTAGATGCTACCCCAAGGTGCAATATTAGGACCTGTACTATTCAATATCTATCTCAATGATCTATACAGGGTGTTTCAAAAAGGTATGTCATAAATTAAATAACGTATTCCGGGGACAAAAATAAATTGATTGAATCCAACTTACCTTAGTACAAAAGTGTACACAAAAAAGTTACAGCCCTTTGAAGTTACAAAATAAAAATTGTTTTTTTGCTTATCTCCTAAACTACTTGACATTTTGTAATAAAAATGGACACATTACTGTCTTGTTCTGAAACCATTTTTCATACAAAAGAAACAATAAAATCTAAGCGCACAGGAAAGTTTTAAGGGGGGTGTGCAGCCCTAAATCCCCTCAAACTTTTGAGTACGTTTAAATCAAATGAATTTTGTGGCATCATTAGTTTAACACACTATTTTTGCCTCCTATCACTTTTTTCAAAAAACAGTTTTTATTGAGTTACGGCCCTTTTCATTATCCTTTAAAAAATTACGTGCAACTAAATAAATGGCTTAAATGCTTATTTTCTTCAATAAACATTCGGTATCGTTTTAATAAGAAAAACCGAATGCGCTGAAAAATCATATTTTTCTGACGAAATTGATTTTCAGCTTCAATTATTCTAACCCTCAATTGTTGTTCTTCCTCTATTGTGATAAAATACACTTTCTCTTGCATAAACCCGCAAAAGTCCATGACCTGGACTTAAAACCTGGACTTCTGGGTGGCCAAGAAATAGGTGCGTCACGATCCCTTCCAATACACTGACCAGGATACTGCCTGCAAAGGTATTCCCGGAGTTAATTACTGTAATGCGGTGGAGCGCCATCTTGTAGAAACCATATATTTTGCCTTATTGCAATATTCACTTCTTTCAAATACTCTTGTAAATCGTTTGCCAAGAATTGCAAATAATTATCACCATTTAAATTGTTGGGAAGATATATTGGTCCTATTAGATTGTTATCCACAATTCCTGCCCAAACATTAACTTTGAAAGTCCTTTGGTGATGAGTCGTTTTTTGGCGTAAGGATTTTCGTCGACCCAAATGTGCTCGTTATGATGGTTTGTTATTCCATTTCTACTGAAGGTAGCCTCGTCGGTAAACAAAATATTTCTAATAAAATAAACATTTCGAGTGTTTTCCATTAACAACCAATCGCAAAATCCAATCCTTTTAGGATCATCTTCAACCAATAACTCTTGAACCGTTGTTAAGTGATAAGGTTTAAGCAGCTAATCCTTTAAACGCCTCCAAACTCTTATGTGAGGAACATTTAGTTGAGCAGCTATTACCCTTGTACTTGTTCCAGGGACTTCTTCAATGATTTCTAAAATCTCTTCATCAGTTGCATCCATTATTGGACGACCACTATTGCCAGCAACTTGCGGTTGGAATGTACACGTTTCCCGTAAACGACGATCATTGGTCAGAAATAATCGTCTATCGGGTGTATTTCGATTGGGGTATTTTACTGCATAACGCTTTGCGGCTGCTGCACTATTTCCTTGACATTCACCTACGATATTCCCGATAGTTTATTAAAATCATAATTTAATCTGATCCAACTTACCCAAAGTTAAATGTATATCTGCCATTTTCTGAAATGTGTAGGCCATTGTAATATCAAAATTTTTAATATTAATCTTATTCACACAATAAATGCTAGTTTCAAATTTTTTACTATTATTGATGGAACTGTTTGTAATTATTGTATTCGTAGAAACTAATTGTAATTTTATGACCAACTAGGAAAAAAACTAGTTTTTCGAAAAAGTGATTAGAGGCAAAAAAGTTTTTAAAATAATGTGTTAAACCAATGATGCCACAAAATTCATTTGATTTGAACGTACTCAAAAGTTTGGGGGGATTTAGAGCTGCACACCCTCCTTAAAATTTTTCTGTGCGCTTAAATTTTGTTGTTTCTTTTGTATGAAAAATGCTTTCAGAACAAGAAAGTAACGAGTCCATTTTTATTACAAAATGTCAAGTAGTTTAGGAGATAACACAAAAAAACAATTTTTATTTTGTACCTTTTTTTGTGTACACTTTTGTACTAAGGTAAGTTGGATTCAATCAATTTATTTTTGTTCCCGGAATGCGTGATTTAATTTATGACATTCCTTTTTGAAACACCCTGTATAATCTCAATACTGAGGGAAAGGCTAAAAAGTTTTGGCGGTGACTCTGCAGACAATTGGGAACATTTAAAGAATAAAATTACATTAGATATGCTCAAAATAATAAAATGATTTAATTATCAAGGTGTAACAATTAATTATGAAAAAACATTTTTTGTTTCGTTTTGAAGTTACAACGTAAAAAATTAAAAGCATGAAGAAAAATATAATTACAAATTAAGTAACACTATAAAATATCTTGGCCTAAAAATCGACTCTCATTTTTTAAGATGGTATGTCCATATAGATGAAACAACAAAGTGTTTGAGAGATTTAGTTCCAAAGTTCAAAATTCTTAAAATAGATTAATAATAAATTTAAATCTAAAATAGATTTAAATATTTGCAATATAGTGATTTATTATATTCACCAGTTCGCTTTGTTATATCACCCATATATATAAAAAAAATTAAATACCTGTAATATACATATTGTACAATGTTTGTAGATTATTATACACCTACATAATGTTTAAATATTGTCACGTACTATTCCCGTGTTCGACCAATAGGTTTTAATGGCTAATAAGTAAATGCTTTTTTGTTTTCAGTGTAAAAATACAGTTTAACATAAATTCAGGACAAATTCACAATTTACAACTACAACATTGATGGTTGCTACTGTTATATTATTTTAATTTTAACTTATTCTTTCTTTCTTTCTTTCTCCCCTTCCTTTTACCCTAACAGGGTGTCGGATTTGGGCTAGCTATTTTAATTTCTATTTACCCACCTCTTCCATTCTTTTCTGTTTCCTGCCATTATTTTCAATTCCTCGAGTGATTTTTGTTTAAGTTTTCCCGCCTCTACTACTTGCTGTATCCATTTTTTTCTTGATCTGCCTCTTTTTCCGATGTTTTTTGCTTCATAAATTTTTCTTGTTATTCTATTGGATTGCATCCTCATCAGATGCCCATACCAGTTCATTTGTCTCTTTGCTATTTTGTTCATTATCGGTTCCTGGTTGGCCATTCTCCTAATAGTCTCGTTGCTTAATCTATCCCATTTTGTCTTTCCAACTATCCTTCTTAGATGTCTCATCTCCATTGCGCTTATGCTGCTATTATGTTTTTCCAGAATTGTCCAGTTTTCACTTGCATAGAGCACAGTCGGTATCACTATTGTGTTATATATTTTTATTCTTGTTTCTCGTGCAAGTTCTCTTTTTCCCATTATTGGGGCTAACGCATAATATAACTTGTTTGATTTCTTTGCTCTATTTGTTATTTCCCAGTCTATTTTTCCATCATTAGTTATTATACTTCCCAGGTATTCGTAAGTTGTTATTATTTCCAATTCTGATTTTTTACATTTTATCTTTATTTGAATATCTTCCTTATCTCCTTTGCCGCTGATTATCATTATCTTACTTTTTTCCTCGTTTATCTCCATTTTAAGTTCTTCTATTTGTTCTACCCATATATCCATTAGTTTCTGCATTTTATTCTCGGAATATGCTATTAGTACTATGTCGTCTGCATACATTAAGGACTCTATTGTTACCGGTTGTAATCTGCGGTAACCTATTATTGTCTGTAGTTGATTAGTTCTGACTCTAGTGTTTCTTATCAATTCGTTCATTACTATTATGAATAGCAAAGGGCTGAGACTATCTCCTTGTTTAATACCTCTCTTCCAATTAAATGCTTCCGATCTTTCCCCTGTTATTTGTACCCTTCCTTTTACCTCTTTGTAAGTACGTTCTATAATTTTTATCAATGCATTAGGTACGTTAATTTTCCTCAAGCATTTCCCTATAATATGTCTTTCTATCGTGCCAAATGCTGCTCTTAGGTCTATGAATGCTAATACTAGTTTTTTCCCCGTATCTATGCTTCTTTCTATTAGGTTTCTAATGATATATATGTTGTCATTTGTCTGTCTTCCCGGTCTAAATGCCATTTGTTATTCTCCCAATACCATTTCTACTTCTTGTCTCAGTCTCTTCTCTATTATTTTCGTA
This sequence comes from Diabrotica undecimpunctata, assembly GCF_040954645.1. Taxonomy (NCBI): domain Eukaryota; kingdom Metazoa; phylum Arthropoda; class Insecta; order Coleoptera; family Chrysomelidae; genus Diabrotica; species Diabrotica undecimpunctata. The sequence continues at coordinate 30,100,154 of NC_092806.1, read as the reverse complement.
TATATTTTAAAGCATACCGATGACAGACATATTGCTCTATAGTTGTCGCAGTTTACATGTTCTCCTTTTTTGTATATTGGCACGATGATATTGTTCTGCCACTCTTTAGGGATTGTTTGTTTGTCCCACGCCTCTTTATATATTTTCCATAGCCAGTTTATTCCTTCTTCTCCCATGTATTTTACCATTTCCGGTTTAATTTCATCATCTCCACCTGCCTTGCCTATTTTTATATTTGATAATCCTTCTTTTACTTCTTCTCTACTTATTTGCTCTGGCTCTGTGTTTTCTTCGCCTTCATTGATTATATTGTCTTCCTTTATCACTTCGGTATCAAATTTTTTCTCATAATATTCTTTCCATACCCTAGCTATTTGTTCTGGGCTTATTTGTATTTGGTTTAAAGTATCTCTTACTGCGTTTATTTCCTTTCGTTTTCCCTGCCTTATGTGTCGTATTGTCGTCCAAAAGTTTCTATTATTTGTTATATATTCTTCCTGAAATTCTTCTCCAAATTCTTTCCATGTTTTTGTTTTTGCTTGTGTGACTGTCTTTTTTGCCAATCGTCTCTGCCTATAGTATTTTTCTTTATCTTCTTCTAATCCCGTTTCGAGGTATTTTTTCCATGCTATTTTTTTCTTTTTTATTTCTGTCTTCACTTCTTTATTCCACCACCTTGTCCTTTTTAACTGTTTATTATATTTTTTGATTCCACACACTTCAGTTGCTGTTGTCTTTAATACTTCACTGTATGTATTTCATCTTTCTTCGATTGTCCATGTTTCTTTTTGGCGCTCTATTTGTCTCAGTCTTTTGTTAGTTTCCTCCGTGTAAAATTCTCGCACACTTTTTATCTTTAGTTTGTTTACATTTACTTTCTTGTACTCTTTTCTTTCAACTTCCTCCATTTTTTCATCCTCCAGTTTTGCAGTGACCATCCTGTGTGACAGTTCGAGTTCCTTTTCCGTTAAGATGTTTTTTATATTTTGTTCTAGGTTTCTCGTATAGACTAAACGCGTAGGAATGCCTAAGCGGGTCGACCCCTCGGACTTAAAACATTCGCCAAAACCAGTTTTTTTTTATATTTCTCACAATTATTTATTTACACAAAACTTGTTAAAATTATTTAAAATGGTTATATCTTACTTGTCTGATGGTATTTTTTTATTCACTACTATCACCTGTATGCACTTAACTTTTAACTCTTATTTTTGAACTTTGTTGAATTTTTTAACTTGTAATTCCGCAATTATTTGAAGTTTATTACGGAGCGAAAATCAACGAAACTACTGTGTCACTTGCAGGACCGTCTCCCTTAACTTATTTTAACTTATTCAATTTTTAAATATTGATGGCTTCTGTCATATTTAGACACAGAAATTAAGTTACACTGACTGCTTTGTTCGGACTTCCGTCCTAACATGTGAATTTTTTCATTTCAAATAATTGCTATCATCAAGTCTTCGTAGACACTTTGTCTCAGGACCAGCAACTTCATGTGGAGCCGTACGTTGCCATGTTATCTAATCCACTGGTAACTTTACCATCCTAATATATAAGACTAAATATTGTAAACTAAATTGTAACCCATAACTTTTAACGGGTTTTTACCCAGATATTTAGTGGCTCACAACATGTACACCTAGCAAGTATTAACCACATTTTGTATTAAACTTGGTCAAAATTTAAACTTCATGTTCAGAATGCCACCTCGCATATACTCGTATATCTCAACACAGATCTGCCCTGTTCTATTAGAACACTGCTCTAATTATCATAATCATAAAATTATTTGATGTATTTAGAAAAGTAAAATCAGATAAAATAAATGTTATAACTAGAACTGATTTCGCAGTTTTCGCCAATTTGTAGAAACATAAATAATTCTCCAGGGATCAGTTTAAAACAATATTGATCTGTTATTCTCTTGTCGGTTTAAAACAAGTGAGTTTAAAACAATACTTGACTGTTTTAGTTGCAATCTTAATTTATGCCAAATGGCATTGACTTTGTTTATATTTTAATAAACAGTTAGTAACTCCACAATTTTAACAAGTGTAAGGTTCTTCTTTTTAACTAATCAAGCATTTACGAAACGAAGACCGTTTAATAAACTGGACCACATTGTCAATTCTTCAGTTGTGATATAATTTCTATTTTTTAGCCCAAAAATGGTGGACAACTTATTTACGTCCGTATATTTTAATTTACTAATAAGGCACCTTAAAGTGACGGTGTATTGTTTTAAAATAATTTTGAAAGCTTATTAAAACTTATTACCACGTATAATTACAAACTTTTAGCATATCCTAATTGTTAGGAAATTGTTTCGTAACAAGAGCCAATCAATTCCAGTAGCTACTTTATGAAAAGTGGTTTTGTAAATTTAAGCGGTTCCGACATTTGCATTTTAGCGCTTAAGCTGGAGGTAAATACGAAAAATAAATATGTAAAAGGTTATTTAGTTGAGAAAGACAGGAGAAGGCAAAAGTATATATATATAGTGTTTTTTTGTGTGTGTGTTTTTTTTTTAACAGTAATTTTTAAAGTGTAATTGCAACTTCAGTATATCATGTTATTTAACGTTGTTGTTTCTGCCACGAATCTTACATTCGGGTAAGTTTTTTATAGTTTTTTATAGCCTTTTTTTGGCACCATTCAAACTGTTACAACATAGTAATTTTCTTTGTAGACCTTGATAAAGGTGGCAAAAAACCACCGAAAGCTTGGATTCAGAATAAATAGTACGCCTTAGCAAAGCTCTGTTTTTATTGACTACCACACCCAAAAAGAAAAAAGTATTTACATATATTTTTTCCAAACTAGTCAAAAAATTTTGGACTACTTTTATATATATATACAGGGTGAGTCATAACTACTGGGACATAGACTAAGGACAGGTTATTTGAACCAAAATATGGCTATTGGGCCAAATAATATGCCTTAATAAAATGTTGCTGAAAAAAAAGATACAGGGTGTTAAAGTTAATTTTTGTTTTTCGTTTTTTGCTAATAGTTTCCCTGTATATTTATAAATTGCTATCAAAATTGGCACAGAGGCATAATCTTAGACAAGAAATAGTATTTTATTTACAATTTTATGTTTTGTCATAGAGGGCGCCACGTGGATCATTCCTAATGATCAAATTGAGTCTACACTTTTTCTGATGAAAATTTTTAGTAATTTTTATTAGAAAATATGACGTAAACATCATTTTTACGTAAAATTGATACTCTTGTTTAAACATGATAATTTCAACCGTTTTCGATAAAAACGCAATCGAACTGCTTAGAGTCTTAAAAAAGGATTTCAAATAGTATTTCATTTATGAAAAGTATGCTTTGGACTGTCAGATAATTGTTGTTGGTAAATGTCATTTGTTCAGAGTAAATTATTTTTGATGTGACAGTGTAGTGTAATGTTGCATTTTTTAAAAGTAATCATTACTTTTTTGATTGAAATGCCTCGTCACAATCATTTTACTAATGAAGAAATGCGAGATATGATTTGCGTATACGCACAAGAAAATTTTTGCGGTCGCTCGGCAGCCAGAAGGTATGGAATGTTATACACAAACAGAAGGCAACCAAATCACAAAACTTTTGCAAGATTATATCGTAGTTTAGGTGAAACTGGGTCATTTTACACTAAAAATCGGGGTGGTCGACCGAAACAAATCACACCTAATCAAGAAGATGAACTTTTGGTTCGAGTAGATGAAGATCCTGAAATAAGTTCACGACATCTATCAGCAGCAACAGGAGTAAGTCAATCGTCTATTGTTAGAATTCTAAAAAAAGAGAACCTCCATCCTTATCACTTCACTCCTGTTCAAAATTTACTTCCAACAGATCTTCCACGACGGTTACAGTTTTGCCAACGTATTCTGAATAAACATCGCAATGACAGACACTTTATTAAGAATATTATGTTCACCGACGAAGCAACTTTTACCAGACGAGGGGTTTTTAATTGGCGATTATTGGAAGAAGAAAACCAGCATGCTATTAAAGCTAGACATTTTCAGCATGAGTTTAAATTGAATATTTGGTGTGGCATTATAGGCGACCAACTACTAGGGCCGTATGTTCTTCCTCAGAAATTTAAATGGAGATTCTTATTTATTCTTTTTGGAAAATACTCTTAGTGTTATTTTAGATGATCCGTCACTGGATGTAAGAAGAAAAATGTGGTTTATACAGGATGGAGCGCTACCTCATTTTTCATTAGCTGTTAGAAATCATCTTAATGACGTATTTCCTCAACGATGGATTGGCAGAGGCAATGATTTTCAATGGCCACCAAGAAGTCCTGAGTACAACCCGCTAGATTTTTATTTTTGGGGACATATGAAGTCCTTAGTTTATGCCAATGAATTAATACACGAGACGAACTTTGGAGATACATTCAAAATGCAGCTAATCTTATAAGGGGAAAGAATAATTTTTTTTTAACATCCGAAAATCCTTTATAAAAAGAATTAGAAAAGGCATAGAAATCGGAGGAGGAGACCATGTAGAACATTTAGTTTGAGTTTTTGTGAATTCTTTTAGGTTAAAGTGTGTTAAGTTTTGATTTATCGTCAAAACGGAAACCTTACGTTAGTTGCAACTTTGTTTATTAGTTTGGTATTTGATAGTGGTATTGTAAATAAAATACTATTTCTTGTCTAAGATTATGCCTCTGTGCCAATTTTGATAGCAATTTATAAATACACAGGGAAACTATTAGCAAAAAACGAAAAACAAAAATTAACTTTAACACCCTGTATCTTTTTTCTCAGCAACATTTTATTAAGGCATATTTGGCCCAATAGCCATATTTTGGTCCAAATAACCTATATATATATATATATATATATATATATATATATATATATATATATATATATATATATATATATATATATATATATATATATATATATATATATATATATATATATATATATATATATATATATATATATATCTTTAAGGAATATGACCGTTTAATTTAATATAAAAAAGTGCACTCGTAAGTGAATGGGATGTTTTCGGTCAATTTGAAGATAAAAAACACAAGAGTTGTGCTACTTTATCTATTTAACGAAGACGTTTCGCCCACTGTTCAATGAGCATCATCAGTTCATCTAAAAGAGTGTTATTAGCGATACATCTAATATGAGAAACAATTAAGTAAATGATCTTACCTTTAAAAGATCTGTAGCATTAATTATGGTATTAATGTGAAGAAACATCAAAAATTAATCTAATAAATACATCAGCAAAAACACAGAAACACAGAACGCCGGAAGATTCCCAATTTACGTAATTTTATAATAATTTTTTTTTTTTAATATATAACTTTTGACATTGATTGACTACAAAATCTATCAAAATTGACAAGTACATTTTTCCAAAAAACTGGAAGAAATTTCAGAACCAACTTACCAGTCAGTATGGAATTTCTAAAGCCCAGTCATTCTAATAAAAGATATTTTACACAAATGAGAGAAAATCAGAGAAAACAAAAACACTATTATGACAAAGGAACAAATTAAAATCTGGACAACAAATTTTACTTCAAGAAAAGAAAAGGAAGGAATCCTGGAGTGGTTGTGGCAAAGAAAGGATCAAGGGATTATGTGGTAAAGGTAAATGATACTGATTATAGACGTAATAGACACTATCTTAGACCTGTACGGTCAGAAGCACAGCAACATACTTATGCAAATTGTGAGCAAGCATACGTGAAAGCTAGTCATGAAAATGATATTGTGACTACTGGAAGGACAAGTATGGGAGATGATACAAGAGACTGTAGAACAAATAAGACTTCAAAGTCAAAGTCACTTCAGTCAAAGATATTGATGTACCTTCAACATCTAATGGAACATCACCCATCAATGGCATTAATGTACCTTCTACATCATACAGTACTTCACCTGATTTGAAAACCTCCAGAAGTGGTAGAGTCATTCGCCCTCCTGATAGATTTACCTATTGACATATGATATATTATGTAAATTATTTTTAGTTTATTTTGTTTTATTAAAGGGGACGTGTTATGTATGGTTCTCATGTTCGCATATACTTGGCAACGTTGCACTTGGTAAACGGAACCACAAGTGACAGCTGTGACATGACAACCAGACATTGACAACACACTTAGGTTAGGGACTCCATGTAAACAAGAATAATAATGTTAATTTATATATCCTTATAAAGCTTAATAAAACCTATCGTAAATAGCTTTATGTTATATTATGTCCCACAGTCCTAAAGAAACATACATTGCAAGTAATATTGCCAAAAGGCTATTACATTATATTTCCGTTTAAACGTCAAATTAAACATAAAATGAATTGCAATGTAAATTTAATGCAATGCTTACTCAAGGGAATATTGACTGTCCTCAACATACCGCTAACTCTAATACGGTTAACACATTCCTCTGGAAACAAATTTGAAAGAACCCAATGCGTATCGATTGGTTGTACTGGAAGGTAACGATTCTATCATTATAGGAAGTAAGACTTAGTATGTCTCGAACAATAAGCAATTTCGCTTGCATTGTCTAACGACAATAAACAATGTAAATTTTAGGATTAATTTTGCGAACGTTACTGATAAAACGAAATATTAATGCCATGACTCGGCGCAAAGGAGAAAGGGAAGAGTAGTAGACTTTGAAAATATGTTCCCCAAATATTAAATCTATAGGTGAGTGTAAAACCCCTCTAGGGACTTTTGACCCAATTACGGTCATAAAATCTAAGTAAATAACATGTTAAGAAAAATCTGTTTTACAAAACGATAAGAATTTTGGCCTACAATGCCAAGTTCTCGTTGAAGCAGGTATACCGGGGCTAGTATACTACTAGATAGTAGTACCGGGGCTTTCCACTAAGCTGTATAAGGAGCGTCATCATCAGACGCCACATCATGCTAGTCCTTTTACAAGTCCTGAATTATAAGGTGACCCTGAGGACCAGTAAAAAGTAAATTATAAAGGATAGCTCCTTAGACGAACGCGCACTTGTGTCTACGACACTAACCTTGGAGGACTCACTATCCGTTACCCCTGTAGCATGTCGAAGAGAATTTACATAACTGCTAAGATCATTATAACACCTTGCGAACAGTATCTACATAAGGTAAAGTCAAAGAGTGCTGACATGATGAACTAGGCGCAACAACACGAGATTTTTGAGACGTAGATATCACGAAAGAAGGTTGATGATGTGAGGAAGATGATCGTTGAGAATGGTTTTTATTTTTAATATTTAATAGTTATGAAACTACAACATGTATGTCTTTTTATTTCCAATATTCTTTTAAGTTTCCACCTCATCTCCGGTACAGATATTATGTCCAGCTTATTTTTGTCGCCAATTTCCAATAATACGCTTAGTGCACGTGCTAGTTACATTGTTTTAATATTCGATGTTCCCTGTTTTCTATCTTTATTTTATTTGCCAGGTCTTTGTAGAAAGGTGGGTTTAGTTTTCTCTTTACTAGCTGACGTAGCTAATAGATTTCTGAGGATATGGTTGAGTAGTCTTTAGTTCAACTCCCATATCGCAGGAACAATTTCTGCTGCTCCCGTTATACCTTATTCTGCTTCCTACTGAGATTGGTGGCCACACTCTTCCTCTAAGTGTAGGAGAAGCTAAGTATCTAATATTATGGATCACTACTCCACTTCAAAACCATTACTACTTTTTGCGTGTATTTAACTACCAGTTTATCGAAAGAGCAATTCATATATAATTCTATTGTGTCTTTTTTTATAAAATTGTTAGAGCATTGACCAACTATATTTGCTAACATTTATGTTTTCTAATCCATGTAAAACAATTTAATTCTGCTCAAAGTACCTTTATTAAAACATCGCTTTATATTCTTATTTCTAAATATGCGCTTTTTTAAATCTGGAATAATTAAACATTCCATTTACAATGCCACAAAGCGCCGCTGCGCTGTATTTGAGCATATTGTAGGTTATGGTATATACACGAAATTTGTGTTGCTCTAGGGAATAATGTAAAATAATTGCATTATACGCTTTTAGCAAAATAGATTAAATAATTTTCAGTAAATGTAATTTTCATAATCACGTCTCTGATTGTCATAAATTTTTTTTTATTGATTTATTTAATGTCGTCCGAACCACTGAGGTTATAGACGACAACAATGAAAAATACATATTAGGACAAAGAAAGGTAAATATTAATTACATACTAACATGGAAGAAGATTGATATATGTAATTTGTGATACAGACTAGATTTTAATTTAAATATCTTTTATGCCTATAGCCGTTAAAAACTTTATAATATTGTTTAGATGATTGTTGTCTCTAAGAAGCTCGCCTATGTCGCTGGGAAGGTTGAGTTTACTTCTCGTTTTCGGGAAAATTTGACATTCGGTTAAAATATGTTTTACTGTACTGTTGGTTTGACAGTGGTTGCAGTATGGAGGATTGTCTCTTGTAATTCGGTAAAGATGTGTATGGCGGGTGTGACCAAGTCGAAGTCGAGAAAAGATGACTTGTTTTTTTCTAGGTAACATAAAGGCTGATTTTGTAAAGCATTGTCTTTAATTTGCCTTAGTTTTTCGGAACACTTCGACCATTTGTATTGCCACGCAGAACTAACTACGTTTTTTAAGCACAATTTAAGATCACTTGGCACTATTTTATTTAATTGCACTTGACCATCACTTGTCACTGCTTCGTGAGCTAGTCGGTCCACAATCTCGTTACCGTGTTTTTCAATATGAGATGGAACCCAGATTAATACCACGTGTTTGTTTTCCTTTGCAGCATTTTGAAGTTCTTTGTAAATTTCTTTATGAATAGGGTTGCTGGAGTATATGTTTTGGATGTCACAAAGGGCATTCATTGAGTCAGTTCTGATTGTGTAATTTCTCTGGTTCGTTTTGTTAATGAATTTTAGAGCTTCAAGGATTGCGTATAGTTCTGCATTGAAGATAGTCCAGTTGTTATGCAACTTAAATTTAGCATTATGAGTATTACAGAAAATGGCTGCGCCGACTCCGTCCGTTGTTTTTGATGCATCTGTGTAGATCTGTCGGTAGTCGCTAAATCTATCCATAATATCTTTGAAGTGGTTTATTAATAAGGCTGGTGGGGATTCTTGTTTATTAAATTTTGATAGATCAGTGATTACTGGTGGTCTATTTACAGTCCATGGAGGAGGAGGGTTTTTGGAAGGGTGGTATATTGTTAATCGGTTAATTCGTTCATAGAAAGGCGGATTACATTGAGGATGAGATAAGTAGTGGCTAAAACGATTGCTATGAACGTTGTGGTAGACTGGGTTATCTCGAGAGGATAGAACTTTCCAAGCAAACGACAAACTTAAAAAATCTCTTCTAAATTCTAAAGGGATTTGTCCTGACTCACTGCATATACTTACTATGGGGCTTGTTCGGAAGGCACCCAAAGCGACTCGCAGTCCCGTATTTTGAATTACATCTAGTTCTTTAAGAATAGATTTCTTAGCTGAGTTATATACCACTGAGCCGTACTCAATTTTTTATCGAACTAAGGATGAAAAGATTGATTGTCATAAATTGATTGATATCGAAACGTGACGAGACGCAATTTAAAATGGCATCTACACCTCAATATGATTACTTATTTATTAGTTTCTATGTTATTGTTTTTGTTTCTGGTAATAATTATATAAGTGTATATGCTTTTTCTATTTTATTAATATCGTTTAAAACTTAACGAAACTTCATCCAAAACAGCTTTTAAATATTAAGCACAATAAGTTGCAAATTCTGGTTCTAAGCTTTTTTTAGCATAGCATCATGTTCATGAACTATGATGTATAGGGTGTTTTGCATTCGAATTCGCACATATGTCATTTGGTTTTTATCTTGATTCCAATGTTCAAATAATTGTTTTGTAAGCTATTTTCTTAAATAAAACAAATACATTTCATTCACAGTGTTAATCATTAACATACCAAGTGTACGAAGTACATTGCGATCTTGGTACCACGCAAAATACTTACAATTCTGTCTTTAAAGGGCACTCCCAAGCATCTCACCACCTTCACTGTAAGCTATTATTCAGACATCTAGCAGGAATGATGTCGTTTTTGTTGTCAAAAAGTTGGAACCTTTGAATTTCTTTATTGTGGTTGGATCGCTTGCTACTAATATTCAATGCTACGTACCATGCTTGAAATTAAAGAAAATGTGAATAATAAATACCCAAAATTAATTGCTTTCTTGAAAAGATAAAACCAGGGACATTAGAAATAGGCTATATTCATAATTCCACAAAGTTGATATATGAGTCCTGGTAGTTCAACAAGTTGATGCACCACCGTTAAATATTGCGTTGTAGGTGCAAGTTCGAATCCCCGTTTTTTTAAGTTATAAGCAAAATATTGAGTTTTATGATTAGATTGTTTATTTAAAAACAGTTCCAATAAAAAATTTATAAATCATTAGATAAGAGTCTTTTTGTAATATCTCATATTACAAATTTCAAATATCAAACCCGTCTATACAGTTGTAACAAAAAAAGGTTATTTTTGACTAACTTAATTGGACTATTGTAGTACCTTTTCTAAACTCAGGAGCAAAAAAATCGATCCATGCGTATTATTTGCTGAAAAAAGGAAATGCATTTATAGAGACATACGCCAAAACTCAAAAATACAAGAATATTCAAATCTTTCTGAAATTAAGAGAAACATTGATAATAAATCAATATCTAGTGTTTCCCCCTCGGGCCCTTATAACAGCCTGTACACATCTAGGCATTGAGGTAATTAACCTCTGGTGTCAAATTGATCCAATTGGTCCCATATTTCTTGAAGAGCCGCTGTAAGTTCAGCCAAGTTGTTCGGACGGGGTACTCGTGCTCGAAGACGTCTTCCCATCATATCCCATAGATGTTCTATGGAATTGAGATCGGGACTGCAAGCTGGCTCGTTCATACGGACAATTCCCACCTTCTCTATATATTGGTTGACGATTCTAGCACGGTAAGGACGCGCGTTGTCGTCCATAAAAATAAAATTAGGACCAATGAAAGGAGCAAAAGGTACCACATGCTGATCTAAAATACTTGTTATGTATCTTGCAGCAGTTATAAAATCTCTATCTATATAATAGTCTCCCGTTTTATACCGCTGTCGCGGCTTTGGGAGTATAGCAGGGTAGTCTGCTATATCTAGGGCCTACGGTATACAAGGAAGGTAACATGGCCAGTGCTACGCTTCAACCGTCTATTATTACCGCTGGTTTTACCCAAGGTACTCATTTTTATTCAGGCTGAGTCGACCTGAGGCCTATAGACATTTTTAAAATGTCTAGATGTTCTTGCCGGCGGTAGGATTCGAACTCCGGACCACCAGCTTGCGAGGCGAGCATCCTACCGCTTGCGCTACGCAGGCCCTTAAAAAACTCTATCTACAATAAAAAATCTCTATCTACAATAACTAAATCAGTATGGGCTTCTGAACTGATACCAGCAAAAAACCATAACGGAGCCCCCCCCCCCCGATAACTTATTCTTTCCGCAATATTACATTGAAAATATCGCTCTCCGTGTCTTCTCCAAACCCTTTCTCGGCCGTCTGGTGACCTTAGACAAAATCTGGACTCATCTGAGAACAATACATTGCTCCAATCTGCATCACTCCAGTTTTCGTGTTCTCTTGCAAAAGCAAGGCAAGCTCTGCGATGTTTTATGGATAGTATTGGAGATAGGTCTGGCCTTCTGGATAATAAATTACCTTCTACAAGTCGTCGACGAACTGTCCATCTGCTTACATCCACATTTCTCACTTCGCTCAGACGATTTGCCAGTTCAACTGAAGTTAGATGCCGAATTCTCAAGCATGATGAGACCAGAAATCGATTATCTCTTTCGGATGTTACCCTTCTACGACCTGATCCTGGTCTTTTTGTGAAGTTACCGGTGTCGCTAAAACGCCGAACTGCTCTTTGAACCGAAGATCGACTAACACCCAACATTTCTGCTGCATAATATTGGCTACGACCATCTTCAACTAAAGTCACCGCCCTTGCAGCATCTGTCGGATTTAGAGACATTTAGGAAGGATAATTAAATAAAAATGTAACACGTTTTGAAAATAAAATCACTACACTAGTATGGTTGTTGAATTAAAAACAACATTCAATAAATATCTACTTGCTTCAGACCCTTTTTGACAAAAACTTGAAATACCAATTTGTTTTAAGAAATATAAAAAGCAATATTAAAAATATTATTTTATTTCCCGTATACGAGGGTACACCTAAATTTACATACGTAATTTAATGTCCCTAAAATTATACAACTTCAAATAAATAAGAAATAAGGAATGGATCGATTTTTTTGCACCTGAGTGTATTATCTGCATACCTTGCGGTTCTTTGTTATGTTGGGCTAATGTACCATAACTAATACGTGAACTGTTTCGAAGCATTTATTTTTACTCTGTTTATTTATTTTGATGTTTGTATTGAAAAGGTGTGAATATAATGTAGTAATATAAATTAATTATATTACACACAGCTCTCACGAAATCTATTTTCTAGCTCTATTTATATGTGTCGGCTTTATGTCAATATAATTAAAATATCTGATTAGTTTTCAGGCATTTGGTAGTTTGTAATTTTCATGCAGTATAATTATATTTATATAGTTATAATGTTCACATTAACGAAACATCTAATATACATACATTATTACTTTAATCAGGCTTCTGCGTTTATTGAATTTTTTTTGTTAAATATAAAGTCGCATCCACCTAATGTGCACGGGTCTGTACAATATATAGATTTAACAAGTACATATATTTGTTAATTAAATAGTAAAAATAGTAATTATTACAAACGATTACTTTAAATGTGTTAATATCGAGCATATTCGAATTTTAAACGAAACAACAATTAGATTTTATACAATACACCAATTTCTTTCGAATAGTCTATTAAATTTTTTGATACACCGTTTTTTATAGCACAACCGATACATTTGAAGCTAAAATTAGTTCGTTTTGATTTTTTTTATTAAATTAATGTGCATGTGACATCTATGGTCATTAGCACGAGTTACAATTTACGGTTTACATGGTAACCATGCTACCCATATCAGAGTGACTGTTGTATTTTGGTTTATAAGAAGCTAATATGTGTCATGAATATCTTGGACTAGATAGACTCCACTTAATGGAGTGTGTACATAGAGAAAAGTGAATCAGTGCTTATGGCTATGTGTGTATTTGGAAATTGTTGGGCATATTTGAAAGAATGTGACTTAGCTAGTAGTTCACCAGTGTGGATACTACATGAAGGAGAAATTTTATAGTGTTCGATAGGCTGTTTAGACAGTGGTTACAGAGTACTACTTTCAATCTTTCTTTGACCCGTCAGCGTAAATAACTATGTTATATTCATTTTTGTTTATAAGTTCTAGAAAAAGAATTCTTCATGTATTAACACTGGTATCTTCCTTGTTAAATTTGGTGAGGGAAATATCATGATGTGGGAGTATAAGATGTATGTGTGATGTATGTGTCCGATAGGGATTATTGAAGAATATTAGACTTCTGGTTTCAGACAAATTTATATCATTATATTGATGACTGTAGAAGGCTAGGAAAAGGATGTATAATTAAGTTAAATGAAGGGTTGTTATAATATGGGGTTTGTGTAATGATGTTATTAAAGGATATACTGAATTGAAGGGATTGGAAAAATCTGCAGCAGAATAGAAGAGAGAAAGGTTTTCTCGCCTAATCTATAGGATAGGTTCAATAGCTTCACAATAAAGACTTTCTGCCGGACTAGAACGGAATGCTCCAAGACATAGGCAGATAGCTGTATTGTGTACTGTATTTAGTAAATGTTAGGTTGATACAATTGCAGACATATGGATGAAACATTCATAGTCGAGCTTGGAACGGAGTACTGATCTGTAAACTTTTTACGCAGTTTTCTGTGTCCCAAAGATAATATGAGACTGTTTTAAGTATATTAAAAGTTTTTAGGCGAAATTACTGTATGTGTTGTTTCCAGGGTAATCTTGAATCAAATATCAGTCCCAATAGTTTGCAATTATCAACAACCGGTAATTCAAAGTTGTTGATAGTGATTAGGTTATTTACTGCTAATTGCAGAATTTTACTAGTAGTTACGTTGGATTTACCATGATAGTACATTATTGGGTCATCGGCATAAAATACAAATTTAATTGGTAGAGCAATATTTTGACTTAACTTGCTAATCGAAATAATGAATAGGGAAGTGCTTAAAACTGAGACTTGAGGAACTCAGGAAACTTTGGAAAGTTTTTCATAGATGCGTATAGGTTGCCAATAACTTACTGAATGCAAGATACATACCTCTGGGAATAATCAAAACGATCGAAAATATCTACCAAAACAACACAATAAAAGTAAAAGTAGAAGAAGAACTAACCGACCCTATTGAAGCTGGCAATGGGATAAGACAGGGAGATTCCCTGAGTCCTCTATTGTTCAACCTGGTTATGGACGAAATAATAAAAAAAGTAAAAACTAAAAAAGAATACCAAATGGGAGAAAAACAACTTAAAATAATCTGCTATGCAGACGACGCAATACTACTCTATCAAAGTGAAGATGATTTACAACGTATGCTGCACCAATTTAATATAACCGCCAGAATATTTAACATGTTAATTTCCCCAACAAAGACAAAATGCATGGTTATAACAACAAATTTACTAATATGTAAATTGGAGCTGGAAGGTCAGATAATAGAACAAGTGATGGAGTTTAAATATCTAGGCATCACATTATCTAGCTACGGAAAGCTCGAAACCGAAGTGAAAGATCAAGTGAATAGAGCAAACAGAGCCGCAGGCTGCCTAAACGAAACAATGTGGAGAAATAAAAATATCGGGAAAGAAACGAAAGGCAGAATTTACAAAACAGTCATCAGACCAATAATGACATACGCGGTAGAAACAAAACCTGACACAGAAAGAAAAAAAAAGAATGTTAGAAGCAGCAGAGATGAAAACACTTAGAAAAATTGATGGTGAGACACTATGGGACAGAGCTAGAAGTACAGATATACGATATAGATGCAAGGTGGAGAACATCAAAAACTGGGTAAGAAATAGAAGAGTAGAATGGAACGATCATATTAGCCGAATGACAACAAATAGAGTAGTAAAGACGGCAAGAGACGGTTCCCCAATAGGAAGACGATCAGTATGAAGACCACGCAAACGATGGAATGACAACTTTCTGGAGGCACATTGAAAAACAGACAGAGTCATGTCTATATAAAAAGAAGAAGAAGAAGAAGGTTGCCAGTAAGGTTACATTGAAAAAGTTGTTCAAGGCTTGCGTTTCTAGAGATGGTATCAAATGGGCCTTCTAAATCAAAGATAATTGCTATTTAATGTTGTTTGCTCTTAATTGCGTTATAGACTGTTCATTTGAAATTGTTATGTCCGTAGGTGTGTTATTTGAAAAAACATCTTTTTTCTCTTTCTGTTTCCGTGTTTTTTTTGGTTACTGCTGCGAAGCTAGGTTGAGCTGTTTGTAATGATTATCCCATAATTTGATTTTAATATTTTGTGATATCGACTTACCAATATTTACTTAATAGACAAATCACATTAACTGATAAGTTTTTATTAAAAATACTATTAGAAGAAGCCAAGTGTTCACTCGTTGGCTTCTCAAATAGTAAATCCGTTTATATTTAAAATTGTCGCATTAAATTATAATGTTTTATTGCTGTGCTAAAGTGTACATTTCAGTGTTCGTATATTAGTGCATGGTTAACTACACAAAAAAGAAAATCATGTATAAAATCATGAATAAGCTCTGTTAGCGTCTTTGAAATTCGAAGATTCATATGGCTTGCAAGATCCGTAATAAATTAAACAAACGGGGTCTGGCGTGATCGTCAAATTACTGTAACAAAAAAGAAGAGACTCGTTTCAACTCTGATCTTTTCCATATTTTACTATGCAGCTAGACTTGGACGGTCAAATAATCAGATAAACGACGCATATATGCTTTTTAATTTGCAAATGGAAACGACTACTTCGAATTCCATGGACGGCTCGCCGCACGAATGTCTCGATTAATAACAAAATGGGTGGTTTTTGGTTTAAGAAAGGCCTTAGCGTCAGTCCCAAGGCAGTAGATCTCGTCAACGATGGGCAGACATTACAAAAAAGCTTCTTAATAAACAGTATACTGAGGTACCAAATGTAATATTTGACCAAGACCAATAGAGAAAGATCATGAATGAAACTGTCAACCACAACATATACGTCACAAGATATTCTTCCTCCTCCTCCTCTATCCTTTATCCTTCGTAAGGATGTGGTGAGGTTATGGTATTTGACGAATGGTTGCTATCCATTCTTCTCTCTCTTGGGCGCGGTGTGCTACCTCAGCAGAGAGTAACCGGTAGCACACTTTATTTGGTCTGTCCATCGGAGAGGCGATCTTCCTCGGGTTCTTTTACCATCTACCTTGCCTTCAACCACCTACCTCTCCATGCCTTCTATTCGTCTGGTAATGTGTCCAAAGTACCTGTCAAGATGTTACCTGTCTAGATGTTAATGACTATGATAATGATAGCATAATATATTTTCATATTCATAGTCCAAGATGAATATAGTCTGCAAAAAATAGTCCACAGATTTAACATAGAAGGAAAAGAATTTAATATGACAATCTCAACTGATAAAATGAAAATCATAGTAATCTGCAAAGAACCAATCAGTTATAACATAGAAATCGATAGCGATAACATTATTATTAAACAACTAATAGAAAAAAAATACCTTGGACCTACACTGTCCAGACCTGGACAAAGAAGTGCGAGATCCAGAAAAAAATGCAAATAATCTGGCAGGATGCCTTAATAATAATATACAGGGTAATTCAAAAAAGGTAATACTGTCTCTAGAATAGGTAAAAAACTGAAAAAAAATGGGGTTTACTTCATAAAAAATTTTTGTAACGCCATCCGTTTTCAAGATAAAGAGCGTTGAAGAAAAAATGTACCCATTTTTTACGATTTTCGAAGGCTGATAGGCCGGCACTAAGCAATGCAGCGAGGCGTTAATGGTGGTTTGAGAGAGGGGGAGAGTTGATACATAAGGCACTGCTGCCAGATTTCTCCCAGTACGTCGCATTCTTTCTCAGTGGCATAGGGAACTTTTTTTAAGATGAACCCTCGTAATTATAGAAAATGGATAAAGTTCTAAAATATAAAAGTGGTATCTGAGTATTCATACCACAATAAGCGTTTATGACCATTTAAAAAAATAGTGCCGTGTTATAAGTATAAGTGAGAATCATTTAATTTATATGCAGCTTTCAGGAAACTTTTCTAACTTTTGCTTAAAGTTAGTAAAGAATATTTATACCTTATACATAATTATACTAAATTATTATATAATACTTTTATTTAATCTCTGCTGTTAAAGTAATTGAAGGAAATTGCTGATAATCCAATTAATGCGGCTGGCCACGTAACTATGGGAGTGGGAGTTCGCTTGGTTATATGGAAGGAACTTCATAAAATGAAACTGTAGAGCAAATTAAACATTCCTCGCATTCTTTTTCGTTGCTTTAAGTGGTTTTATTCGAAGAAAGCTCTAAACGTCAAAACGCTTTTAGGGGGAAATTCGAGTTTTGTGAAATGAAGGTTCTTGTGGTGAACTGTTAAATAAGGGGTGTTTGTAATACCGTAGTTGTTAACGATTTTATGGCACATTTAAATAGTAGAATTTTTATAAATACTACAAGTGGTATCTGATTTCCTTTATTCAAACCTGCTTCTTCTTAATGTATATCATATTTATGCTTCTTGCATTTCTGTACACAATTAAGTTTTGTGAATATTTCTTGTCGTTTAACTACTTATCATCGTAATTTTTGATATGGTAAATATCTAATACATAAAATATTAGATATGTTTTTGATGGTTTTGTATATGTGTTATGTTTAATTTCCAAATAAAATAATAAAATTGGTTTGGGATAAACTAGCAGATACAACAGGTGTATTGAGGATAGGTGGAAAGATTCGGAACTATTTCGAACTAAAATTAAAGTAAGACATGAGAAGGAAGCCTTTTTGATATATTTTTTGCCTCGTACTGGAAAAAGTAATAGGACAAATTTGAAGTTCTACTTATACAGGTAGCACATCTTTAAAATACTATCTTAATACCTTATTTATGCTGATGATACAGCTGCTATTATAAGAAACTATGACTACCTTAAAAGATCATATACAAGCTATATAAGCTATATAAGCTATCTACAAGCCTTGATGGCAAAGGCCTGAATATTACACTCAGTAATTACAGTTTGAATTTCGAATTTTCGAATTTTTATCGTTTTTGTTACAACTGAACTCGTGAACAAATTCGAAAGTTACAATATTTCGGTCATGTAATGAGACTTTCAGTGAGGTATAACCTTCTACACCTTATAATACAGGGTAAGATCGCCGAAAGGAGAGGCCCAGGCCGACGAAGAACATCCTGGCTCCGAAATCTCCGAGAATGGTATTAAGAGACCACCGCTAATTTATTTAGAGCCGCCGTAAACATAGTTATTATTGCCAATATGATCGCCAACGTTCGATAATCGGACAGGGTACTGAAAGAAGAAGAATTACAGTTCATTTTTAGCAGATTATGATGTGACTCACAGTATGTACCAGGCATAGCTTTTACATTTAATATTGAGGTTTCCTATCTTTTTCGCCCGAGTAAGTAGTCGATTTGATTTTTGTGTTCTTTATTTGGACTAGTCTATGTTGAGAGCTTTCTTGGGTTGTATTTATAAGGTGTATTTGTTATCACTAGATTGTTTTTACTGGAAAACTATAGAAGACATGGAAATTTTGTAGTATTGCTTTTAATGGTATTTTAATGAGTCTATCGTTTATTGTTTCATATTGTCATATTTCTATTGTTTATAAGTATGCCTTTTTCATTGTATCTTATGTATTCAGGTCCTGATGTGTAAATGGTGTGGTTTTTTGTTTTAAAATGTCCTTGATCTCTCTGGTGTGATTCTGCTAGACCACATATGTTTATATTTTGCTTTAATATATATTTTGGTTTAGGATAAACTAGCAGACACAACAGGTATTTTGAGGATATGTGGAAAGATATCGAAATTATTCCGAATTAAAATTTAAGTGAGACATGAGAAGGAATCCTTTTTGACGTATTTTTTGCCTTGTACTAGTAAAAGTAATAAGACAAATTTGGAGTTCTACTTATACAGGTAGAACATCCTTAAAATACTATATTAATACTATTTTGAAAGTTAAAGTAAGTTTATTGACGTTTCAATTTCCAATTCTTCTTCTTCAGTGCCTTATCCGGTCCGGATGTTGGCGATCATCAAGGCTATCATGGTTTTGTTGACTGCTCTGCGAAACAGCTCCGCTGAGGTCATCCCAAACCATTGTCGGAGATTTTTCAACCACGAGATACGACGGCGTCCCGGTCCTCTTCTGCCAAATACTTTACCCTGCATAACAAGTTGAAGAATTCGATATTTTTCTTCGTTCCGCATCACGTGGCCGAGGTACTCAAGCTTGCGTTGTTTAATTAAATTAAGCACTTCTTTTTCTTTTGTCATGCGCTGTAGGACCTCAACGTTGGTGACATGGTCCACATAAGATATTTTTAGTATCCTTCTGTATATCCACATCTCGAAGGCTTCGATTCGTTTTTCAGTGGCTTCTAATTTCCAATAATTAGATATAATTAGCTCAGTGGAGAAAATATCCCAATATTTACCAACCCACGAAAAAGAAAAATATAGAGTATTATGTAAAATTAAATTGGAAAAGTCTCATAAAATTAAACAAAACATAAGCAAAGAGGAACTAAAGGCTATAAACACTTTAAAAATGACGACTCCATAATTATCCTACAAACAGACAAAGGGAATATAATTGTGATAATAGATAAAATTAAATATGAAAACAAAATTAGAGATCTAATAACAAACAGACCTTATACAAAGTACCAACAATGCCTTTGGAAAACACAGTGTACAGAACTTTCTACAAGTTTAAAGATTATTTAATATATATATATAGTTCAGCTCAACAGGCCTCAAAGGCCCAAGGCTTCAACGGTTTTCTTCCAGTTCTTTCTATCTTGTGCTAAGTTTTTCCAATCTTGTACCCGCAGCGACTTCAGATCTTCTTTTGCCGACTCCAGCCATTTTCTTCGGGGGCGGCCTCTTTTTCTTTTTGTACCAGCCTCCGTGTTTATTAATTCATTGGGAACTCTTCCTTCCTTCATTCTTGCTATATGTCCGAGCCATCTTAATCTTTGAATTTTAGCAAGTCTTGTTATTTTTGATTGCCCATATATTTGCATTATTTCTTCATTCGTTCTTCTTCGCCAGATGTTCCCTTCTTTTACACCTCCGTATATCCTTCTAAGAATTTTTCGTTCCCATCTATCTAATTTTACTTCCATATCTTTATTTAGTGTCCAGGTCTCGCTAGCATAGAGTACTGTAGGTCGGATAACTGTTGTATATATTCGTTTTTTTGCTGTTCTGGATATTGTATTCGACCTCAGTATCTTAGTCAGGCTCCCAGCACTCTTACTACCTTTGGCCATTCTTTTTATGATTTCTTGGTTCTCTTCGTTCCTATTTGTTAGTGTCTCTCCCAAGTAATCGAATTGGCTAACAACTTCAAAGTTATATTCTTTACTTGGGCTTTGTATCTTAAAGAACTGTCCTTGATGATTTTCGTTTCCCCTCATCACCATATATTTTGTTTTTTCTTCGTTTATTTCTAAACCATATTCCCTGGCCATTCTCTCTATTCTAGTAAAGATTTCTCTTAATTCTGCAGGTCTCCTTGTTATTAAGGTAACATCATCTGCATATGCTACGCATTGATGCCTGTGATGATATATTGTGCCTCTAGTGTAGATGTTACACTCTCGTAAAATCTTCTCTAAGATCAAATTGAAAAAATCTGTTGATAACGAGTCACCTTGTCGCAGACCTCTATTAGTGATAAAGCTATCCGAAACCCGTCCTTCTAACATGACTTTACTTTTAGTATCATAGAGTATGCATTTAGTCAGTCTTACTATTTTTGGTGGAAATTTAAAATATTCCAGTGCTTCGAATACTCTATTTCTTTTTATAGTATCATATGCCTGTCTAAAATCAATAAACAGCATGTGTAATGTTAGGTTGAATTCATATGAGCTAGCTAAAATTTGTTTCATTGTAAAAATTTGGTCTATTACCGATCTGTTTGCTCTGAAACCTGCTTGATATTCACCTAGACAATTTTCAACTTTTGTTTTAATTTTATTTCTAATTGATATGGCCAGAATCTTATACACTGTATCTTGTAGAGCTATTCCCCTGTAATTTTTACATTCTGTAACGTCTCCTTTTTTATGCACTGGACATAAGATTGCTTCTTTCCACTGATTGGGTATTTTTTCTCTGATCCACACTTCGCGTATTAACTCAGCGATTTCTTTTTGCACCATTTCGCCACCTTCTTTTAGAAACTCAGCAATGATACCATTTTCACCAGGTGCTTTGTTGTTTTTTAAGTTTTTTATGATCTCTATAATTTCTTCCTTGGTAGGTACTTCTTCATTTACATCTGGGTCCCTTACTTCTTCATGTTGTAGTTGCGTTTGTTCTCTTTCATCTTGGTCGTCCGTACATAATATGTTCTCGAAATAATTGGCCCACCTTCTTAATTTTTCATCTGTTCCACCTAACAGATTCCCCTCTTCATCTTTATAATATCTTGATGTGGTTTTGTATTGGGTTCGGTCTCGTTTTATTTCTTGGTAGAAATTCCTGACTTGTTTATGTAAAAAATCTTCTTCAATACGAACTAGTTTCTGCTCTAAACTTGACCGCTTCTTCCTTCTACAAATCTTCTTTGCTTCCCGTCTTTTTGCGGTATAAGCTTTTTTATTCTCTTCATTATTTCTTATTATACTATTTATTCTAGCTTTATTTCGGTCATTAATGGCTTTCTTACAGTCCTCATCATACCAATCCGTTTGTTTACATTGTCTGTTTCCTGTTAATACTGAGTCGGCTGCTTCTTGAATTTTTTCTTCTAGTTGTACCCATCTGCTTTCTATATCATTTACTGTTGTCTGGCTTTTCAGTTTCTCTTCAATTTGCTGCCTGAATTTTTTCTTAACTTCTCCCTCCTGAAGTAGTGCACCGTTATATCTTTTTATTTTTTTACAGCTAGTGTTATTAATTGTGGGTATTATTTGCTCCATTTTAACTTTGACCAAAAAGTGGTCCGAATTTGCATCAGCACCTCTGTAACTTCGGCTATCTTTTATGGCTCTCATATGTTTGGCTTCTATTAGTAAATGATCTATTTGGTTTACTGTTTGTCCATCTGGTGATACCCAGGTACCTTTATGAATTTCTTTGTGATCAAAATAAGTGCTCATAATTCGCATATTATGTTCGAAAGCAAATTCTATTACTCTTTTTCCATTCAGATTACTGTCTCTATAATTACTTTTTCCCCCTGTTATTTGTTTGTATATATCCTCCCTGCCAATCTTGGCATTCAAATCTCCTACAATTATTTTTATGTCATATGATGGTATTTTGTAAAACATATGTTCTAATTGTTCATAAAAGCTATCTTTAACGTCTTCATCTGTATTTTCTGTTGGTGCATGCACATTTATAAGGGTTACTTTTCTATATTTTCCTCTTATTCTTATTTTACATAATCTGCTTGTGACTGCCTCAAAATCTATCACCAGATTGGCAAATGTTTTCTTTATAAAAAATCCCACCCCAAATACACGTTCATTGTCTCCACTGTTGAAAAACACGTAGTTTCCCACATCCATGGTAAAATTTCCTTTTTGTTTAGTTTCTTGTATAGCTGCAATATCTATCTCATATTTCTCTAACGTATCTGATAAGTTCTTTAGTGCTCCTACTTCAAAAGTCCCTCTAACATTCCATTGTCCTATCATCATCCTATTCCGCGCTTTATTCGTTTCCATATTTTCCTGACCACTGTGCCTGTGTAGACTCAGTTTTTTTTTCATTTTCTCTAGTTTTTCGGTACTATGGTTCCATTTCCACCATTCATCGTTTATACATATTTTCTGATAGCCGACTTTTGTTTCATTACCTTTTCCTTTTTCTTCTTTCGCCATATCTCTTAGCTCTTTCTGTAGTTTGGCTTCGGCTTGGGTTAGATCGTTTTCAATGAAATACCGCGTTCCTCTTAATTTACTCTTATTCTTCATAATAAGTTCTTTATCCTTCATTGTATCTACTTTTACTATCGCCACTGGTGGTTTCCCTTGAGAGGTTCTTATTTTCTGCACATCTTTTATTTTCACATTCAAATTCAATTGATTTGCTATTGTTGTGAATTTATTAATTGTTAAGTCTTTAATTTATAATGTCTTGTTCTTATCTTAATTCATTAAAAAGCACAATGACTGATATTTATTTATTTTCACTAAACATACATAATTTATTAAAAAGCGAACGTAACATTTTATCGCGAGCGCGTCGTCCGAATTAACTGTCCCTTCCAAATAAAGTTCCGTTATTATATACCAGTGCCGTTATCTCGAATCGTCTAAAACCTTCGATGGCGAAACGGTAAAAGCAAACTGGATTTCCCTCGCATCGCTTCTGGAAGGTCGCTCAGGTAAATCGAGGCCTCTCGTAAACTCTACAACATATTAGATTAAAAACATGTTTTAAAGGTTAAAACTATGACTCATATTTTTACGTAACATTGCCCCCCTCTCAAAAGATGGTTCCTCCTGGAACCTTGTTGGGACTAGAACTGGAACGGTATGCTGGTATCGGCAACTGGACCCTCTTTTACAACTTCCAGTTGTATAAAAATGACAAGGGACGGTTTTCTCTCCGCTCCAGTAACTATGCGGATTGCAACAGACTAACACCTGGACTTCGGTGTCTTTAAAGATCTCCTCCACCATATTTCGGATAACCCTCCAATCTAATTGGCGGCACTCCAACTTTGGCATGGCTAACTTTTGCACGTCGGACTCTAGTACGTGCCCTCTCAATTGAAGTAAGGCTTCCCATACATCTCGGTAGGTAGGTTGGTCACGGGCAGTGTCTTTTGTTACCAGGTAGAAAAGGTAACGTGATGCATCTTGGAGTTTCAAGGTTTTACCGGGAGCTGGCACTTGGCATTGAAGTTCTGCAACTCGACCAAACTTCCTTCGAAAGACGGATGCCAACCCTGGTGCGTCTTTGATACTGGCCGGGATGGTAAGGGCCAGCGAGTAGTCATCGGGGAGCTCGAGTAGATCTTGCTTTTCTTCAGTGGTAACACCATGTCTCGCTTTACCGGTACCTCCATAGGCACCCATGAATTCCTCAAACGTGAGGTCAAACACATCTTGGACTTGGTTTACTTCCACTTCTTCATCTACGTCGTGGTCACCTTCGAAAGATGCCAACCGGTTATGGTGTACTATCATCGGCTTTCCCCTCGGAATCTTGCTTATTCGGTAGATGACATCGTTGATCTTCTCCATGATGAGGTATGGACCTTCCCAAAACTGCTGCAATTTGGGAGAACAACCTTTTCGCTTCTTGGGATTATACAGCCATACTTTGTCGTTCTTCTTAAAGCAACCCTTTTCGGCTTGTGTATCGTACCGTTTCTTCATTCGGTCGCTAGCGATCTGAAGGTGGGAACGGACCAACTCATGTACATCGTCCATTCTTCTTCGTAATTCGATCACATAATCTTCACCTGCTACATCTTCTCCAGGTCGACACCCAAATTCTAGATCACAAGGTAGTCGCATTTCGCGTCCGAATAGGACTCTGGCTGGTGTCTGGCCCGTTGATTCGTTAACAGCAGATCTGTAGGCCATTGTGAAGAACGGAAGGTATTGGTCCCAGTCTCGCTGATGATCGGACACCATCTTTGTCAAATACTTGCCAACTGTCCTATTCATTCGTTCTACCATACCATCCGATTGCGGATGATACGCGGTAGTTCTTGTTTTCTTCATGCCTAGTCTATCACATATTCCTTGGAATAGATCACTTTCGAAGTTCCTGCCTTGGTCACTATGGATCTCCAAAGGCACTCCAAATCGGCTGATATATTCTTGGATCAACTTATCTGCAACGGTGGCGGCCTTCTGGTCTGGAAGTGCGTAAATCTCGACCCACTTAGTGAAGTAATCCATTACTACCAACATGTACTTGCCCCCATTTTCACTTTCTGGAAATGGCCCTGCAATGTCCAAAGCTATTCTTTCAAACGGGCTTCCAACATTATATTGTCTCATAGGAGCTCTCCTTTTCCGGTGAGGCCCGTTACTCGTAGCACAAATAGTACATTTCTTACACCAGTCTTTTACGTCGTCGGAACTGTTCATCCAATAAAACCGTTCCCGAATTCGCTGAAGGGTTTTCCTTACACCAAAATGCCCTCCCGATGGACTGTCGTGTAACTGACGAAGTACTTCGGCTATTCTGCTCTTTGGGATCACCAACTGTCTTCTCTTCTCTGAACCGTCATCATTTTCCAGGACTCGTTTAAGCAAGCCATCTTCGATGATAAATGAGTCCCACTGGGCCCAATACGTCTTAACTACTGAGCATAGGTTTGATATTTCCTGCCAAGGTGGTCGACGGTTTTCCTCTTTCCATTTTCGGATTTTCTGTATAACTGGATCTCTCTCTTGTTCTTCCCTTATCTTAGTAGGCGTCCAGTCGTCGTTGACAATCGTCGTTCTTAGCACTGCTGCTTCCTTGGATTCCGTTTTGTTGCAGTGGGGACACTCTGCTGGGCATGGCCGTCTGGAAAGAGAATCAGCGTTTCTGTGGCTAACTCCGGCTCGGTGCTCAATCTTAAAATCGTATTCTTGGAGTCGTTCGATCCACCTGGCTATCTGACCCTCTGGATTCTTAAACTGCATCAACCACTTAAGGGCGGCATGGTCGGTTCGGATTAAAAACTTCCTTCCATAGAGGTATTGATAGAAGTGCTCTACTGATTTCACTACTGCCAGAAGTTCTCTTCTCGTGACGCAATAATTCCGCTCAGGTTTTGAAAGAACTTTACTAAAATATCCGAGGACTCGTTCCTGTCCTCCTTGAATCTGAGACAGCACTCCTCCAATTCCCACATTACTTGCATCTGTATCTAAGATGAACTCTCCTTCTGGCAGTGGATACCCTAAAATTGGTGCTGTTATTAAATGCTTTTTCAACGTTTCAAAGGCATTTTGGCAGTCTATATCCCAGCGGTATTCTCTTGCTTCCTCTGTAAGTCGCGTTAATGGCTTAGCGATATCTGCAAACTTCTTAATAAACCTCCGGTAGTAAGTACATAGTCCAAGAAAACTTCTCACTTGATGTTTGTCAGTTGGTTTTGGCCATTCCTTAATGGAATCGATTTTTCCCTTATCCACGGCCACTCCTTCTTTACTGACTATATGACCCAGATAATTGACTTTACCTTGAAATAGCTGGCACTTCTTGGGGTTTAGCATCAATTGGGCAGCTTTAAGTCGATTAAAAACGTTTTCTAAATTCCTCAAATGATCTTCGAATGTCTCCCCCAAGACGATTATGTCATCTAAATAAACCAGGCATGTTTTCCAAGATAACCCTCTCAACACATTTTCCATAAGCCTCTCAAATGTCGCAGGAGCATTACAGAGTCCAAATGGCATAACGTTGAATTGCCACAATCCAGATCCTGTGGTGAAGGCTGTCTTTTCTTTATCTACTGGGTCCATTTCTACCTGCCAGTATCCAGACTTCAAATCCAAAGTGGAAAACAATTTACTTCCAGCCAATGTGTCCAATGTGTCATCGATCCGAGGCAGAGGATAACTATCTTTCTTGGTAACGTTGTTCAGCAAACGGTAATCCACACAGAACCTCGTCGTTCCGTCTTTCTTCTTAACCAGGACCACCGGAGAGACCCATGGGCTCGTAGAAGGTTCTATCACCCCGTCTTTCTTCATTTCCTGAACAATCGTTTCAGCTTCCTCTCTTTTCGCCTGTGGTAATCGTCGAGCTGTTTGACGAATTGGCTTAGCATTACCAGTATCAATTTTATGCTTAACAACGGTAGTTCTTCCCGTCTTTCCTCCTTTCGGTACGAAAATATCACGATACTGCCGAAGAAATTCCCTTAATTTCCTTTTCTCCATCTGATTTAGAGACTGTCCTGCAACTGCAACCATTTGGTCGAATTTGTCGTTGGAATTATCAGATGTTGTCGCCTGACGAATTATGGATGTCACAGGTACACAAGTTCCTACTTTTGTCTCTTTCTTTATGGTCACTGGGTAGTCGTTGACATTGATAAGTCTCACAGGAATTTCTTTAGCCGAAGTCACCAATTCCTTTCCAATTATGATTCCACGGCCAACCTCATCGTCGTGGTTCCAAGGCTCCATCATAACAGGTCTCCCTTCGTCTACAATTCCCTGTAGTCGCGCTACTATGATCGTTTCGCTTCTCGCAGGCACAACTGTATCTTCTGTAATGGCTGCTTGCACAGTGTTGTCATTATGTGGATGGAGAAATACCTCCTCGTTGCCAACTTTGATTACCTTATTCTTAAAATCCAATTGGAATCCATGCATATTCATTACGTCCATTCCTAATATAACATCCTCTTCGATGTCAGCAACTATAACAGTATGGACGAACTTTTCTGCTCCAATTCCCAATTGTACCTGGATTTCTCCATGAATGTTAGCATTTTCACCTGTAGCGGTCCGAAGTCGCAACCTCGTTGGTAACAGTTTCTTTCGGCTGTTTATAACTGTCGGGCGTATAATGGTTCTGGTCGCTCCGGTATCCACCAACAACGTATGCTTTTTACCATTTATGTCTCCATCGACATATACACTATCTTCACGACATTTCAAAGAAGCTATTAGTATGAGAGGGTCTTTGGAAAAGTTCTGGGTCGAAGCTGCCCCCCTAAGGCTGACCCGTTCTAGTTTTCCTGATGGTGAGTTTCTTGATTTGCGTCGTACCTAGGGTGCTTACAGGAGCTTCGTACGTGTCCTATTTCGCCACAATTCCAGCATCTGATGGTCTTCGTTTTCTTGTATGTCATGCTTTTCATCATATTAACGAGCTGGTCAAGTTTATCTTCATCTCCTTCCTCTTTTACAGTCCTAACTTTACTGTACCCGCCAGAGGCCTGCGTAGCTGACTCGTATTCGAGGGCGGCGGATAGGACATCAACCAGCGTCTTGTGACGAGCTAATCGCAGTGTTCTCTGCATTTCATGATCACGAAGACCATCAATAAACGTTTGAACGGCCAATTTTTCCATCATGTCTTCGGGAGCTGTTGGATAAGCATATCGTACTAATCTGGCAATATCTACCTCATATTCTTGAAGAGCCTCATCTTTCTTCTGTCTACGATTTTTAAGCTGTGACTGATATACATGCTCCAAATGTTCGTGGCCATATCGCATATTTAACCTCTTCTTCAGTTGTTCGAAATCATCGGTCTCCTCTACGGCTATGGTCTGAAGCACATCTAAGGCATCTCCTCGAAGAGCGATAGTCAGGTTTACAGCCTTTTCTTTTTCAGACCATCCATTTGCTCTTGCGGCTGATTCGAACTGTTTCATGTAGTTGTTCCATGATGATTTTCCGTCGAAAGTTGGGACTTTAACATGAATAGAACCTCCACTTCCTTCAAATTTCGGCCGTGTCTCCAACTTAAATTTCGTCTCGTCTTCTTTTATCTCCACTGTAATCGGATTGTTACCTCTCTCTGCTGTCCCTGTTTCTTCCATCTTCCTTTCCATCTCTTTAATCTTTTCTTCGAAGGCCAACTTATCGGCAGCAACTTGGTTTTTTAGCGAAGACACTCTATCGTCAAGAGCAGATATTTCAGAAGTGACTTTAGAGATGTTAGCAGAAACTTTGCTTTCCAGAGAAGAAATCTCGTTAGAAACTTTGCTTTCTAAAGAAGCGATGTCGCCGGATACTTTGTTCTCCAATGATGCGATGTCGCCGGAAACTTTGGCTACATCAGAAGACACTTTCGAAATATCGTCGGAAACTTTGTTCTCTAATGATGCGATGTCGCCGGAAACTTTCGAAATCGACGAGAGGACAGCATCATGTTTGTCTTCAAATATATAAGTCTCTGGATCTAGTCCTTCTTCTAGCAAAGCGTTCTTTAGTCGTTGGACTAACTCAGCCTTTTTTCCGGTAGAAGCTAATTCTCTGTCTTCAAGATGTCTTCTTAAATTAGTCACTGTCAGCTCATAAATCGTAGCCATTTTCACAATTTATTTTATATTCACTTGTATTATTATTATAAGTCTAATTTATGTTCGATCTCACTCTGACACCATTTGTTGTGAATTTATTAATTGTTAAGTCTTTAATTTATAATGTCTTGTTCTTATCTTAATTCATTAAAAAGCACAATGACTGATATTTATTTATTTTCACTAAACATACATAATTTATTAAAAAGCGAACGTAACATTTTATCGCGAGCGCGTCGTCCGAATTAACTGTCCCTTCCAAATAAAGTTCCGTTATTATATACCAGTGCCGTTATCTCGAATCGTCTAAAACCTTCGATGGCGAAACGGTAAAAGCAAACTGGATTTCCCTCGCATCGCTTCTGGAAGGTCGCTCAGGTAAATCGAGGCCTCTCGTAAACTCTACAACATATTAGATTAAAAACATGTTTTAAAGGTTAAAACTATGACTCATATTTTTACGTAACACTATAAAGTTGGTGGCATCTTCCAGTTCCTCATTTTCTTTGAAATCGTGTCCTTTGATCACAATGTTTTGTTTCCGAATTTGTTTATCCATCTTTTCGATCCTGCTTTCCAGGAAATTTATCTTTCCCTTCAACTCACGATTTTCTTTTTTTAAATTGCAAATTTCTTCTTGAAAGATCTGCTGGTCTTTTCGTACTCCTTTAACTTCGTTCATAAGAGCGATCATCATTTCTTTCAATTCGGTGTTATCACAATCTTTCTTAGGTGGAGACCTAGTTAACTTTCTGCTTTTCATGAAAGGGTTTTCATCTTGGTCGTCTTCTTTTTTTCCCTCCCTCTTTCTCTTACCATCGTCAGATTCTTCACTATCCCATTGATTTAATCCTCTTCTCGCGGCCATATTGTTAAAAATATTATAAATCTCTTACCTTATTCCGAACAGTGTTTTGACGTTGTAATTCTCACTTACACGCCAATGTATTGTTTTGTAAATAATCACTAATTATTGTCCTTATCGTGAAGGTTCCCCGCACCGCGCTACTCGCCTCTTCAACCGATCGGAGCTTGTAGCACTGATTGTTTATTTAGTTTATTTATTATGATTTTTTAAAAATCTCGATTTAGTTCACAATTTTCTAATGACACTCGATTCACACAGACACTATTTCGCAGGAAAAACACTTTGTGGATAAATAAACTCGATATTACCCGAATTTTCGAATTAAATATCGGAGCCGTTTTAACCACGTCTTTCTCGTTCGTGTACCAGTGACGGAGTCCAAAGATTATTTAATAAATTATCAAAAAAGATTAATTATACGTCATAACAGTAAGACAAGACCCCTCATTTTTATGGAGTACCGAAAGTTCATAAAACGAATATACCTCTTAGACCTATTTGTAAGTACTATGAATTCTTCTTGCAGTGAACTGTCAAAATTTTCAACAAATATTATACAACTATTTGCAGATAAAAATGACACAAATATAAAAAATAATTTTAAATAATAACATTTTTTAAATAAATTGAATTTAATTTAATTCAAATAATATTTTAGTAGGTTCTGACATAAATAGATTATTTACTATTATATATGCCATTAGATAAGACTTTGAATATAATCAAGACCCGATTAGAGAGTGATGATACATTAGCAATTACACAAGACTAAATATCAAGACTATATATATATATATATATATATATATATATATATATATATATATATATATATATATATATATATATATATATATATATAATTAAAGCCACAAAACTGCCGTTTCTGGGACATGTCATGAGGGGCGAGCGTTATAACTTGCTGCAATCAATAATATAAGGAAGAATACAGGGTAGAAGGAGGCGGAAGGAGACGCATCTCCTGGTTAAACAATTTGAGAACTTGGTTTAACTGCACTTCTGCTGACATCTTTAGAGCAGCGGTATCGAAAGTGCGAATTGCCATGATGGTTGCCAACCTTCTTAGAGGAAGAAGAAGAAATATATCAGATTTAATGGAGTTATTGACATTATGTACTGATAATACGTATTTTCAACTAAATAATGAACTCTATAAACAAAATTTTGGTCTAACAACGAGCTCTAGTTTATCTCCATTATTAGCCGATATATTTATGGAAGATTAGGAAATAAATATTATTTCTAAACAAAATTTAAAACCCACAGTATGGTGGAGATATGTAGATGATGTATTCTCAATATGGCCTTATGGATCAAATTTGTTGAACACATTCTTGAATGAAATAAGCGATAAATAAGAGACAATAACATTTATCATGGAAAAGGAATATAATAAGACAGTTCCTTTCCTGGATGTTTTAATCTCTAAAAACGATACTGGATATAAGACTTACAAAACTAACATGCACCAACAGATATCTAAATTACAAATTTAGATTATCAATGAAATCATTCAATCCTTACAATATTATAGCCAAAATTACTTGTTCTAATGAAAATTCGTTCTTAGAGAAAAAACATTTGTTAACATCTGTATCGTTTATAAATAAATAATTTTCAACAATCGACAGAATAGAACAGAACAACTTGGAACAAAATTATACAGCATACACAAGGAATATTACGAGGAAAATAACAATACCATACATAAAAGGATTATTATAAAAACTTTCAAATAAATTCAACATTTTAACAACATTCAAAACAACAAACATATTGAGATATATTTTATCTAAAACTAAACCTAAAATTTGTTTAATTTATTAATGTTTGTATTTTGAGAACTATTTTCGCAGTTGAAGTTGAAATAATAAGTCAATAAACTTATTTTAACCTTCAATTGTAGCTTATTCCCATTAAAATAGTAATTACTTTAAAATGCCACTAGAAAATAGCTTCAGAAAAACATTACACTCAGGTGCAAAAAATTTGATTCGCGTCTATTTTATAGAGGTGAAGACACATTTTTGAAGATGCCACTTATAGATTGGCAATTGGCAAGCTGGCCAATTCATACGGACCAAGATCATCAAAATATTTTCCATCACGTGTCGCGAAACATCAATTCTTAACTGCGGATACAGCGAAAGCACATCTCTGCCAGGAAGACAAACATTTACTGCAACGAGAATTTCAACAAAAGGTAAGTGGTCATACTTTGTGCTGATAATTGAGTTCAGTTGTGCCGACTGATTATTTTTATATTTACAACCATTTACATTTAATCTAACTAACTCTATATTTCCTACATACACAATCTGGAAATATTATTTAATTGTTTCCACTTTTTATTCTATTATAAAAACTCAAAGGCATTGAATCGTTTCTCTGTTTTTTTTTTGTTGTTAAACCATCAATATTAATTTTCAATTTTTTCATTCACACTTTTTTATGACTGACGGTATAGTTTAAGATCTATATAGAAATAAAATATTCGTTAATAATTATTGCTGTGTCGAATATGAAATAGGTAGGATTTCATAAAAAGTAAATTTTATATTCGCTATGTGCAAGTTCCGAAGAGCAACATCTAGTGGCATATATAATATACTTTTTTAACCAACTATCATATAATAAAATACTTTTTTAACCAACTTTCATATCCACAGTAAAATACAATTAATAATTGCATATCACGTCAATAGTTTGAAGTAACATTATCGCCCGATTTCATAATGACAACCTAAAGTACACTTTAACTGAAGTTCATTTTAGACTAAATTGAACAAACTTGAACATGATTATTATTGAAACTTACACTTTCAAAGTGTCAAACTTATTACGAAATCGGGTGTAAGAATAATGTTACTTACTTCTGCTTTATTCTGATATAAATCCACTTTTCTCGTTACATTAATTTGTGCTTGGAAGTTGGAAACCAATAGAACTTGAAATTACTATTTTTTGTTGTATTTTTACAGTTTGTAACACAGCATTTGCGAAATCCCATTTCCTTCAATAACTACTTATGAAATATGCTAACAAAATTGCAAGATTTCACCGCTGCACGCGCACGATTGTTTCTCGTATCCCCTCCAAGTACTTGCACACAGCGAATACTGGTTTTTTAACAAACAAGTTGTTTTGAGACCGATATTTATTTAGAAAATATATGAATAATATCTATCAATTAGAAGCTTAAATGTTTTAAAAGATTAAATATACATTGATTTGTACTCTCGCTGTGATTTCTGCTTATTTACATAATATAATAAATAATCTGGCGTAATAATTTTCTAACGGTATAATAAAAAAGTGATTTTATCGGTTTGTTACATGTATTGATATAGTACTTTTTGAGTATATTCGATTTTCTGCTTGTTTTTATTTTATATTTTCTATACGATGTTTTTTGTATGTGGTTGTTTCATTCTCTTCTTTATAACATTTTATTGACAAGGTCTTGCACTTCACATTAATTAAAACAGAAGATAAAAAGAGTGTATACACATAGACAAAATATGTGTAATAACTACTACTACTAACGATTTTTTCCTACTTTCCATTAACTAGTATACTTTATCCCTAAATTACAGTTGGGTCTTCCTGTATTTCTTTTTCATATTAGACTCTATTTTGTAATTTTGTTTACACAGCATCCTAAGTCCGCTCTCGGACCCATGGGTCAGTAGATAGTTCTTTTCATGACGTTATAGAAATTCATTTATGTTTTCTATTATTGCTTTCTTGTCATGGCGCTCAAACGTATGATACAATTGCACAAAAGTAGTCCCTTCTACACAATAAAATATTAGATAATGTAACTTATTTTTTACAATTTTCTGCTTTCTTTAGAAAACAAATTTAAAGAAAATAATATAATTTCAAACATGTTCTGAAACTGTTTTCTTGTGACATATTTAAGTAAAATATTATATTTGTATGGGATTAAGCCACATTGTCCACATATTGAGCGCTTTTAATAGCAATTGAAAATTAAAATACTAAGTACCTAACAATGAATAGTGTCAGTAATATTTAAAACAATATATATATATATAGTTAGATAGTTGCGTGTATATAATGTAAATTAAAAAATTACTTACGAAAAAAATTTAAAAGGTATTTGAAATAAATGCGTCTTCAACACTCTCATAAGACCAGCATTTATTTTCGTCTTCGTCGTTATAATTATTTCAAACACACTTTCTACTCAAGATCCAACCTTGGACTGTCTGTATTAAATGCCCTAGACTCACATTTCGAAGGCTTTGATCTTACTCAATCGATTTTTTGAGAGTCCATATTTCAGCTGCCTATGTAGCAATAGGAAAATAAAGGACATTGACCAACCTGAGTTAGGTATTCCTTGTTAATATTTGGTCTTCCATATTATAATTAATTTAGCTGTTGCTGTTCGGGCCATTGCTAATTTACACGTGTCTGCTATTTGGCAGCTTCTTTGCCGTTCGGTGATGGTAATCACCCTGGTGTCAACTGCGTTGCGCAGGTTACTGATTTTTCGGTCTCCTATAGTAATTCCTCCATCCCATTCTAGTACTTTTCTCATTATATATTCAGAATATATGTTGTATAATACTGTGACAGTGACAGTGACAGTTCTGTCTAGTTCCCTTCTTAGTTTTCAACAAATCTGAATATATTCCGCGTATTGTATTGAGTTTTTATCATATAGAATTCTTATTAGGTTGACTAGGGGGTTAGATACTCCTATATTTTTCATTGTACTCCAGAGGCAATCCCATTTTACGAATCAGAAGCCTTTGTGTAATCTATAACACAGAGCAGCATTGGTATCTTGTGTTAAATTTTTCTATTATCTATCTGGTGTTCAGTATCTGCTGCCTCGTTCCTTTTCCTGGTACGAATCCGCATTGTTCTTCGGCTATCTCTAGAAGTAGAAACTTATTGAGCCGTTCATTGATTATATGTAGTAGGATGTTGTAGTATAACTGTTTTTTTTTTCGCTAATTCTAAAGTTTTCTCTGATACCCAATGTTTTTCTTTTGGGTTTTACGCGGTGTACACTCTTTTTTCGCTGAATGTATTTAGCTTTTTATTCCATTTTGTCTGATGTATGTCCTAGTTTTGTGTAGTTTGAGTCTGCAGTTCATTTTTAGCAGATTATGTTGTGACTCACAGTATGTACCAGGCATAGCTTTTACATTTAATACTGAGGTTTCTTATCTTTTCGCACAAGTATGTAGTCGATTTGATTTTTGTGTTCTTTATTTGGACTAGTCTATGTTGAGAGCTTTCTTGGGTTGTATTTGTAAGGTGTATTTGTTATCACTATATTGTTTTTACTGGAAAACTATAGGAGAAATTTTCTAGTAATGCTAATAATGGTATTTTAATGAGTCTATCGGGTATTGTTTTATATTGCCTGATATATTTCTATTGTTTATAAGTATGCTTATTTCATTGTATCTTGTGTATTCAGATCCTGATATGTAGATAGTGTTGTTTGTTGTTTTAAAATGTCCTTGATCTCTCTGGTATGTTTCTGCTAGACCACCTATGTTTATATTTACTCTTATATATTTCTCCACTATGTGAAGTTTTTCAGTTTGGAGGAGACCTCACATATCGTGATTGGTGACCTATTTTACACTTTCATACCCGTAATCAGTGCAGTACAGTGCCCGTTGCTACCCAGATCGTATGGCATTTTTCATTTTTGAATAATAAAATTGGAAATAATCCGATGATTTTCCCTTGCCTGTCTGATTGCAGTGTTACGGCCGGTGGAATCATTATGTGATATTCGCCCGTGAGTATATGTTATCAAGCCAGCAGCAGAAATCATTCCACTGTAGCTTTGATTTAGTAATGACATAGCTGCAGCCCTATACAATACCCTTAGTTGGTGCAAGGGTACTTATTTGGTAAAACCATAATCACAGCTATCATACATATCCGTAGGACATTTCCCTGTCAGCCAGTAGGATGCGCCGTGTCAGGGTGGAGGACTCCCCGCCCGTCCGTTTTCCATGAAGTATATATATATATATATATATATATATATATATATATATATATATATATATATAAAGTAGTTAGGTATTATTGACTGACACGTTATGTAAAATAAAGTTTTATTTTGGGGTTGCAGTCATTAATAGGGCAGGAAAGTGAAACTCTTTGTTCTTTATCTAGCTTTCGCAAAATTTATTTGCTTCTTCAGGATATGCTAAAATATGGTATCAGTAAATACAATGAAATTAAAATTAAATAGCATTGTATAAAACTAGTATAAAAACTTACAACATGAGGTTAATCCATTAAATTTTCAAATTTACAAAACATTAAAACTCAACTTATTAAAATTATCTAGTTATGTAAGTACAATATTTTAATTTTATTTAATTTTGTACAAATTCATTATGACATTGATTATGTTGATGTTTGATTTATGTCAGAAAGATACTCGTTTCTGTTTATTATATTTTTTGTTGTTGATAACTAGCTCTTGATTGTTATTATGGTTACGTACAATTTAGTCATAGTATAGTCAGAAAATCTAATATTAGAAAATTATAGTATTAATTTTCGTAAGACAGAATGTAATTATAGATATTGCTTAGTTTATCAATATCAGTTATATATATATATATATATATATATATATATATATATATATATATATATATATATATATATATATATATATATATATATAGTTCTAATATTAACATATTTCTATAACAGTGTCATATAAGGACATTTATAGAAGTTTATTGAGAGAGGTGAGAGATAAGTCAGAAGTTAGTTTTAAAACTTCCATAGAAAATAAAATGTATCGATTTCTTTTAGTAAGTCCGGAAAAGTTGATATTCCAGACATTATGATGCGAATGTCATAAGTTGTTCTCTCAGTTGGGACCAAATTCACATTAAAGAAAATATATCTTAATGCACATTTTATACACAGTTATGCTAGATAAAACCATAAAAATAAAAGTATTTAAAGCAATCAAAGAGAGATCCGATGGAAGCATTACTTTAAATAAGTTTCAAAGAGTACCCCCACTTAAGATAGGCCTAATATCTTCCAGAATTCCATTTTTTGTTCTGTTTGATTAAAAAATAGGACTCTGTGCAATTATAGCCCGCTACCACCCAAAAACGTAATTTATTCGTTTTTTTAATAATTCTTTTTTTTTCTTATTTTAAAAAATAAGACTCATTTTTTTGTGAGTAGCAATCAATTTAAAATTTTAAAATATGTGTTTTTATTGACCCGCAGGGTGAGAGTACATAACCTAAAAATGAATTTTTTAGAAAACATTTTTTGGAGATATCTAAGTTTAATTATTTTCTATTTTGTGTATTTATTAAAAAATTATATATGATTTTTTCCAGATTTTTCTGCCAGTTGCGCACTTTTGGGGGTTTTGGGGATTTTCTTTCTTTTGTATACTTTAAAAATAGACCAAATCAAGATTTTTTTATAGATCATATATAAATTAAAGCAACTACTGTCCTTTAAGATATTCAAAAATCGTTGCAAAACACCTTTAAACAAAAAAAAAACATGTTTTTTAGGTTTTTGCGAGTTTTGAGAGGTTAATCATATTTTGCGAGATCGATAACCATATTCAAAAAATATATGCAAACGAAACTTTGTAGTCCCCAAAAATGCAAATACAACCATTGTTGATGCTAAATACGAGGTTTTCAAGAGTTATTCAGGGGTTTTTACCCAACTTTTTCTGTATTTTATAAAAATTTTAAAAACATTAAAAAAACTCTGGAAAGCCTGGTTTTCGCATAAACGATGTATTCACTTATTTGAGAGATAAAAATAATAATCTTTATACATTTTTAACACATAAATTAGAGACGTATTGAAGCAGGTTCTGATTCAATACGCCTCTATGAAAAAAAAAAATAAATAAAAACGGGTGTGGCAGTACAGTGGGACTGCCAGCCGGTAGAAGTTATAGTTCCATACACGCGTTCGCCGTTACAAATTTATATGGGAGTCAATCTGCATAATCATTACATATGTAATGCTATAGGTAAGAGAGAACAGAAAGAGAAACAGAATTAGGTATATAGGTATATGGTGCATTTGCTGTATATAAACAACATTTGACCTGTAATAGGAGTATAGTAAATGAAGGATTGAATGAATATTTTATTGAAAATGTATATTTTTATTTTCATATAAATGTATGAAAGGAATTGAATGCAAAATTTTGTTATAAATATAAAAATACAATACAATACACTGCAACATAATTCAATATAATAATACAATACAAATTAAAATGCAAGATTCATAAGTATTTAAAAATGGCAATATACATATCTTACTTACGCATATGT
This sequence comes from Diabrotica undecimpunctata, assembly GCF_040954645.1. Taxonomy (NCBI): domain Eukaryota; kingdom Metazoa; phylum Arthropoda; class Insecta; order Coleoptera; family Chrysomelidae; genus Diabrotica; species Diabrotica undecimpunctata. Next base: position 30,061,564 of record NC_092806.1, on the reverse strand, counting down.
TTAATTTACCATAATAATAATATTAATATAATAAAAATATTGTTTCGTGATACAACTGTCAATTATTTGTCTGACATTTACAGGTACAAAAATTAATTGTTGTTTGTTGTGTATATAAGTACACATTTGAATTTTCTTGAGATTTTTATAAGTTTTAATTTATAATTTAACATGCCTAACGAGGCTCAAGACAAATCTGAACAGAATGGAAAAATAATTATAATATTAATAAATATTAAATATATTTACAAAAGGAACATTTTTATTCTCGGGAGAGAAAGAGAGAGAAAATAGATCTTCGGTCTTTCTCTTACCTATATCTTACATATGTAATGATTTTGCCGATTCACTACCGTACAAATTTCTAACGTCGAACGCGCGTATAGAAGTATAACTTTATTAAAACGGGTGTACTCAGGTAGAAGTTATACTTCTATACACGCGTTCACCGTTACAAATTTATATAGGAGTCAATCTGCACAATCTGCACATTATTACTAATGTGCAGCTACATTGTGCAGCCATGGAGTCTTGGAAAAAGAAGTGAGAAATCGAGTACAAAAAGCAAATAGACTGACAGGATGAATTAATAACACTATATGGCGAAACAGACACATTAACACTAAGATGAAGTCAAGAATTTATAAAGTCAATGTAAGATCAATAATGACATATTCCTTAGAAACAAGACTCGATACAGCCACAACACAAAGGCTACTGGAAACGGTAGAGATGAGAGTGAAAGTACTGAGAAGAGTTACAGAAAATACGCTGAGAGATCGGAAGAAAAGCGAAGACATTAGAAGAAAATGTACCGTACAGTATATAAGCGAATAGACAATAAATAGAAAAAATTAAAATGACATAACCCCATAAGCACAATGGGGGAGACCCGTGTCGTCAAAATATCAAGAGGTAAGTCACCAGAAGTATCGGACAGCAAAACAAAAGACGGATTGACAACCTTCCATAGATGTATTAAGTCGCCAATTAACAAGCAGAATTGCTTATAAAGAATAAGAATAAGAAGAAGAAATTTAATAGTGTTCGACCTTGGACCACGCTATGTATCAAGTATCAAGTTTTTATGGTGTTTCCTTTATAGGACAGACAATAACTATTGAGTCCTTAATAATAAATATTAAAAGGGTGAAAAATTTTAGTATATATGTAGTTTGTTTTTCTGAACAAACAACTCTTTTCTGAATCTTAAAACTTGAATTACTAAATTTTTAGGTAACTGAACTAAGCCTCAGTTTTATTAATAGCGTCTTGGCGCCATTTTGCTAGATAATTTTAAATGGGACTATGGAGAAATTAATATATTATTTAAAAGCACTTGTATAAATCATTAAGACCATGCATTTTTTTGATTCTTTGCTTTCACCGTTTCAAAATCCCCACTAAATTGTGAAAATCTTATTAAATTAACTATCGGTGAAAGAATAACTCTTTCTTCCCAGATGGATAACGTCACTAGTATCATATATATGCCAAAAAATCCTTATTTAAAAAAAACGGACTTTTTTGGGATTTATCTCCATACATACATATAAACATATACATAAAATTATATTTGCCCCTTTCATCTCTACGTCGATGACTACTATATGTACTAAATATAATATTCAATGATAAATAAAATAGTTTCAAAAATTAAATAATGTATCAAATTATCGAAACAATATTAAAAAAGATATTATGATTTTTCCATTCTTAAATTTTTAAAACCAAAGTGACAAAAATCAGAACATAATAATTAAAAAAATATATTCTCTCATTATGATCGAACTCGCGACGTCGCGACTTCTATTTCTAAATACTGCGCTTCAACTCATTCGACCAGTAATCTTAAATAATAACGTGGCTTTGAAATCACTTTTTTTTAATAATATGGGTTATTTTAAGACGAAAATTATTGAGATTTTTTTGTATCGGATGGGGAATCATCCAAGATTTATCTGAGAAGCCATAGAAATTAAAAAAGGCCAAATTGTCTAAATAAAAGAGATGACGGCATCCTGTCACCTTCGACATGAAGACCTCGTATAAAGAAAATATCGTCTGCTCCACCCTCCAATCAAAATTCCGCCATCAAGAGCGAAAGCTCATTAACAAGGAAGGAAAAAGAGTTCCATTTTTGTGGGTACCCTTACACGTCGGAATAACGGGAAACAAAGAAGCTGACAGGACTGCACGATAGTCAATTTTAAGCGATTATTCAGAGCTAATAGATAAGTGCTTTTTCAGTGACATAAAAATTTAATTAATATTTAAATGGGAATAAGCCACAATTAAAGGTTAAAATACATTTATTGACGTTTCAATTTCCACTTCGGAAATCGTTCTCAAAATACAATAGGTATTTTGAGAACGATTTCCAAAGTGGAAACTGAAACGTCAATAAATGTATTTTAACCTTTAATTGTGGCTTATTCCCATTTAAATATTAATTAATTTAAAATGCCACAAGAAAATAGCTTCAGAACAATATAAAATTTTATTTCATAAGATAGGGAATAAAAGAGACTGTTCCTATTATAGAGGTATTAGTGTGACGAGCTCTGTGGGCCGGTTGTACGGCAGAATATTAAAGAAGAGGGTTGAAAGACAGATACAAGATATTAAAGAACAAAGCGGCTTTCGTACCGGGAGATCCTGCCTTAATAATATATTTATCCTACGACAAATAATTGAAAAGCGTGTCGAAAGAAGTAGAGAGACCCATTTGGTGTTTATAGACCTTGAGAAAGCATATGATAATGTCCCGTTAAAGAAAATGTTTGAGGTCCTCGAAAGGTCCGGATTGGATTCGACGTATATCCGAGCGATATATAAATTGTACGAAAATGCAGTTAGTTGTGTAAAATTTGGAACCAGATCCTCAAATGAATTTAAAGTCACTAAAGGCCTAAAGCAAGGATGCTGTTTGTCACCGACACTCTTTAAAATATACGTCCAAGAAGCATTGAGGAATTGGAGAAATAAATGTAGATTTATGGGCATCAAAGTGGGACAAGAAACTCTGTATACATTGTTGTTTGCAGATGATCAGGTGGTGGTTGCAACCGATGAGGAAGATATAAATTATATGAATCGAAAATTATTTGAGGAATATGCCAAATGGGGGCTTACTGTAAACATAAGCAAAACAGAATATTTAAAAATTGGAGGAAATACCACAGATCTAAGGCTTGAAAAGGCAGTCATAAAAGGCTGCAACCAGTATAAATATCTAGGAAGCATCATATCAGCAGATGGCAGAGTTAAGATAGATGTACAAAACCGAATATCCCAAGGGAAAAAATGCATCCGAATACTGAATTCATTACTGTGGTCTAATAAAATAAAGATGCATACCAAACTTCGCGTATACAGAGCAATTGTATAACCAATTACCACATATGGTGCCGAATGTTGGACGATGACAAAGAATGAACGAGATAAAGTTGACGATGACGTTGTGGAAATGGATTATCTTAGAAGGTCATGTCGAGTATCGAGAATGGAAAGAATCAGGAATGAGGAAATACGAAACCGTACAGGAATTAGAGATACTCTTTCAGATAGAATACAAGGAAGGCAATTACAATGGTATGGTCACGTGATGAGAATGGAGGAGGAGCGGTGGCCAAAGAAAGCCTTAATGTATGTTCCGCCAGAAAGAAGGAAAAGAGGAAGACCACCAAATTCCTGGAGAAGAGAAATTACAAAAACAATGCAATCTAGAGGCTTAGAAGAGGGAGATTGGAGAGATAGGAAAAGATGGAGGCTGAAATGCGAGAAGCAGCAATCGCCGTAGGACCCCCTTTATATGATGATGATAAAAATTTATTTTAAAAATAAAGTGTTGTGCTTATGCTGAGCTGACTATTTCTAAGCTGAATAAAATCAAAAATAAAGTGAATTTCATCGTCGCTTGACAAACTAACATGAACAAATTGTGCTTGCGCTTTTACGTCTAGGACATACCAAGTTAAAGCACTCAATAACCCACCCAAATGTGATCAGTGTAACGTTCAATTAACAGTCGAACACTTTTTAATAAATTGTGGTAAATATCGTTAAGAAAGACATCGGTAAAATATCCCAAACTCTCTAGCAGAAGCTCTAGGTCAAAAGTTAAAGATCGTTATTCAGATAGCATCGAATTTTAAAATTTACATGAAAAACTTTTGTGGAATTAGTTGTGTGGGGACGCCGCCCCCACCCAAACTGAAATATCACGAGTCACCACTACTTATGGTCTAATTTTTATATTAGTTTACTAATTTTTAATCTCTTGCGTTAATTACTTATATTAAGTCAAATATTGTAGTTAATTAAAATTTAATTTAAATATAGACTATTTACGTTCACGGATTCAAAAAACTTGAACTCCCATAAGTTTCGAGCATCTTCTTTGCAGCAAAAGTATTATCTGCAAAGTTTGATTAAATTTTCTTTAGCTTTAGGTAAATGTAACATGTAGACAAAACGTTGGAAGCACCAGCAGAGAATTTCAATTAAATTGCAAAATTGCATAATCCAAAGAAAAATACATTATATTTGGCGGTAGAAAAATAAGAGCTAAGGGCTAAGTGTATCGGAAATGTCTACAGAAATGATATCAATTTGGAGTAAATATCTATTCCCGGTTACGGAAATATCTAATGGGATCGGGTCCTTCTTTTATTAAGAAATAAATTCTATTATATTTCGATAGAAAAAACTGTTTCGTTAAAAATTCGTTTACAGATATTTTTATAAAATAAGTTAAAGTTTTATTATTCTATACTAGAAAATGTAATACTATAAACTTTGGATGAATTTTATGATACGAACTGTAAACTTCTTTTTCTTCTTCGCTGGCTTTACAACTCGGGTTGAATATTCGACGCATCCACTATAGCCAATCGGGGTACAACATGTAGATAAATCTGCTTTATACACATCATTCGATCTCTTTTTGGACGGCCTACTCATCTTCTACCGTTTGCTCTCAAAAAAAAACACTGTCTTTAACATTATATCTTCCTCTGATCTTACTACATGACCTGCCCATCTTATCCGGTTAATATTTCATTTTTAAGTTTGGTGATGTTTTCAGTACCATACAGAGTCACCAATTCTCGCCTTCTCTACTCTCCTGTCTATTCATCTCTTTGACGGCCAAATATTATTCTGAAAACCTGCCTTTCAAATACCAGCAGCTTATTAAATTACTTTTTCTTGTTTTTTAAGAGAAATTGTTTGCACTGTTTGCACAGAAAGTTGTCATCTGCCCCACAATCCTAATGCACCTGCATTATCTCCATTGCTTCCCCTTTATCATAAGAACATTCACAAAAAACACATTTTGCATCAATATCGTCCATGTCGTCGCTGCTGTCGTGGAGAGACATTTTATCTATACTAAAATAATATTTTCCTTTAGTTTGGTTTGATTCAGATTTCACTCCGGGTAGTTTTCCTTTTCCGGTTGGAACTTATTGATCCACCTATTCACCTAAAACCTTTGTCTCTGTCTGTATTTTCACATTTCCTTGAGTATTTTTGTTGTTCTCAGCGTTTATAGGATTTCGGCTTGCATTAGATTGCATTGTTGTGAACAACTGTTACTTAGGATGCTGATTTTTTAGCAATAACCTTATTTAGCTTTGCTTTATAGGGTGTGGATGTAATTAAATTTGCTTTGCGAGTTTTGTCTGGCTTAGAGGGGTCCTTGGGGGTAGTCGTGAAAGCGAGACTATGTCTTCTTAGCTGACGATACCTTGCCCAGAACCACTACAGGATGGTTGTGGTTCTGTTTGGGATGGGCCTCCTTCTAGAAGTAGATTTGCAGAGTCTGGGATGTGAATAGGAGAGTCCTGGTTACAAAAAATATGTTTGTTCAGTGGGTATAAACCTGTCTTTTTGAAACTGTTGAAGAGTCGAAACTGTTGATATTGTAATTTGATTTGTAATTCAGATATCTATTGCCGTCTGTTAAATTTCTATACATCTGAGTCCCATATCCAGTATAGTTCTTTGAGATTAAAACATCCAGAAAAGGTAGTGTGACTTTTAGAAACCTTTTTAGAAAAAAAGATGCACACGAACACCACGTGCTTTGAAAAAAAGATTTCTACCTTAAAAGGGTAGAAATCTTTTTTTTTTGTGGTAAATGTTATTGTCTCTTCTTTAACGTTTATGTCATTTATTATTGTGACCAACTCTGATCTATGAGACCATATTGAGAATATATTATCTCCATATATCTTCTTCATACTGTAGGTTTTAAATTTTGTTAAAAAATAATATTTGTTTTAAAATCTTCTATAAATATAATATTGGCTAATAATGGAGATAAGCTGGAGCACATTGTTAGACCAAATTTTTTTACAGAATTCATTATTTAGTAGAAGATAGGTATTATGAGTATATAATGTCAATAACTCAATTATAACTGATAGATTTAGTCTTGTTCTAGTTGCCAATCATTCTCTAATAATTTTGTTTTGATGATATTTAAAGTCTTATTGGCACATATATATATATATATATATATATATATATATATATATATATAAACTATTTATGTCAAAACTTACTAAAATATTATTTAAATTAAATTCAATATTCGATAATTTATTTAAACAATGTTGCGTATTTTTTATAAATATGTCATATTTATTAGCAAATCATTTGAATAATATTTATTAAAAATTTTGACAGTGCACTACAAGGAGAATTCATGGTATACTCCATTCCCTTAGCTCGGGCATATTTTGACAGATTCATTGTCGGAAACCTACAACACAACAATTCCTACTTCTTAGTATTAATAGCTCAAGTATCCTACTATTGCAGACTTCTTTCTTAAAAAAAGAAGAATTATTCTAAACAGTGGAAGTGTATACTAAACCCATCAAATTTTGGGTAGTATATATTAAAAAAATATATTTTAGTTGTTATAATTTAACATAACTATTTATTATATAGTGCAGATAAATAAATATTGATTGTCGGTAATTCACAAAGTTCTATTTTATTTACTATTTAGTTTGTTTACTATTAATATTGGCTATGAGTACGTGTGCTTGGTTGTATAGTAATTTCCAGCCACTTTTAGTCTGTCAAAAAGTAACTAACTTCGCAAAAAAATAATTACTAAATTCACTAGATAGTTCGGACTGGGAATAGCGAACCGAGTATACTACAAATATGTCTTATGTGGTGTATTATGTGGTGTGGTGTGGTGCTTTATGAACTTTCGGTACTCCATAAACTATAATAATATTGCAAGAGTATTAACATTTAAGAGGTGCGTTTACAGGTAGATATAATTTAAGTACATAAATAAATAATATCAAATTTTAATTCTTAATATTAATAATTTTTTAACTAATAAGTTTTTAACAACAGAAAATATTGTAATTGACATTTTTTTACCTCTATATATTACTACTTCTCAATCGGTAGAACTGAAAAAGTACAGAAATACTGCACGAAAAGTTTTCTATTAAAAGATTGAAATAGTCACAATTTTCACTTTTTTTATTTCTCCTCACTCACTCACTTTATGATTTAAATTTAAACATTCATACTCCTTGATAAGATACAAGTAGTATATAAGTTCTGTTACGAGCCACCAATCAAAAAAGTACAAGCTTTTTAACTGCCAACATATATTGGAAATATACACTATTTATTCTGTCACATTTCACAATGATGAAAAATATTTTATTTTTTTAAATTCATTATTAGTAAAAAGCATGCAAAAATTATATGAACAAAAATCAATAAATTATTTGTTTTATGTAATTATTTTTGTATTGTACAATTTATTATTAAATTGTGACGACAATTATATGCATATGTTGTTATAGCAGGAGTAATTTGTACGTCGCTCATAATTCCATTATTCTCGATGGAGTCACAAATTTAGTCTGACGTTAATTCTATTTTTTATTGTTCGTCGTAATGGTTTTCAGTAAACTTTGCGGACGTTAATGCACCATGACATTTTAGCAGAATTCATAGAGATTCGTTAATATTGCTGTTTCTTAATAATTTTCATGAGCTTGGTTTTTATGCTGAGGGAGACTCTATATTTTCCACTGCACTTTATTATTGTATACCTTTATATATAAAAAAAACTTGCTTTGCAAGTTTTAGAAGGCACAGGGGTAAAATTTGAATTCGGTTTGGCCAGGTAGAAATCGTATGATTTCTCTATTTGTTATTAGATGGCGTAGCTACGTCCTTAAATAGGTATTTTGATAACTATTGGTCTACGACGGGATAGATTTTGTTTCGATTCAGAGCAGTGGCTCTACCGCTCTGAAGAGACCTAAAGAGGTCGAAATACGTATAAGCGGCTTCCGCTGCCCTGCATCGAAACAAAATTCTAATACCGTCATTATGATCAATTTTTCAGATCGTTTCGCCATGGTAGATCAAGCAACTGGTTTTTTCTATTTGGTACATCTGGTTTTAGGTCCTGACAACCACCCTAATTTAGAAGTACCGTATACTGTTTGGTAAAACATTAAATAAAGCAGAGTTTAAGAAATAACGACATCACAAGAATAAACATTAAATTAAGCAGTAGATATATTCTCCATAGACTTCACAAACATACAAAACGAGCAACAGGTAGAAAGGTAATATAAAAAAAGGATGTACAGGAGGAACAAAAAGTAATCACATTTCTGCTGAGTCATCCATTTCACACTAAATTTTCTCTTCGTTCTTTTTAAAAATTTTGAAACAATTCTATTTATTACATGGCTTTGAGGAAAAATGTCTACGAGGAAACTTTGATTTTGAAAAAAACGTGTATGATCTTTCGTTAGAGTTTGCATCAAATATTCAATTGCATCGTCGTTATGTTGTATACGAACATCTAATGATTAATATTATCAACGTAACCACCACAATCACAAAGTTCTGATTCTCTTAGTTTTAGTCTATACGCCTTGACAATGGTATGGTAAAAATGATATCGAACGAACATGGAATCGATTTCATTATTGAAATATCTTCTTGCAGCAAAAGCTCAGTAGGTAAAGCAGGATGAATTTTACTATATAGATTGTTGCTTCGATGATAGAAAGCATACCATTTAATACCTGATTTTTGTTTTAAACGTTTTTTATATGTAGCAGTTAAATCATTCCTATCTAACCAACACATTTTCTGAATTATTTAAAATGGCCTCCTCGGCAAATCAATCTGCTTTAATCTTCCGTCGGGCGAGGCTGTTCAAATTGATACAACTGTCATCAAGTGCCACCAATCACGCACTTCGATGTTCATCGCCCTTCCTTCTGGAACATATAATTAAATTTAATTGATTGAGAAATGAAAAAGTTTCATATAAAAGTTAATTTATCTTTAAATATGGGACATTTTTCGGATCTCAAGTCAGTAGTGTCTAACTCATGGTTTTACCCGTGTAGGGTAGCTCCCTAGAGCACTTTGCTCGAAGGGCTCTGTTTCTTTCTAAGACTCTGAAGCTGAGTTTTTTTCTTCTTAGAAAGAATGTATTTTATTTCAACCACCTAATAAAACCACAATGGCATTGTCTCTTCAAGATAATGCCACAATAAGAGCGTACCGGCCAACTACGCAATATTACACCATATTGCGCAATAGTTGGACAAATTAATAAACATGGAAACTTGCACCAAGTTGCAAGCACATTTTCATACGTTTATTAATTACACCGGAGACGACATGGCGCCCAACCTTCAACGAACTCTACCACGACTCCGAGATGTTAGAGTTCTCATGCTCCGCGATCGAAAATCGCAAACAGTTCCAACACGATGCCTGCATCAAAACCACTCAAGAAAACAGCGGGAGAAGCATCGGATGTTAGTACACCAAACTAACATGCCGATATCCACCTTCTGCAGCCCTGAACCCGTCGATGTGCCACATCTCCGACGAGCCAGCCTACTTGATGCTAAGTACCTGATGCAATGGATGTCTCCGCAGTAGCCAGTCACTGCCTGCCCTACCATTATGTGGTCCAGAGCACCACGGAGGCTCAGGCAAACTCGCCTACGACACACCGGCGACATGCAGATGGGAAACGTACAGCTAGAGAGGACGAAGCCGCCGTAGAAGAGCACGTCGTCGAGGATGGACCTGCAGATGCTGTCAACAACACCGACCACCGCCTGTGAGTGTTTTTGTGCAGTGCAAGTGCCCGCTACGCGAGTGTACGCGAGTGTAGTGTGTGTTAGAGGACTGTAAGTACATTTGACAATATGGACATATACACTTTTAATATATTTTATGCATTTTTTTTTCTTTCCTATATGTGATTTGTAAAAAAAAAATTGTTTTCTTAAGTTTTTTAATAAAATCAGCTTTTTTTATCAGCCTCAGAGTCTCCAAAGCAGGGGGGATGTCATCAAGTGCCACCAATCACGCACTTCGATGTTCATCGCCCTTCCTTCTGGAACATATAATTAAATTTAATTGATTGAGAAATGAAAAAGTTTCATATAAAAGTTAATTTATCTTTAAATATGGGACATTTTTCGGATCTCAAGTCAGTAGTGTCTAACTCATGGTTTTACCCGGGTAGGGTAGCTCCCTAGAGCACTTTGCTCGAAGGGCTCTGTTTCTTTCTAAGACTCTGAAGCTGAGTTTTTTTCTTCTTAGAAAGAATGTGTTTTATTTCAACCACCTAATAAAACCACAATGGCATTGTCTCTTCAAGATAATGCCACAATAAGAGCGTACCGGCCAACTACGCAATATTACACCATATTGCGCAATAGTTGGACAAATTAATAAACATGGAAAACGCATTTTCATACGTTTATTAATTACACCGGAGACGACACAACACAAATGTTTTGTGCCAGTATATATGTCTCGTACATAGTCGGGAATAGTCGTCACTAGTAGCTTCCTTCCTCTCATTATTGTGCAGAATGGTTATTAGAAAATATTTTTTGCTATTATAGAACAAAGATATTTGAATATTGTTCATTTTGATATACCGCACCCATTAGTGTAACAAAATTAATTTTGTAAATTTGTGACATTTATTAGTTTGGTAAGTACTATTTCTTTATACTACTACCATTTTTTTTTTATTCAAAAATACATAATTATAATTACACTTACTTCATAAATATCAAACTGATTCACTGCGCCTGGTTGGAGATTTTTTTGTAAGTTCACAAATGTATATTTGTTTTAGGTGATTCACAGGAATATTTTGATGATGAAGAGGATACATATGCAGAATACGAAGTCGAACCTCGTGACGGCGATTCAGATACCGAGCAAAAAGCTAGTGACAATGATAATTACGATGGATCTAACGCAGATGATAACAACTTTTTTTTGAAGAGAGAAAATTTAAGGAAAGAAGCTCTTAGAAAAAAAACAAAGTGGAATAAAAATCCCCATAACAAAGAGTTCGTTCAAAACAACATAATCTTAGTCCATGGACATTGTGAACTAAAAGCATTTATAGGTCCCTTATACTTTGCTGGTGTTTATAGAAGTAATAGATAGAGTGTGAAAGACCTGTGGGCCAACGTGGATGGTATTGAAAAATTTCGATTAGGCATGAACTTCAAAAGATTTAAGTTAATAATTATGCGTTGATTTGATGATCGCACTACCAACAATGAAAGAAAAAAAAGCGACAAAATTGCAGAAATTTGGGCCATCTTAACAATGTTATTAAAAAATTCACAAAAATCCTATAGTTTAGGACACAACGTTACGATTGATGAGAAATTGCAAGGCTTTCGTGGACGATGCGGTTTTGTGCAATACATACCGAATAAACCTAATGAATATGGTGTGAAAATCTACGCACTTGTGGATTATTGTGAAAATTAATATGTTTGGAACAGTCCAACAAGTACTTGATATTACAAGTCTCTGAGCTGGAATGATGAGTCTTCTTATTTCTACTTGAGTTTCTTTTATATTAACATATTTGTGGGAATCATGCAGTAAATTTTTAACTGCATATGCTTTTAAATGCAGTAACTATATTTTTAGAAAAAAAATATAAATATATCCTATTCTTGGCGATTCTGGAGGTGCAGGATACGTTACGTAGACCAACTAGTAAACCGACGGCTTTTAAATAATTTGATTTAGTAAAAGTTTGTTAGGGTAAGTCCGGGAGAGATGGACCACCGGGAGAGATGGACCAGTCTATTATTTCCGAACTGTGACGCTCCAGCGCTACCATCGTTTGTTGTGAGTATGCTTCAGTTACAGTGAAGACATGCAACGTCATTGTCTGTTTTGGTAAGTCCAAAAGCTTTTTAACGTAGTAACATAGTTTTAGTTTTTAGTTTAAGTTTACGTGATATCGACGTAGGATTCTTGTAGCGATGTCAATAAACATGTAGGTAGTAACCTAACCTAAAAAGGCCGCCATGTGTACGTTAAAAATGCAAATTATGAGGTGGAGGTAGTCCGTCTCACCCGGACTTTTGGGAGAGGTGGACCAGTACGTTTTGGTAGAGATGGGCCACGTATTTCAATACGGGAGAGATGGACCAGTACCAACGTTTTTAAATGTTACTTTTATTAAAACGACTTATAGTGTAATTACTAACTAAGTAGCTGGTATTTTTCTGGTTCAGAAAAATGCTAACTAACTACGTAAGAAAGGATACCAGTAGAGCAGCGTGGACGGAAGATGCGTTAATATAAGCTGCTGCTAAAGCTTATCAAATTCCTAAGACCACTCTTAAAAGAAGGATTTAAAAAAAAAGTTTACAAAGGACAGCTTAGGGTTTTCCTCCATTTTAGGAAGAGTAAATGAACAGAAGATTGTAGGCCACATAAAAAAGTTACAAGCGCATGGGTTTACTCCTTGCAGGGATCCAGTGAGAAGCATAGCGTTTAAACTTGCTGGAGAGCTAAAATTACCTTACAAATTCAACAAGGAAACTAGAAAAGCTGGTTATGATTGGCTAAACTCTTTTCTTTTAAGAAATCCTACTCTTACTATTCGAAAATCAGAAGGTGTATCTGTATCCCGAGCTAAGGGAATAAACACGAGGTGTGTGAAAGAGTACTTTAAGTTACTCGAAAGTGTTATTTTGGTAAACAGTTTGGTTGAAAAGGCTATGCATATTTTTAACATGGACGAAACCGGGCTTCAACTGAACAACAAGCCAGAAAATGTTGTTGCCATTAAAGGTTCCAAAAATGTAACTTGCATTACGTCAGGGAAAAAGGGTGAAACCGTTTCTGTTCTGGCTTGTGCTAGCGCTGAAGGTACATTTCTTCCCCCATACTGTATAATGAATGGCAAGAACTTGAAAGTTGAGTTTATGGACGGGATGCCTCCTGGCTCAGTTGTAAAAATGTCACAAAAATCTTCTTATGTCTATGGTGAAATTTTTCTGCACTGGTTAAAAATTCATTTCCAACCTATAAAACCAGCTAGGAAAGTACTTCTCTTACTTAATGGCCACACTTCACACACCAGTTCCTTGGAAGTCCTAGTATACACAAGAAGGAATCATTTTGATGAGCATTCCACCCCATACTTCGCACTGGCTAAAACCTTTGGACCGATCCTTTTTCAAATTACTCAAGTCCTACTTTTGTAGTGCTTGAAATTATTTCATTACAAACAATCCATCCAGAAAGATCAATCGTCTGCAGTTTGGAAACCTTCTTGGGAGTGTGTAGGATGTGGAGAGGCTTACAATGAAACTACAAAAAAAGAAGACTGTGTGAAGTGTGTACAGTGTTCTCGGTGGTTTCATAAAGGTTGCTTTAGATTTGAAGTAAAATGTGACTTTTGCGGTACCAGGGATATAATGTCACAAAAAGGGAAGTTTCCCATTAATAGGAAGGTTGTGGTCAAACAAGCAAAAGAATAGACTTGTTTGTTTTTTTATTTGGTTATTGTAACATTTATCATTATGTAAAATATACAAATTTTTTACTTTATACTTGGTTTGTAGTCATTGATCCCACTTTTTTCCCCTGGTCCATTTCTCCCAAGCTACTGGTCCATCTCACCCAGACATTTCCGGGTGAGATGGACCATGCAAAGTTTTGGAAAAAATGCAATGTAGCCTTTATTAATAATATTCAATTAGAAAGTAAACTCTTAAGACTATAAAACTAAATTCTTTACCAAACGCTTAAATAATAATGTTAATAAGTTGACAAATATAATTTTAGTGAGCGTTCAAAGAAATGTGGTCCCACTCTCCCGGACTTACTCTATATAATTTAATAGTAAATAATAAATAAATAAAACGTAGCTTTAACACTGCTTTCCAATTATTTTAGAACCCTTACAAAATCCAATTAAAGTAAATGTTTTGTTTTTATTTTTTATTAGATTGGTTTATTTACTTAAACTAATGAAGGGTTTGAACAAAAGAGGATGCAAATAAGAGGTTTCACGTCCCACAATAACAAATTTTATTTAAATCGAAAAGTCATTCATAAAGGTCACACAACATATGATCACAAAAATATCAAGCAAATACACAAAAGAAAATTTAAGCTTAAAATTAACTTAGATCCTTGAATATTATTAAACAAATAGTAAATCATTAGAAACTACAATTAATCGTCCAAAGTTAAAGGACAAATCGTATAGAGTTTTAAAAAGAAAAAATAAAAAAAAATTACTAAAAATATAGACAAAAGCAACACAAATACATATCTGGATACTACAGTTATGTAGGAGTGTAGGTACAGAAGAATAAGAAAAAAATGATAAAATACATTAGACCGAGAGACAAAATTTGGCGAAAGGGGAGTACGCCAGAGTTGTATTCTATCCCTCTTACTGTTCAACATATATTTCGAAAAGAATTCAAGAAGGTTGTGGATAGCACAACAGATTCATAAATATAAGAGTAAAAGTAACGGTAACGATTTTTGATATACAGATAATATAATAATAAAAATAATGTTTATTGATTTCAATATACAAGAAAGAAGTATAATTAGTAGTTTTTTTTACACACATATTAAGTTTACATTTGTCACTCAACAATCAAAAAAACATTTACTCATTACCCGTTAAAACCTATTGGTCGAACACGGGAATAGTGTGTGACGACATTTAATTATATTTATTTATGTGTATATTAATCTACAAACATTGTGTAATATGTATATAAATGTAAAAAAATTAAATACATGTAATATGTATATTACATGTATTTAATTTTTTTTTTATATTTATACGAACGAATATAAAAAATCACTCTATTGCAAATATTCTTCTTTTTTTAATTTTGATCATTATTAATTAGTCAGATCGAAAAGTGTATGCACAAACATACGATCTAGACTTATCACATACTTTTTAAATATAGATTTTACCATATTTATTGAATTAAGAGTATTAATATATATATTTTATACATGTTGGTCAAGTGATTAAATATTTTTGGAGCAAGATACATAGCAGATCTCTATCCTATTGATTTTTTGATATTTCCCAATTGAACATGTTGATTGGTTTTAGTGCGAGTCTCGTAGTGATGAGGTAAGGTACAAATACGCACAATATGCTTATGATTGTATGTGTACACTAACAGGGAATACATCTGTGGCTGGAAGGCAAAAGGGGATAAGTTGATTTTTTGCAAAATAGTGTTATGTATACCATTCGACAGCATTTTTGATTCTGCACAATCTTGGTAAAGAGAGTTAAGTGAAAGTTTACTAATTAAAATATTATTATTGATCAAAAAGGGGTAACTGGGCTACAATTTAATCGTTTCGACTGTTTTAAGGATATAACTCAAGATATCTTCTGGAGAGCAAAATAGTAATTACTAGTAAAATGGTATATGTGCACATATTTTCTAACATTATGAAATTAACTGAGAAGCAAAACGATTTAAGTCATGTTAACTTGAGAATTATTCGAAACGTGTGCTAGTAAAAGGCATTAAATCAAGATATCCCCTTTTGCCGGAATGTGATAGAAGAAATATATATGAAAGTATTGCTAGGATATACAAAGTTATCCCTTTTTGCAAGAATGCGGTGTCCACGCAAATCATATTCGTATCAGTTTCTTGTCAGTACTTGTCTAGATTGTGAAGAGAGCACACGCAAATTTTATCAAGGAACGTTCACTACGATGGCAACTCGAAAAAACAATTATTATTCCTCCACGTGTGGTATAATTGTTGATTATTGATCACTACATTCCATATTCTTTTTTAGTAAAAGAAAATGTACAGCAAGATTTTGACTCTCTGAAAAGACCCGGCCTATGATCACATTCAAGAAGACCACCATAGTGATTCTGACACCGAACAATGAGAGGAGAACAACAGGAGAAAAAGGGCTCAGATAAACCAAATTTTAAAAATAATGAAGAACATGGCCAACCAATGCACAAAATATTGAAACGAAAAGTAGGAAAAAGAAAAAATAGAAAGGTTTTACGAAATACGGGTAAAGGATATGAAATAAAACAAACAAAGGAAATGCAGTAAAGCTAGGCAGTCACAGTCACTGCGAGATTGTAGAAGAAAGTGTAAAGAAAAAATATTTGATGAACATAGATTATCTCTGTTTTAAAATTACTGGGGAATGGGCAACTACTATAGAAGGGTAAGTTGTATTGCCTCATTAATTCAAATTTCTGACAAGAAGATTACTACTAACAGAAGTGATACTGATAAACCTTCAAAAAATAGGGAAAAGTGTTTTACATATTTTATAGAAATCCAAGGAGGAAGAATCCAATGCTGCAAGGTATGTTTTTGTGCTATTTTTGACGAAAGTAATAAATTTATAGAAACTGTTACAAAAAAGAAAATGTCATCCAACTGTGGTATTTCTATGGCTGATGGCAGAGGCAGGCATGAACCAAAAAACAAAATTTCCGAATCTAAAATGGAACTCGTCTATAGCCACATATCAAAATTTCCTGCCTATGAGTCTCACTACTCACGAAAACATACTAGTAAAAAGTATCCAGTAGCAGAATTAACAAAAGGTAAGATGTATCAAATGTTTACCCAGGACATAACATCTGAACCGGTTTCTTATAAAGTTTAGTCTCAAACAATCGATAAATTAGGCTTAAAGTTTAAAAAACCAAGCAACGATACCTGTAACAATTGTGATATTTTTCACAATCATATTAATATCAGTAAGACAGCTGATGCAAGGAAAAAGCATGAGAATTTATTAGCAGATCATCATATAGAAGCTGAAACTGCTTACGAGTCAGAGATTAGACAAATTAAAATGTATAAACAGCAAAAGTCAAAAAATATTTGTATTTGACTTACAACAGGTTTTTCCTACTCCTTACTTACAAACTAATACCGTGTTTTACGTGCAAACGAAATTGCTTCTTGTTTATTTGAGAGTTTTGCTAATTTACCTTCTGAAATGCTTTCTGCTAAAAGGAATGTTAATAAAGAGAAAGAAGAGAGACAATAAGACTGAAATTTGTTGGAGAAATATCAAATGGCTAAGATACACCAAGGAATTTGGCAATATTAATTTTAAAACATCGCTTCAGGAATATCAGCCATTACAAGAAATAAATTTTAGAAGACAAAAAAAGAAGATACACCCATCGATATCAAGAACATTACTTTAGATAATTTGTATTTAAGCCAAGACAAATAAGTGAAAAAAAAGTAAGCGATCTTTCAGACGATATTGAGTTAGTTGATGAGAGTGCAAAAGAATGTTATCGTGGACTTGCCCAAATCCCACGAAATTCACAAGATCTGGATAATACTGCTGACACAGATCCAGACATAGATAATTATTTTAGTGATGACGATTTTTAATAAAATATTCTAAAACAAATATTTGTGTAATTTATTATTTTAAAGAAACAGCTTCCGAAAAATATTTGTGTTCATCAAAATTTTTTTTCTTCCTGCTAAAGCTATTTTGTTCGTATTATATAGAATATATGTTTTTATTTTATGTTTAGAATGCGCCTTTAATCTCTTTCTAAGTAACATCTTAATCAATTGTTAGTTTGTAAACGTATCATCAGATTGCTGTAGAAACCTCCATGTTTAATAAACTTTTTGAAAAAATTTACGTTTTATTTCTTGTTCTGTCAATGCTATATCCAGAACAAAATATTTTCTTTGCTTTATTGTGGTTGGCCGTTGTAAGTAGAAATAACTGCAGTTAACACTACAGTGCACATATAATGTTAGCCAAGTTACTACCGAGTATAAGGGTATAAATCTACATAACCCCCTTTACCAAGATGATTTTATGTGCATTTCAACTATAACTTGACTTATCTCCTTATGCTTTCTTGAAATAATTAAAAATAATAAATATCCTAAAATATTTTTTTTAATTTATCAAAATATTGGACACATAGATATTAATTTAAGAAAAAAAACTTAAATATATCTAACAGAATGTAAGTCGGATCTAGAAATATACAAACGTTACTAATATTAATTCTATAAGGTAACAAAAAGACCATATGAATTAAAAATGTCTTTACTGAAAAACTTCCAAATTAGAGTTATCCCCTTTTGCCTTCTAGCCACAGACATATAAAGTTGTCTCGTATCCATTACTTTAGTATCAGACGAATGAGACGAGTATGTAATTTTTTTATTAATTATTATTTTCAATATTTTTTTGTGTAATATGTCGACTTTCTTTAAATAAGTCTTTTGTACACTGCCCCACCCAATAATTCCATATCTAATTCTAGATTCAACTAGTGCATAATATAATATTTTTAAATATTTTAAATCTATTTTAGATTTGAGAAATTTAAACTTTACTCTTAACTAAAGCTCTTAAACACTTTATTATTTCATCTATCTGGACATCCCATCTTAAATGAGAGTCGATTTTATTCCAAGATATTTTATAGTGTTACTTGATTTTATAATTACGTTTTCCTTCGTGTTGTTAATTGTTATAGAAATAAAAGAAGGTAGTGTTACTTTGTAACTGCAAAACGGAACAAAAAACGTTTTTTCATTATTAATGGTTAAACCCTTATAATTAAACAATTTTATTAGTTTGAGCATATCTAGCTTAATTTTATTCTTTAAATGTTCCCAATTGTCTGCGCTATGTAAAATTGCAGTGTCATCGGCAAAACTTACTATCTTCCCCTCAGTATTGAGATTATATTGATCGTTGAGATGGATATTGAATAGTAGTGGTCCTTATACTGTACCTTGGGGCACACTGCATCTTAAGTCAAGGTTTTTGCTGTTTATATTATTTATCCTAACAATTTGTTGTCTGTTGTCCAAGTAAGACTTCAGTAAATTATGAGCAGTGCCTCGTATTCCATTATTTTCTAGTGCTTCTAGTAGTTTTGGATGGCTTACAGTATCGAATGCTTTTGCCAGGTCTAGAAACACACAAGCAGTAGGTTGGTTATTGTCAATTCGATTGTATATTTCATTGGTGATTTTTATTATTGCATCATTTGTCGATAAACCTTCATGGAATACAAACTGTGAAGACCATAATATGCTGTGTTTATCAAAGAAAGATGTTAATCTGATTTTAAGACATTTTTCAAAGATTTTTGTTAAAGTGGTAATTAGTGAGATTGGTTTGTAGTTTGACAAACTTAGTTTATCTCCTTTCTTGTATATAGGAATTACAACTGTTTTCTTAAATTTGTCTGGCCAGTTTTAAATATTAAATTTATTAGTTCCACCAACGGTTTGATGATTTGTTTTTCTATAATTTTTATTGTTTCTGCTCTAATGTTGTCAATACCGGGTGATTTTTTCTTCTTAAGTGTTTTAATAATTCCCTCAATTTTACTTTCAGAGGCCGGTCTTAAATACATAGAATGCATCACGCTGTTGTATTGTGGGAAATACGATGTCGGTGGTGTTATATTCTTGACATTACTTTCTCCAATTTCTGTAAAATAATGAGCAAACGAATTGGAGATAGTTTCACCATCTGTTACAGTAGTTCCTTCTTGCGTAACTATTTCTTTAATATTTCTTTCGGTTTCTTTACCTGTCAAATTTTTAACAATATTCCACAGGTTTTTAGAAACATTCTTGTTTTTTTCAATTTCATTTCTAAAATAATCTTTCTTAGCATTTTTTATTAATATATTTAGGTGTTTTCTATTAATAAATCAGGATCTTTGACATTACGATACAAGATGACACTATGGTTGTTCTATCAAATCCAGTAAACAATATTCCTAGAAACATAGAAATAGATTAGACCAGATCTCCGCAAGAGATGTTGATAAAAAAAATTGACTTCGGTCAAATCAAATCAAAGAATTGCTATCAATTCTTAGAAAATTATTAAGGCAGTCAGGTGAAGTTTTCATGTTACAGTGAATTCTAAGAAAGGTTTTCGTTTTTGTCTTTGAGTCAAAATAAACACGTCTCATCTTTCTACTAATATTACGCTCTAATAAAAAAATAAGATCAACACAAATTAGAATTAGGATCAATGTAAAGTATACCGGTTATTGAGAACAGTTAAGGAATTATTAAAGTCAGCTTCAAGTAGGCTAACCCAAAATAACGAAGAGCTATGAAGTGCGCAGATGGTAGAAAAGAAAGTACAAGACGGAGATGCACATTTAGTAAATTCAGAACATTGTTGCCAAGTCGTGTCCGAGAGTTAGCTGGGTTATTAGATATGTTAACTAGTTTATTTACAACCCAAATACAATGTCTGTTTACTTATTAATTTTTATTATGGATTTTAACTTTCAATCTACAAAGTAAGTTGAAGAAAAAAATGAAATCAAAGACAATTGGGAAATGAAAAAAAATAGGTCTTAAACCGAATTGTCTTTTATTCCAATCTTCTCCTTAAATAACAGATTTCTTATGTAACTGTCGTTAAAATTTACATTAAACAGTGTCTGACCCACCAAATCCCACAACAAATACGCATATTAAATTGGATTAAGTAAACAAATTTTTAAACTTTTCAATCGGAGTTGTTGAATGAAACACCACACATGAGATGGATAGATCACATATAGAGAGTAGCCGGAACAGTAGCCACATAGGAGAGTAGTAGTAGTTGGGAGAGGCCTTTGTCCAAAAATGTATGACAGAAATCTAAGAAGTGTTAACATTAAACAAAATCAAGCAAAACCTAAACGTTTACCGAAGAGAAGACTACGGGCTTTATTCAATAGAAAAAACCGTTTCAAAATTAACCTTAATTATGTTTATGTATTAATTTCAATTTTGACATTAATTAACTTGATTAAAATGTAAAACTGAAACAATCCCAATAGTAAGAATGTCAGTCTTGGTCTACCCAATACAATCATCAAATCATTTTTCTTTGTTTTTTCTGTTTGAATTTTGCATATAGTAATTCCTGTTCCTTTATTTTGCCATTTTCCATTAATAATTAATATACACTTAAATATAGAAGTTTGCCAACAAGTATATAAAAAAGGTTCAATGTCGAAGAGATACGAGTAGATTTCCCACAGATACAGGAATCACATTGTCGCAACAATAGGTGTTCCGCAGTCAGAATGTGCGAGAATGACAGAAGATAGAAATGGAGGAATATCGAAAAGATCATCTTATACAGATTTCACGATATCCGTAACAGGTTATCTACAAATTTATCTCTATTTTATCTTATTTGTTCATCTCACGTTTATTGTTGGTAGGTACATCAGTGGCAACTTTACTTACTCTATATGTATTCCGTCTTACTCTGCACGCATTACCTTTTAGCATTCTGCTTTATTAAAGTGCTGCTACATTTACAAAGTTGCAACGGCACTTTTTTAATTTTTCTCTTCATAATTAGCTTCTTTATGAAGCCTTTACCTATTGCGTGTAAAACTTGTTTAATTTTTCTAGCAAATCTCATATATGATATATGATACATGTATAGTTAACTCATTTTGCTTTGGATAGTTTTAGCTTCTTATCTGATATCTGATATAATAAAAGGCAATCGAACACTAGTACGTGCTTGTTCGTTTATCAGATATATACGTTCTTGTGTAAATTCAATAATAGCAGAATTATTTTATTTTACCAAGAAAATCATTTATTTGACTTCTCGACTTCAGTTCGGTAATCGTTTTGAAACCCTAAGTTTTTAAAAAGTTAGTAATTATTTTTTGTTATTTGGAGGCACAATTCTTCTAATAGTTTAATTTGATCTGTCTCACCCATAATGACAGTTTAGAACTTTATTTTTAAGATTGATGCCTGAGACCACGTTATTAGAGAATAGTAGATTTGATTACATGAAATAAACTTTAATTAAGAGTCTCTGAAATAAAAATAATGATATAATACTATTAGTCTTGACCGTTTGGATGTGTAATTATCCTTGTTCCCGACGGATTTGCTTGAAAATTTGGATTCAGGTTCCTCTTATCCTCTGCTTCACTTTTGGACTTGTTTTTACTTGGGGGTGAAAGCCACCCCTTCTCGGTGGTGAAAAAACATACGTTTAAAATAAGTCCAGAAAGGATGTATGTATGCATAGCGTTCACAGGCCTTTTTGTGGGTCTAATTATAGTTTTGTATACTGTTATTTTTGTATTACGAGATATATATGTGCCCTTAATTATTTTGTTCATGACCCTAGCAAATCTATTGCTTTTGTTCAGTCTCAGGTTGTATTTAGTTTCTTTTTTACATGTCTAATCAATAAGGGTACATATATATTCATCCACCTTCTCAAATTCTACAAGTGATCCACCCTTTATTTCTAATTTAAAGGAGCCTCTGGTGTTCATTTCTTTTTTGCTAGAGATTTCCATATACTTAAGTTTATTAATATTATCTTTCAGTTCCATTTTAGAGCTTTCCCGAATCAGTCTTTTTGCTATACTGGCCAGTCCTTTTCCATTTCTTGCAATGAGAACCACATCAGCAGTGTAAGCTAAGCATTCTTGCTCTTTGTGGAAAAGAGTGCGACCTATTTATCCCACTAGCCCTTACAATTTTTTCTAGAACTATATTGAATAGCAAGGTAGACAACTGGTCTCCTTTGCGAATACCTTTTTCACTTCGAATTCTGAAGATTCTGAGAATTCTGAGACTGTATCATTGCATTTCACAGCACAAATGGTTTTTCTAATGAGAACAGTTTTATTTATCCTTCATAAAAGATGTATAATTAAAAGGACCCTTTCGGGCTATATCACAGAACGTTTTCGTACAAAAAAATGCATCATCAGTGTATTATTACCAGGGGTACATGAGCCAAGCCACTAAATATCTGGATAAAAAAACTTAAAAAGTTACAAAATTTATTATGTGTTACATTTTTGTTGAAAAGATGGTGTAATATTAAAGAATTTAACAGATAGCATTAACATTTTCAATATTTTTTGTTGTATGTTACTCAGAGTAAATAGATAAATTGACTAATTCTAAGCAACTTTTGTTCTATAACGTTTTTTCGCCAAGTCAATAATGTTTGAGTTATTTGCGTGTTAAAATGTTCATTTAAAAAACACGTACTCAGACGGTTTTTCACAAATAGCTCAAAAATAATTATTTAATCCAAAAAAATGTGTAAGTATTTTCTTGATGTGTAGTAATCTTAGTATTTAATCTTTGAAATACGAATGGGATTCTAAGCATTTGTATCCAACACAACTCGAACGCATTTATACGCCTTTATTGTTCTGCCTTAAGAGTCCAGAATTCGACAGCGTACAAGAAAAAAAAGTTTTTTTCGAATCTGATTTTCGTATCGACGCTTATCGTATGGCTTTCCTTCTGAGCTGGAAAAGTTATGGAACTACATTAAAGTATTAAAAAGCAGTCTTTAAAAACAATATCTGTAAATTGGATAATGAACAACAAAGATAGATATGTCATAACAAATATTTACCAGAATACAAGTGAATTTTGAATGTAAAATAGATGGAGTATAGGTATTTAGAAGAGATAGACAAATAAGAAAAACAAAACAATAGAAATGTTACATTTTAAAAAAATTAAGAAAAAAAAACAAATTTAATTGGTTTAAATCTGTAGTAAGGCTGAATTAAAAGCGACAGCTGAAAATGTCAAAAAGGGAGGGGAGAGTAAAAGAAGCAGTGGGAGGCCAAGGTTAATATGGATCGACTAGACAAAATAGATACGATAAAGTGGAGGAATGCTAAAGAAATGGAAAATGATCACGCAGAACGAAAAAGAGAAAGTGAATAAAAAAAAACAAGTGGCAACTATTTTTTAAGGATTCATATAAACTTAACACAAGTAATATATTTTAAAATATTATACTGGTCTCACATTTTTATTATTATAAAATCATTTATGTACCACAATATATATATACCAGCATCCTAAAACTAAACAAAAAACTTTACCAACTTACAAAATCAATCAGTTTCCCTCCCAACAAATTTCAATCACCAATATCACTAAACTTTCCGGTCCGGAACTATCAATCACCATATGCTTCCGCAAAAATAGCACCGCAAAAAACTTTTGCCGCAAATAACCTGTTGTGTCCGCGAACTAAAACTAGAGTTTAATTGGCGACGAACATGCGACGCACTCGAAAAGCGCCACGACGCAACTGATATCTCCGTGCAGCGTCCGAAGCAGCGTCTCTTCCCACTACGGCCTCTCTCAAGACCGTGCTCGAGATTTTCTGACGGGGCTCAGAAAGAGAGTCCCTCGTTACAACCGCTTATAAATTTCTGAGTTTTTATAAATGTAAACAAAACAGAGAATATTTCATCACAAATATATTGTTTACCGCTACAGCCATAATGGTCCCATTTTTAATGGTACATTGTGCTAAGGCGCCTTGTTAGTTGCTAAAAAAGTAATTATGGACTACAGAATACTAATGCAAGAGACAAATATAAAAATTTGAGGACCTGAAAAAGTGCAGAATGTGGACTAGAAGAATTCCCAATACCTGAAAATATACATAAAAACATTAAAAAAAGATTGACCATACCAAAAAATTTCAAAACACTACAAAAATATAAAATTAGAATCAGGATTAAAAATTAACAAAACTTAGATGTACAAACCTATCAAGAAAATACGATCAAATAAGAAAGCATCATTCAGCAAGCATCATTTGAAGCACTGAAGAAGGAAGGAGACAAAAAATATTAAACATCACAATTGATTGTGAAAGCAACTAAAATACGAGAAAAAAATTCCAAGAAAATATTAATAAGACAATATAAAAAAAATGAGAATAGGTCTAAAATGTTGTCCAAAATAACCACTTAGTAACCTTGAAAAATATTGACTGGACCCAAAACGAATTCGCAACAAAAAATTAAATTATAAAAACTTCAAGAATGGGACTTTCACTATCATCAACTCCTATGAAAGCAAGGAACACAAGTCATACAAAAATAAGCTATACAAAGACGAAATGAAAAAGAAAGGAAAGACACCAATATTTGTAAGGGAATATGCGTCGCACTTTCTGTGGGTAGTTTGTATGGGAAAATCATTAAAGAAGGGATGGAGGAACAGCTGTAGACTTATGACAGCTGACGTTCATGAACACAGACGTTCAAGTACTAATAATATTTATATATATATATATATATATATATATATATATATATATATATATATATATATATATATATATATATCATAAACCTACTCTGTCTATGAGACCAATAGTGTCCTCAATAGGTACACCTAATGGCCCCATAGCAAGTTTTTTAACTAATATTCTCACAGAAACGTACAGTAATAACAATGGGTTTTACATTCAGGACTCTTTCAGTTTCAGTTCTTTTATTAATAACTTAAAATTACCTACCGACTATAAGCTCGTTAGTTTTGATGTAGTGTCTCTGTTCACTAATTTACCATTACACATAATATTGGTTAGTGTTGAGAAACACTGGGATGACATATCAATGCACACAACCCTTAACTTAGCTAATATCAAAAAACTCATTTCTTTTGTTTTTGACTCTAATGTTTTTATTTTTAATGACTGTTACTACAAACAAGTCTTTGGTACTCCAATGGGTTCCACTATTTCACCAATACTGTGCAATTATGTCTTAGACGACTTGATTGAAGACTGTTTGCAACAAATCAATTTTGAAATACCGTTCATAAAGAGATATGTGGATGACTTAATCTTGGAACTACCTGCAGACTCTATACATTCTACGTTAAATGTGTTCAACCAACGAAACCCACACTTGCAATTCACGTGCGAGGAGGAGCGGGAGGGATCTTTGCCTTTCCTTGACATGAGATTGCATAGATGTGAGGATAATGTTGTGAAAACACAATGGTATAGGAAACCCATATGTAGCAATAGATTCATAAGCTACCACTCTTACCATCCTCCTAGGATGAAAACTAATTTAGTCCTAGCGATGAAAGAACGTGTCAAAAGGTTATCTCATCCTAATTATCTCCAACATGATCTCAACCTCTTACGTAATATTTTTGTTGAAAATTCATATCCTCTAAGACTGATTAATAAATTAATTTTTAATGTTCCCTTTGTTAATAGAAACAACAGACTTACTATGTCACAATCAGTGCCCTCAGCACAAAATAATTCAGCTTCAACAAGTGTGTATTTTTATGCCCTTCCATATATTCCGAAACTATTGAACTCACTAAGATTTTTAAAGGCTTTAAGAATATCAAAATAGCTAACAAGAACATCAAAACCATACGTCAGCTGTATAGCAAAATAAAACAACCACTCTAGAGACTACAGATGTTGTTTATTGCATTCAATGTACTGAATGTCCATCCACGTACATTGGTGAAACTGGAAGGAATCTGTCTAGCCGTATCATTTCTCATAAGAGTGATTGTAGATTAAACAAACCTACTTGTGCTTTGGCAGAGCATACTATCGATCTAGACCATAAGATAGATTTCAACAATGTAAAA
Organism: Diabrotica undecimpunctata; assembly: GCF_040954645.1. Taxonomy (NCBI): domain Eukaryota; kingdom Metazoa; phylum Arthropoda; class Insecta; order Coleoptera; family Chrysomelidae; genus Diabrotica; species Diabrotica undecimpunctata. The sequence goes on along the minus strand of NC_092806.1, from coordinate 30,034,739 downwards.
ATATTAGCCAGAGAGAAAAATAAATTTAAGAGAACTTTCTTAGAGATGGTACATATCAGCAAGAGTGATAATAACAATCTGAATGAAAGATCTGAGATCCAGAATCTTAGCAAAATTTACAATTTTATATTGACTTTTGACTGAGCAATTTTGAATCTCAGAGTTTTCTTTTTTTTTCTTTTCTCCTTTTTTTAAAATTTCATTATTAATTGAATATTTTTGATCAAACTTCAGTTACTAATTCAGTTTTGTTTTGTTTGAGTTATTATTTTTTCTAAACCTATTTACTAAATACTATTTTCTTTCGATTGCTTATGTTATAAATAACATTTTTAATTTCCCGCTTAATTTCAAGTTGGTAATACAGTTGGTAGTACTAAAATTCATAAACAGTATTTTGTGAGACGTTAGTTTCAAAGTTGTTTTTTGTATTTTCTTCAAACTATTTAAACAATAATTGTCCACCCCCTTTCTCTTTCTGCTCGTAAAATGTGACTGAAATCAAGCTTGCAACGACGACTGTTTTAACATGTCGTCCTTCATTTTGTTTTTAACTTTTAACATATTTATTAATTTTTAAAGTGTCTTTTTAACAGTAACATTTTTAAGTTTAGTTGCAATTTCAGTATTATCATGTTATTTAACGTTGTTGTTTATGCCACGAATCTTACATTCGGGTAAATTTTTTATAGTTTTTTATAGCCTTTTTGTGCACCATTCAAATTGTTACAACATAGTAATTTTCTTTGTAGACCTTGATAAAGGTGGCAAAAAACCACCAAAAGCTTGGATTCAGAATAAATAGTACGCTTTAGCAAAGCTCTATTTTTTATTGACTACCACACCCAAAAAGAAAAAAGTATTTACATATATATATATATATATATATATATATATATATATATATATATATATATATATATATATGAAATTGCTTAACGCTGAATTGCACATTGTATTTGTGGACCTTCTAAAGGCCTATGATAGTTTCCCAGACAAGAACCTGTGGAAAGAAATTTAAAATTACACGGAATAGATAACACCTACATAAATTATTCAGTATATATTAAATAAAAACAAGTAAGTACTAGTATTTGACTGCCTTTTGTTATCTCAGATAAGGAGCAATATAAAACCATCTAGATTCAACTTACTTAATTAAGCATGTAGCAGATATGAGACATGCTAGAAAAATAAAAGGAGCAATTTAAAACGATCCAGTCAACTTAGTAAATTAAGCATGTAGCAGGTATAAGATATGCTAGGAAAATAAAACGACTATTATTACATGGAATGTTACGTCTCGTAATTTAAATATTTGGTTCGTAGCAAAGAATGCAGTATTGGCTATGTATGACAAAAAAAACACGAACTTACTCTTATCATGGAAAGATTTAATGCACAAGTGGAATCAGAAAGTACTCTCAATATTACTGTAAATTTCGGTCTAGGACAACGAAATGAAAAAGGAAAAGGTTGGTGAAGTTCTGCTAATTACATGGTTTTTGCCTACCAAAATAGAAATAGAACAGGATAGATAACACCTACATAAATTCAGTATACATTTAATAGGAACAAGCAAGTACTACTGTTTGACTGCCCTTTTATTATTTTAGGTAGCAATCTAAAACCATTCAGAGTCATCTCAGTTAATTAAGCATGTAGCAGGTGACATGGAATGATACGTCTCCTGTGCTTTATGCTAGCGAAACCAGAATATTAAGCAAAATCATAAAACTGAAGCTATAGATGGAAGGATAAGGAGAAAAGGATAAGAAAGGAAGGATAAGAAAATGGATGGAATCGGTAAAAGGAGACTTGAAATTGTGTAACGATATGACTACCAAAGATAATTGAAATACTATTATAAAAATAATACCTCAATCAAAAATGGGAGCTTATCGTCTATGCTTCGCCTAGCTCAATATCTTAAGTGTAAGTTCGTCTTGTCTTAAACTAGAAATCAAACCATGAACCTTTAGCTGATAGCAAATAAAACAATTTTTAACTAATAATATTTATTAAAAATAGGAAACAATCAACCCTGCCAATGCTTTACAATGAATACAATGTGTATGATACTTATGGCATCGATGGCATCAATGGGCTGCTTGTGTGGCCTACCAATTAGACGGTTAGGTCTTTCAGAGTATGTTGTACAATATTACAGTTGTTCCATATTATACTCTGAAATTTCCCATAAAAGCTCCAATAGTCTTCTATACAGACAATAAAACTTGAATTCGGCCAATAAATACAGCTAATAAACCAATAAACTAAAACATCAGAAACGGCTTGTATTAGAGACACATCAAAAAGGGTTTAATTTCCTTGCCTTTTTACAAAATTACAATTAAACAAATAGCAGATCGCAAGGATAAAACGAAATATAATTATTATTAAACTTAGTTAAATTATTTGTTAAAATTCCCACTGCACAAGAAAAACGTGGTTAAAAAGAAGTAAGGTTATGAATATTGAGAATGCTGTCAGAATTATAGAATATATATTACTCACCCCAAGAGAATTCTTTAGGCCATAAAATGAGGCTTATAATAATGTTTACCTTCTTTTATAAACTTTAATTATAGACAAAAAACATATCCCACTATGTCAGAAAAGCTTATTGACAAAAAATAAGTGGGAGACTGAAATGAAGTTAGCACAGATGTCATAGGATGTATGCCTATAATAGAATTAGCTTTTCTGTCAACATAGAACAGAATATTTAGTCTACCGGAATGAGAGAGAGAAGGCAAATATTTATTCTACCGGAAAAAAAGAGAAGAAAAGAAAGACATAGGACGCCAACAACTTTTTGAATAAAAAATGGTAAAAACGAATCTGAAGGCGAAGGAATTAATAAATTAATAAAGAAATTAATATAAAAAAATTATTTAAATATTAATTAATAAAAATGTGACGTTTATAACGTTACAATTGTTAGGAGTACAAAACTGGAGAAACCTAGCACAAGATAGAAAGGAAACAAATGTAAGAAAATCGTTTAAGTCTTGGCCCTCTAGGGCCCGTTTGAGCTAATGTATATTTATATATTATAATATAACGTTTTTTGAAATGGGTCTGCCATCTCATGTTGTATGTGTATCTGAGTCAATGTGTCCGTTATTGTATCGTTATCGTATTCAGATGAGCTTAACTGGTTTGAGCGGTGTTTTAAAGTCACTTATGTGAATATTTTGTATAAATGTGCCCTGTTTATTAAGTCATATGCTTGTTTAAAGTCACAAAATATTATAGACATCTATGTCATGTTTGCAAGCTTTGCTTAAAGCTTGTTTATGAGTAGTTGGTCGATGGTTGATCTTCCTTGCCTAAATCCTGCCTGATATTCTCCAATGATCTTCCCTGCGAGAGGTTGTAGACTATGGTTAAGTATACTGGTAAATCGTTTATATCTACAATATATCAAGGAGATTCTCCTATAGTCTTGACAGAGGACTTTATCGCGCTTTTTATGGTTTGGGCAGATGATACTCTTGATTCTACCCGTTTGACATTCTCTCTTGTCTCTGTATTCTGTATATATCATCTTTATTATGTCCCTACCTCCCAACTTAAATTGCGGGTATCCTATTGAGGGTATCTGCGGGTATTCTATCACATCCAGTAGCCTCCCCATAAAAATTAAAATAGGCACGTGGAATGTTAAAACGTTATATAAAGCAAGAAACCTTACTTACCTTGCTTGAGATGGGCTGAGTCAATATCTATGTATTAGAAGTCTGGGTAACAAGGTGCCCAACCAACGGACACAATGGGTTAATACAATTCTCAAGGCTATATATTACTCTTGGACAAACGACGAGTCAAGTCAAAAGAGTTGCTCAGTCTGTAAGATAGTTTGTTCCATTATCAGATCAAGTAATGCTAATTTCATTAGCTTAATTCGCAGTAAATATAAATATAATATAAGTTTACCCGCCAACTTCATTGAAAAATGTGATTGACAATTTTAGCAACTTGTATCAGAAGCCATGACAAAAAAACATGAACTTACTTTTACAATGGGGGACTTCAATGCAACAGTGGGATCAAAAAGAACTCTCAATATTACTGGAAAGTTTTGTCTAGGACAACGAAATAAAAGAGGAAAACGGTTGGTGTAGTTCTGCCAAGAGAAAAAATTTGTAATTATGAATTCATGGTTTTGTCCACCAAAACGTATGCCTGACACTATTTTTAGAAACCAAATTAATTATATAATCGTCTATTTGGTTTGAAAACTGCATTAAATCGGTCCAGACTTACCCATGTACCGATATTCGGTCAGACCATACTCTCATGAGCTCTACAATCATGATGAAAGTCGGTAAAAAGACAAAACCTCCAAAATATCACTGAAAGTAAGAAATTAACAAGTTCTAGGAAATTAGACTAGAAGATACCAAGAACATAGATGATTGCTGGGATCAAATAGTCTTCTAATGTTTTTAATTTATTTCCTCTATATTTCGTCAGCTTTCTTTTTATATCTTCTTTAAATTTCTTATGAGTTTCAGGTCCTTTAGTTTTCCCAGATCTAGAATTTCTTTTCTTGGTTAATTTTGCTTTGCCTGTCGGCTAATCCTACACCTAAAGTGTACCTGAACTTTGGGTGGTTTGAGCAGCAAGCATGCACCTCGTCAACTTTTTACGTTTAAAATACTTGTTGCTGATCGCTTTTTTATCAAAACGTGATCTGTTTGTTTACACCATCTCCTCCAAGGAATATCCAGGTACCTTTGTGTATGTTTTTGTTGGAACATATGATAGAACTGATAATGATGTTTTTACTAGCAAAGTCAATAAAATATTGGCCGTTTTCATTCGTGTCTCTATTTAAGATATTCTTTTGTATACAATACAGTGTATTCTTTTTTAATTCCTGACGCGGTTGTGTCACCTATAACTATTTTGATGTTAGGTCATATGTTTATTCTGGTAATTGCTAAAATGCTACTTTGTTGTCCTCATCTTGTCCATTCGCTGGATAGTGAACGCTTATTATGGTTAAGTTAAAGTAGTAAGTCTTTATTCGTATTCGACAAATTTGTTCATTAACTGCTTGAAAGTCTGTTATGAGGTGTTTTAAGACCTTATTTTTTGTATCTAAACCACTTGACAAGATAATGTGTTTTTGTGTCCTGTATATCCTTCCCTCGCCATCTTGTTTACTGAATTGCTGCCAAACCAATGTTTTGTATCTTTTCAATTCGCTGAAGAGGGCGAGAGGTCTGGCCCAAAAGAGAAATCGATGTTTCGTTGCCAATATCGTTGCCTTAATATCCGTCCATTCTGAGCCTTGTTTGCGGCTTTCGTAGTAATGGTTTTTTTCTGGGGATAGATACTAGCTTGTCGTCTAACCCTCCTCCTTTATCCAGGCTTGGGACCGACACTCAATCTTTAAATCTGAGCTACTCAATTCGCCTTTGCCAGGCAGAGTTTAGGAAAGTATTTAAATAGACTAAACTATATTAATATATAATATTTATCCTATATCTACTCTAATCACCGAAAAACCATCAAAAAATGTAAAAAAAATGGGGGATATAATATATCTTATACGACGAAGTGTCAAGTGCGGAGTGTCCTAATTATTTAAAAAATAAACAGCAAAACTAACAGTTAAATTCATTTACACATTGTGCAATAAAACATATAAATTTAGCTGCATCTATATTAGATATTATCGCAATTTTTTGCATTATTTATTTTGTTTGCTAATTGTTGTAAAACTTACTTCTTGTTTAATACTTGTTTTGTTTGAACATTTATTATTTATTTTCATCACGCAACCTATTTTTATTATTAAAATTGACGGTAGAAAGCAGTTTCTGTTACGTGAATTCTAAAACTTTTCATTTAACTTTACGACGTTCATTTCGAATTCAAAAATTTCAACACCACTACACAGCTTGGAATATAAATGTTATTTCAACGGTGACTACAAGACAACAATTACTTATATGAAATAAAAGGAAATACTTTCTTTCCTGCCCTTTAGACGTGCGTGCCTCCGTAAATGGAAAACTCTCGTTTTAATCCTCCAGACAGTTTCCACTGATAAAAAGTAATATATCGTTCAGAAGACATTAAGGCTAAACACAGTTTTTTCTAGCTTGTCAACGTTAAATGGATGTCATCAGGCAACGTTTTGACACTTTGGTTAATACCAAAAGCGAGGTTATGTATACTTAGATTTATTTTTAATGGTTCAATAAGGACATAATTTTTAAATTTATACTGAAACCTAATACCAAAATTTTACAAAGAAAATACACTTCTCCAAGAAATTAATGCACCACTTTGAAATATTAAAATATTTTATTAGCGTTAATAAAAATTTCCATTGTAATGTTATATTTTGCAAACTCCTTGTATATGTTATTCGTACACTCTATATTTATTGACTGTGTTTTATCGCTATAGTTTTTTTTGCAACAAAACAAAAAGAAGCAAAAAATGTACTAATTCTATAAATATACTAATTTCCAAGTTTTCACGAATTTTATTCGGCTACTGTTTAATTGTTGATTATTGTTAATTGTGTTTATTATGGAGCGTCAATCACGTAATTTAACCCGAGATGAACGTGTCCAAGCAGTGATACTGTCAGAAGAAGGTTGGAGTTACCGAAGAATTGGTCGTCGGTTTAATGTGTCCCACACATCCATCTCACGAATGTTAGAAAGATTCCTCAAAACAGGGGATCATACTCGTAGACTAGGGCAAGGACGAAACCGGGTAACTACCCCTATTCAAGATCGATTTTTAAGAATTTCTGCTTTTCGACAACGTTTTCTAACACATTGAAGTCTACAAATTCAGCTTCGAGACGTGCATGCTATACAAATTAGTACTGAAACTCTTCGCCAGCGACTTAGGGAATACAACTTTAACACCTAGGATTGCCGCCCGAGGTCCTCTATTAACTGCAGAGCATCGAAGGGGGAGACTACATTTTGCCAGAGAACACGTTAATTGGTTAGAGGCTGACTGGGACCAAGTGCTATTTACTAATGAATCCCGATTTTTTGTGTGCAATAACGACAGATGTTTTCGTGTGTTGCGACGACCCAACGAACGATATGCTCAGTGTAACTTCTCACACAACACATTTTTTGGTGGAGGATCCGTTATGGTGTGGGGTGGTATTTCTGTGACCGCACGTACGGTCCTAGTGGTCATACAAAATGGAACTGTTACAGCTGAAAGGTACATATTGGAGATCCTGGAGCAACATGTAGTACCATTCGCTCCTTATATCGGTGAAAATCACCGTCAGAAAGTCAGAAACTATCTAGCAGAGGTAAAAATTAACACTATGGAATGGCCAGCACATACTCCGGATTTAAATCCGATTGAAAATCTCTGGGATATCCTTGGTAGGCGATTAAGAGCGATGCCGATCCAACCAAACAACTTACAGGAAGTGGGAGAGAGGCTGATCCAGATTTGGAGAGAACTAGACCAAAATGAAATTCGGCAATTAATTTTAAGTATGGGCCAACGATGTGGGGCTGTTAAACGTAGTAGAGGTGGTAATACTCGTTATTAAGACTTTTTTCATATTTTGGTTTACTTTTCTTTATTTATTTTATTTACTATTTTTTTAGAATTTTCCGTTTTATTTTTTTTTTTTTCTCCTGTACTTCAACATTTTCTAATGATTAGACAAATTGTTATAATTACTAATAAAATTTATAATAAATCTGGTGAAGTTTTATTTTTTATTCTTTGCCTGTTTACAAATAAAATTGATTTATTGAAGTGGTGCGTTAATTTCTTGGAGAAGTGTATTTGGGACTATTTTATTCGTCTTTAATTGAAACTAACAACAAAAATTAATATGTCTACTAAAATATGCATTTATAATAATATACTTATAGTTATAATAAATATAATTTTAGGAGTATATAATTCTCAGTCGAGGTCAAGGTATGAACCAAATGAAGGTACTTATTTAGTCAATAAATTGAGGAGTTTCCTCCCATTTGATAATAAGTGGCGATAATGGAAAAATAAAAAATTAGAAAATATACATGAGGTATGATTTATCTGTACGATATAAACAAATATAGCGGTTCAATGGCTTATGGGTATAATTTCTCGCTTTTATTAACGGAATATTTTAATAGTGATATTTAACATAGTTAAATGAAATCAAATCCAATTACATCCAAAGACACAAAGACACAGGGAGTTGTTGTAAGTCCACTTCTTTTTATTCTGTACACATACGATTTGCACAATTTATGGTCTCCCAATATTGTTTGCTTACAATATGCTGATCATAATTGTCTTCTATGCGCAGAAGAAAACGTATATTAATTGTTCTACTAAATCCAAACATATAACATTGACAGCAGAACTTGATAATTTAATGGCTTTACTATTTCGTAACAAAAGTCTGTCGTAGTCTTTTTATCTAGAAAACACTTTATTAAAAATCACACTGTATAATTACAGAACAATGGCATTCCAATTGTTCCGGAGTTCAAATACCTTTGAGTTCAAAGAAGTTTTCTGGAAACTTTAAAGATTAAAATTCAAAGAAAATTCAAAAGAAAATTCAGAGAACATTAAAAAAAGAAAATTCAAAGATTAACTGCACAATTAGTTTCTGGGAAAAAGGTATTAATTTACTTAATATACTTTGTAAAAGATAGTCGGGTGAAGATTAAAATATGGCATTGCATTAAATAAACTTGATAAAATAGAATTTAAAGCTTTGAAAATTGTGTTAAGGTTGGTGAAAAACACTCCAAATAAAGCCACACTGGTTCTAGCGTCTATTATGCAGAGCATATCTGGCAAAAAAAATTTCCTGGGACAACGTTATCGCCGCACGTATGTTGCAAAAATAATTAATCAGTTAGAGGCAATAATATGGCATCCATATACTTCTTAAAAAGGAATTCTCCACCACCTACAAAAGCATTTTTAACTTGCAATGAACTAAAGTTCTGCTTATAATCTTATTTGGGAATCATTGAATATACCGCACTATAAATATTATTTATAAATAACAAACTGAATTTTGTCATAAAACTCTTAAGTAGGTCTAAAGTTTAATTCAGATTACAATTTGATGTACACAGATGGATCAAAATTAGTAACATGTACAACCAGAGCTTACTTTACCTTACAAAGCATTTAAATAATCAGCAATCCAGCATATTTTCTGTTGAAGCATGTGCTATATAAGGTGAAATGGGGTAACTGTGGCACCCATAATAGTTTTTGTATAAAACTGACTTTAATTATGGTGATTTTAAAAAAGTGGATCTCAGAAGAGGATCCGTGCGAAATCGGGATAATTTTACATTTTCTGAGCAGGTAAAACTTTGAACAACTACCAATAGCCAACCAAAAATATGATGATTTAATGCAGTTGTTGTCGTACATTAGTGATCATAACAAAACGTATTTTAAACAGTTAAAACGTTTCTCAACATTAGATGCCGATGACTATCCTGCTTTAGAGGAAGAAATACAGTAAAACTACAGGTATTTTGTTTTTGCAGGAAGCTATGTTATTTTTTAAATACTAAAATAAACGAATTTTGCAAAAAACATATTTTATTCTAGGGTCAATCTCCTAGAAAAGTTACTATTTCTTCATTTTTAAATGACCAAACTCTTTTAAAATTCAAACTTTTATTAAACATTTTTTTTTAATTTAATTTAACGTGCTTGTGACCATTAGCACAAGGCACCGTGGATACAATTATATATAAGATACAATTACATATTATAATATACTATAGTTATATATTATTTAGTAAGTTTTCTAGCTTCAGGAACTGGATAGCTGTGATGACTTGGCTCTGGTTCGATAATATATCTGTGATGTCGCCCTTCATGCCCAGTTCTTGGCGTCGTTTATTGTAATGAGGGCAGTCCACAAGGATGAGTAGAACGCTTAGTGGAGATTGGCAATAGTGACAGATTGGCTTAGGTGTAGAATTCATTAGGTGACCATGTGTTTAAATCTGGTGTGACCGATACGCAATCTTCTAGCAACAACCATCTCATTTCTAGTAAAAATGTAGTGGATTGTTTCCAATGATTCTGCCAGTAATTTTGTACGAGTTTCTTTATACTAGTTTTTAGGTCACTGGCAATTTGTATATTACGTGGTGCACAATTGGATACAGCAGCTTCTTTGGCAAATCGATCGGCGTTGTCGTTACCCATAATTGATGTGGGAGGGAATCCATATGATAGTGATATGGATGTACTGGATGATAAGATTTTGGTAAATATCATGGATTTTTTCTACAAGAGGGTGATTAGTAAATAGATTATTGATGGACTAGATAGAGGTAAGGGAGTCTGTACAGATGGCAATATGTTGATTGGGTGCTGTACAGAGTTTGAAGGCTTGGTAAATAGCATACAGTTCACCAGTGTGAACGCTGCATGTGGCAGGTATTTGACATGAACTAACGACTGTTTCCGTAGTGGTAACCGCACAACCAACCCCCGTTTCGCTCTTTGATGCGTCAGTGTAGAGTACCCGATCAAATTTCTTAAAATTAAGAATTTCTAGTAAGGATTTCCTAATCAAATCCTGGTTGGTTTCTGCCTTACTAAACTTTGTAAGTGACACATTAAATTTCGGTAAAGTTTTGGTCCAAGGAGAATTCTGCGGGATCGGGAGAGGGTTAGTTAGGGATAAATTTATATGTGGTATTAAAGTTGGAAGTAAGAGGGCGATAGTGTGTATGCGTGGAGCAGGAGGGTGAGTACTAGTATAGTTGGGTAATGTCAGCAGTGAGTGTACTGGATTAGAAAGGTTAGCTGAAGTAGAGGCAGCATAAGAAAGGAGGAGATATTGGCGCCTAAGCCAAAGAGGGGGTTCGTTGGCTTCGCGGTAGAGGCTCTCAGCTGGACTGCTACGAAAAGCTCCTGAACAGAGACGGATAGCAGTATTATGCACTTAATTAAGGGTTTGTAAGGATGTTTTGGATGCTGACATATATATAAAGCTGCCGTAATCGAGTTTAGAGCGAATAAGAGACCTATATACTTTTAATAGTGTACATTCGCTGGCGCCCCATTGGTAGTGGGAAAGTGTTTTGATAATATTTAAACGTTTTAGGCACTCTGCTCTAGTTTCCTGAATATGTAGTTTCCAAGAAAGTCGGGAGTCGAATATTAGTCCTAGAAGTTTGCGGTGATCGACGACTGGGAGAGAGTGGTTATTCACTAAGATTTTAGGGGCAGTGGAGAGTGTTTTTCTGGTGAATTTAATGATTTGTGATTTTGTAGATGAGAGGGACAGGCCGATGGCAGTCAATCTATTTTGTAATAAGTCCACTGATGTTTGGAGAAGTTTGCAAGTAGTACTGGTCGCAACACCATGGCAATAAATTACAAGGTCATCAGCATATGTAGTAAATTTGACTGGGGAGGGAAGAATGTGGCATATATGGTTAATTGATAAGATAAAAAATGTGGGGCTTAATACAGAGCCCTGAGGACTCTGTCTTGTTGGATGTGGGTGATGATAGGCAACCATTTACAGATACTCTGAAGGATCTAGAGCTAAGAAAGTGCTTGATGAATTTAAAAATATTACCATGAAAGCCGTATAATAATAGTTTATCGAAAATAATTCGTCTAGGTATTTTATCGAAGGGAGCTTTAATATCAAAAATGCAGGCAATCACTTCTTGACTGTTATTAATAGCTTTGGCGATGTGGGTATGAAGGAGGACGAAGTTATCGCTTGTGGAACGATGTCGGCAAAAACCAGATTGTTCTTTAGGTAAAATTTGGTGTTTGTCAATAAACCATAAAAGACGTCTGTTTATCATCTTTTCCATTAATTTGCACATGGTGCAAGTGAGACAAATCGGTCTATAGGACTGAGGAAAGATTGGTGTTTGGCCATGTTTTAGGACAGGTATAATTACGGATGTGTTCCATTGAGTAGGAAATATTTAAGAAGACTAAATAGAGTTATATATGTCTAACAGGAAAGTGAGGCAGCGGTTGGTATTTAATATTTGTCAACACAACGAAAATGAAGTTTTGCCATTTTAATGCTTAGGTCCATATTTATTACAGTTGTGATTGAGCGTAATAAAACCCAAAAACAACCCAACATAAAGTTGCATTTGTTATATTGCGCTTCCTGTTCTTTAACTTTTTCCTTTTCGGGGATCGCTGTTCCTAAATCTTCTTCGCCACAGATTTATGTTCATGGTGTTTTACCCATTTAAACCTTTCTCACTCAAGTCCTCTTCCATACAGTCATCTTTTCCTCAGTTTGTCTTTACGTCCCTTTCTTTTAACTTCTAACAGCTGTATCTATTCTTCTTCTTCTTTTTAAGTGCCATCTCCCGGTCGGAGGTTGGATATCATCATCACTATCTTTACTCTATCTACTGCTGCTCTGAAGAGTTCTATAGAACTGCATTCAAACCAGTCCCTTAAATTCTTTAACCATGACACTCTCCTTCTTCCTATAGTCCTTCCTCCTCTTATCGTTCCCTGTATTATCAGCCTTAGCAGTTCATATCGCTGTCCCCTCATTACGTGTCCTAGATATTGTAACTTTCTTATTCTTATTGTGTTTATTATTTCGCATTCTTTGTCCATTTCTCGCAATACTTAACTGTATCTATTCAGACTTAAGCAAATTTAAACAATTAAATAGATTTTACGTTGTTTTTATCCTAACGGTTTTGAAATAAATCATTTATATTCCTAAAAGTAACCATCTTTATTTTGTATTTTTATTTATAAAACTATTTCTCTCTAACCGCATATAAAAAAGGCAATTTGTCCAGTTTTATTATTGCCCGGAATAGAAAAATGTATTGATTGTACACATATTTTATTGTATTGTAAAATAAAGGGAGGGACGTATACTCTTTATTTTCTTTTCTAATCCGATTTTTTTTACTTTTTATCAAAATTGTTTTATGCGACAGAATCTGTTTTGAGACGAGGTTTTTCACATGTTATATTTGCATCGATATTTGTTACATTCTGTACCGGATCTCAGTCTTATATCTCATACATACGTAATTTTATGTTTTATTCATAAAACTGTATAAATCATTTCCAGAAAGTTAGTTTTTTTTATTTTTTCGACGGCTATAGGTTGAATCCCAAACATTGATCATTTATGATGGGTGTATAAAAAATTAAAACTAATATTTATGTAATTTTTGTGGATTGTTGGATAATATGTTTATGGTTGTGTGGAAAAGTGTTTAGTATTGATTTATATATATATATATATATATATATATATATATATATATATATATATATATATATATATATATATATATATATATATATATATAGAAAACATCGAGAAAAGGAGTACGACCGTCAATCCAAAATAAACTAAGGTACACTCGAAGAGTGGTGGGTTTTTCGGTCAAAGTGGAGAAATAAAAGACAAAGAAGGTGGCTACTTCATCTATTTATTGAAGACGTTTCGCTTTCTGCTCAGAAAGCATCATCAGTTCATCTTAAAAGAACAATATGAAACCAAACATCCATAGAGAAGTTACAATAAAAGTGTGTTACCTTACAAAGACATGTAGCAGTCAAAGATGTTAAAAATATGAAAAAGCTTACGAAACTGGACATTTAGAGTAAAGTTGTATAAATCAATTAATTGAAACTTGGTATAGTTTGCAATTTAACAAAATTAGCACAGCAAAAAAAATGTGATAAACATACATGTATATAAAAAAGTTATTATAAAAACTTAAGTAAAAAACATTAAGATTTATTTTAAAGTGTAAAGAACTAGAAAGATCATGAGAAAGCACTTCCAACAATTTATTTAATCAATTAGATTTTAAATTTAACTTTAGGTAACATTATAAGTTATTTAAATTAATTTAGTATAAAGATAAAATGAAGTTACCAGTCTTAAGCTTACTGAGTCTCGCCGATAAATGAATTTACAGGTTTAACACCCACGCAAACAACATGAATAGAGATGGCCTTGAGGTCAAAATGACAAGAACAGCAAGGCGAAATACCAACCTCTATATAATAGGGCGGTATATTCAAAAAAAGTTATAAATTTGGTTGACAACTTGTCGTTAAGAAATCAAACAATGAAAGGAAAAGGTGGTTAAGATCACCATTTATCCTACAGTGATTTTATGACGTCACTGGTTAGCCAGCCAACAGGTGAAGATTAATACAACTTCCACAGTCCAAAGGTTCAAAACATTTCGGACCGTAATGAAAAAGATTCTATGAATCAATTTCAGTTTAAAATTTTAACAACTAAGTTCATCAAAAAGAACAATTACTTAATTATGTAAAAGTGATATTGACAAATAGTTAATAAAATGTAAGTTGATGAATCTAAGTTTAAGAAAGAATAATTTATTTTATTTTATTTTTATTTAAATTTATTATATGAAAATATGATAAGAAAAAACCCATTGTGAGACAAACTTTGAGTAAACAACATATCAGGCCTAATTCTGCAAAATTATTGCATGATAAATTTGGCTCAAATTACTAATGTCGGTTCTCTTATTAAGGGTATTAGGATGTTTTAATATTGAACACATTTCTAAAAACTGTCTTTTAACGAGATTACGTTCAGTGCCAAGAATTTTAACTTCATTAAAGTTTACTTCGTGCTTAGTGCTAATAGCATGTTGGGCAAGAGCACAAGTATGTTTAGATAAATTAATATCACTGCGGTGTGTCGTAAGACGTCCTCTCAGTGATCTCCCTGTCTGACCGATGTAACATGAGTCATCTTCAAACAATTATAAATCGGTTAGTATTGTACTTGTAAAACTTAGTAAAAAAACAATCTCTTTGTTTTTTATAAGCTTTATTTTTGTTCATTATAGATTTTTTAATAAAACGCTTTGTTTTTGAGTTATTCGTACAAAATCATTGGAAAACATGTTTTATTTTTGCGAAAAGTTTACTTTTTCAAGTGCGTATAACTCAAAAAGTATTGATTTAGCGAAAAAAATTTATATCACATTTTTTGTTTAAAATTTAATTCTCTATCAATTCCCGGAGTTATTTTAAGTGTAAAAAGTTCAACCCCCTAGATGGGGTGCCAACCACCCCAGGGGTAGAAGCACACATCGGCACCATATAACTTATGTTTTTTGAGTAATTTACTACCCACTGTAAAAATTTTAGATAAACCGGTACAGTTATAAAAAATTTAAAGGGAAAATGCCACAGTAACTGGACTATCATCATTCTACGCACTTGTATAGATTACTGTTAAATACATCTCCCACTATGTGAATAGCCTGAAGTAAATAAAAGAAAATATAAACTATAATTGTTTTTTTGATCTATCATTTGATATCGCTAACAACTAAAAATAAAGTAAATTGCGAAGCAAAACACTGTTTTATTTTATTGGAAAATGCCTCTTCAATAATAAAATGTAAATATAATATAAGGAGGTATATCCAATAGTCTTTTCTGCAAAACATAAATTTCTCATATATTAAAGATCAAAAACATTCTTATGGTATGCATACATTTTTTGGTTTGTATAGTATTGGAGTTCCTGTACAAGCAAAAGCTCGTCTTTTATGAAAACTTTTTTTGTGTAACCAGAGAGATATTTTCAACAACAGCCTACACTTTTGGTACACGTTTAGAAAATTTAATTTGCGTTGTAATTGATTGAATGAAAAAATCGCATATTCGTTTCAAATATTAATTGGTAAATTTAAATATACATGCTATTTTTGGTATCTTGAGTGGTGTATCACGTCTATTATATACTCATGTTAATAAAAATCCAAACAACCAATAAAAGATTTATACGGAATGTGCATTCAACGTCAGCACACTGCAAAAAATTTTTTATTTGTTTAAAATTAACGTGTTTTGACAGCTTATGGTTATTGACACGGGTACAGTACACAACATTAAACATATTTTATATACAAGCATTTGATATGAACATTTTTTTTTGTGGAGAAGTTGAACAATAAAACTTATCACTATACACTGTTTATATTAGCTGAATTAAACATGTTTCGTTTAAAAATTTAAGAACACTCTCAAACCGGTTCGGAATACTAAGAATGTCTTCTAGATTTTCTTTTAGATTGGGCTTGTTTCTAAAATAATCATCCTGGCAGCAGTGCATTATCACGTGTTTGATGGAAAGGGGGTATTACAGTAGTGGCGTACTAGAGGGTTTCCTGATGCCATAAGGTATCCATGTGTGAGACGTATATGCCCTATTCGTAGTCAGCGAATAACTGATTTTTCTTTCCTGTTCATCGAGGACATATTGACGCGAGATAAGTTGCGTTAAACGTCATGCAGCTTAGTTTTTGTTTTATTCTACAGGTCTGCTTATGAGCTGAGGATTTTTTGTTTTATCAATATCTTAGGATCCGTATGAGTTTGGACCTCTTTGAAGGCTGAGTCAGAATAACATGCCGCTTTAGCGGCCTGGTATTCTTTTTCGTTTACCAATATACTAACATGAGATGTAGTTCAGGTCATTATGACTGTTATGTTAGCAGAATATAGTTGGTTGCAGATGGTGTGTATTTCCTGGACTAGTGGATTTTTGCAGAAGATGCACTTATGGAATGAATCGATGAAAGGGAATCAGTACAAATGACATTGTTTTGCTCTCATTTGAAGTAGGATGGATTGAAGTCTTTAACGCTTGGAGTATTCCATACAATTCTGCGGTGTAAATACTACAATTTGTAGGTATTCGCACAGAGCTTATTATCATCGTCATTGTGGACATATGGCAGCCACAATAGTCTTCATTCTTGAACGCATCTGTGTACAAAATTTCATCAAATTGTGTTAAGTTGAGAATGTTTTAAAAGGATTTTCTGAAGATGGAATTTGTGGTTTCTTTTTTATTTAAATTGCATAAATCAGTATTGAATATTGCAAGATAGTGCATCCATGGAACTGTCTTGGGGATACAAATAGAAGCAGTATTGAAAAGGTTGATGAAATCTAACAAAGAAGATAATATTTGTGGTAATGTGAGTAAGTGATTGGATGCGTTTGCTGGGGGAGGTTATATGGAAACTACAAAAACTGACTATGTCAAATTTGGTTGGTTTTGAATTAACTTGACCAAGTCACTAAGAGAAGTTGTTAGTTCTACCAGAAAAATTGACCAAGTCATTTAAATGCAATACAACTACCAAACAAAACTCGCCTATAATGACTGTGCGAATACGACAATTTCCGTTTATTGTATAATGTGAGTTTATGGTTCAGAACCCTTTACAATTTAAAAACAGTGAGAATTAAAAAAAGGATGTCTAGCAGAGCAAAATCCTTATGCGTTAATAGTACTGAAGAGTATGTGACTACTGAAAGTAAGTAAAATATTAAAATTAAGTAATTGTTGCCGTTCTTAAGAAATTGAAGTTATAGTTCATCCCAAACCCTTCTTTCAGTGCGTCACAGTTTATCGAATTCTCTCTAACGCATTAAGCTAGAAGTGACAGAAAAAAACGTGAGTCTGTGATTATTATACATAGAACTTAGAAAATTATATATCGTTCACGGGTATTTGCATATTAAAGCGAATTCTACTTACGGATATATAATTGGTTGGAGTTTAGAATACGCTAAATAGATATCCAATCAATGATACGCATAAATATAATTTGACGCAGATGGTCTCGACAGTGACAGTACTTTGACAATGTCAACTAATAAAATGATAATTGTCATTCCAGGATAGTATTTTCAGACATTTTACAGTGAAAATTTAATTTTGTAAATATTGTCATAAAAATATTTTAAATATGCCGAGATATACCGAGAATGAACAAAGACTAATATTAAAATTATTAAATTATTTTCAATTAGAAAAAGAGGCTGGGACAACTTTATTACCAGTTTCTGCCGTTCGTGAAGTAAGTTTTAAATTATTCTAAAAAATATTCATATTAGTAGTTTAAATACTATACATTTTAGTCATAGTGTTTGTAATAAATAATAATAAATACATAAATAAATCTTAGCTAATTAAGCACTTTCCTTGGAATGTATAGAATAGGAATTATGACAAACTGCCGTTCCAATATAATGCACAATAAAAATTTTTATACAGGACGGGACCTTTAATATGTAAATAAAAAAAAAATTTTAATTCTTAAAATTTTTACTCCACATTTTCAAAAAATAACCTTTTCACATTTAGCCGATTACGATCCTTCAACTGTTAGATTTAACTAAAATTTCATGCAATAATTCTCGACATTCTTAAAATCCTATATGACGTCAAAATTAGTGACGCACTGAAAGAAGGGTTTGGGACAGACTGTAGATTATTTTTCCTGTTACTCTTTACCTAAATTTTTGACTTTTATATTGTATTTTAGGCACAGCAGCTGCAGAGTTTCAATCTTCAGAAAACTTCACTGCATTCACTGCGACTTAGGGAATACAACTTAACACCTAGGATTGCCGCCCGAAGTCCTCTATTAACTGCAGAGCATCGAAGGGGGAGACTACATTTTTCCAGAGAACACGCTAATTGGTTAGATGCTGACTGGGAACGAGTGCTATTTACTGATGAATCCCGATTTTGTTTGTACAACAACGACAGACGTGTTCGTGTGTTGCGACGACCCAACGAACGATATGCTCGGTGTAACTTCTCACACACCACATTTTTTGGTGGAGGATCCGTTATGGTGTGGGGTTGTTACAGCTGAAAGCTACATATTGGAGATCCTGGAGCAACATGTAGTACCATTCGCTCCTTATATCGGTGACAATTTCTTACTAATTTAAGATAATACCAGACCTCATGCTCCACAGATTGTCAGAAATTATCTAGAGGTAGAAATTAACACTATGAAATGGCCAGCACTTACTCCGGATTTAAATCCGATTGAAAATCTCTGGGATATTCTTGGTAAGCGATTAAGAGCGACACCGATCCAACCAAACAACTTACAAGAAGTGGGAGAGAGGCTGATCCAGATTTGGAGAGAACTAGACCAAAATAAAATACGGCAATTAATTTTAAGTAGGTATAGGCCAACGATGTGAGACTGTTATACATAGTAGAGGTGAAAACACTTGTTATTAAGACTTTTTTCATATTTTAGTTTACTTTTCTTATCATTATTTATTTAGAATTTTCCGTTTTATTTTTTTTTTTCTCCTGTACTTCAACATTTTCTGATGATTAGACAAATTGTTATAATTACTAATAAAATGTAGAATAAATCTGGAGAAGTTTTATTTTTTATTCTTTGCCTGCTTACAAATGAAATTGATTTATTGAAGTGGTGAGTTAATTTCTTGGAGAAGTGTATATACAAAACAGTCAAAAATTGATATTCCGAGAGTAAAAATACCACACTCAATTTTTTTTAACCAAAATCAGGCTATTGCCTACAAGATCGAGGCCAAGAAAGTCAGTTATCGATATAAAATACTTATTGGTTATAGATTTTGGCAGAATTTTTTAAAATAATATTTTTTTTTAAACGATTTTTGGAGTGGAAATCAAAACGTCAAACATTAGTTAAAAGTGTAATTTTTACTACAATCAATTGTGGCTCAATTGATAATCCCATAAAAACATGATATTTAACATAAAAATTAGTGCAAGATTTTTTAATACTTTTTATCTAAATTCGTCGTCCTTTTGACCTTTCAATTAATATGTCCCGCTAGGTAAACTTTTCTTATTTGGAAAACTAATAAACGAGGGAAAACATGTTTAGTATTCTCTGTACGTGAACTGAATTATTACAGAAGGTATGATCAAATTACAAATTCCTGAAAGGTAAATACAACCTACTGATTAGTCTATTTTGTTCAAATGTCATTAACTAATTTAACTTTGTAGGAGAGGTTATGTTTATACAGGGTGTTCAAAGTTAACGTCAATAAATTTCACAGACTTACAAATAAATTTGTACTATTTTTTTTTATCGACTAAATCAAACTTTGATAGTTTTTGGGTGACATACTTTCGAAGCTACATCTGTCTGATTTGTCAAATCACCATGGCTGGATATAGTGTACAACAACACGTGCAAATGATAAAACTATTTTGATAAAATAACTGTTCTGTTCTGAGCTGACGATGTCATCGGTTCATATTTCTTTAAGAACAAGTTTGACCATGTTATCGCCATCAATGGCGAGTGCTATAGGTCTATGAATATCAGTTTGTTTTGGTATGAATTGGATGATATGGACACCAATGACATGTGGTTTGAAGAGGACTGCACTACATACACAGCTCATAATATATTTAACATTCTGCACAAGTGGTTTGCGGGCATGCTCAGCTCACGTGGGAGTGATGTGAACTAGGTACCAGGATCGTGCGATTTAATCCCGTAAGACTGTCATGAGTCGTCGAGTGTTAGTGGAAGTTTGTATCAGATCTTCCGAAGGCAGAAGGATCTTTATAGAATTGAATGGAATATTTGAAGTTGTAGCCTCCACATTTTTTATTATATTTACTTAGCTCATACACACTAGATAATTGAATAATATTACTGAAAAATTGTTTTACTGAAGAATAATAGAACTGTATTTTTGTAATGCATCGGGTGCTACTAACTGATGAGATTTAATATAAAATAGTAATTCATATACAAATTTTAGGAACAATAAACTGATTAAAAACGTTTGAAAAATGTGAAGAAAACAAAACGATAATAACAGGAAAATCAGAAAGGTTTTCTACGCGAACTGATCTATCCAGCAAGAACCAGGGCCGGACTGGCTCAATAAGAAGGCGCGAACCTGAACTTTTAACGGAAGGCGCCAGACCCTCTGCCCTAGGTTTTTTAATTCAAACTTTCTGAAAGGCATGTAAAGAAAATAAATATTTTTGAAGTTTTTTCTTTTTCTTATTTCACTCCTATAACTATGTATAATGAAGTTAACTAGCGCAGAAACTAGCACCTATATATTTTAGGCTATTTGTGGGATGAAACACTTTTACATTGTAACTGAATTAGCGGATGTTGGCAACAACAGTGCCCGAATCGTTAAAATGGTCTTCGAGGGCGTCGCATGCGGCATCTAAGCTATTAACACAAACCCCTGGGTGTCATTTTCAAGCTATATGAGATGACCTTTGATTATCTGATACCCAATACGAGTTGTAATTTTTAAAAACACCATGTAATTGATCTTTGCGCCAAAGAATCAATCAAACGGTGAAATCGAGAGCAAGTTAAAAAAAAATTTTAGGGGCACGGTAGCTGCATCATTTTGGGTAAAGGTTCAAACATTTTTTGAACAAAAACAAACAACAAAACAAAGGCGCACTGGCTTGCGTCCGGACTTGGCAAGGACTAATATAATTATATGCCTAAAATACAGATATCTTATTTTGGTAAGACTATCAAAATTCTCTCTCGAGATTTATTTATTACCCTGCGTAATTCTGTTACAATTAAAAAAAAACGGGTGTGGCAGTCCAGTGGGACTGCCGGTAGAAGTTATACTTCTATACACGCGTTCGCCGTTAAAAATTTATATAGGAGTTAATCTGCACAATTATTACATATGTGATGATATAGGTAAGAGAGAGCGGAAAGAGAAAAATAATTAGTTATATAGGTATATGGTGCATCGTTTGCTGTATATAAATATTTGACCTGTAATAGGAGTATAGTAAATGAAGGATTGTATCAATATTTTAATGAAAATATATATTTTTATTTTTATGTATAAAAGGAGTTGAATGCAAAAAAAAATTTTACACATACTCTGCAGTAAAATGCATTGTTTATTTTGTTATTAATATAAAAATTACAATACAATAAATACACTGCAACATAATTCAATATAATAATACAATATAAATTAAAATGTAATATTCATAAGTATTTAAAACTGCCAATATAACTTACTTTACGAAGATAAAAATAAAAAACCAATAACTCGAATTATGTTGTAAATTTTCATTTTATTTTAAAATTTATGTTTTTTGCGTATATTACATATATTTAATAAGATTAACGTGAGATTTTTAAATATTTCAAAAATAAAAAAGGAAATTCATAATTTTGATTCGAACTCACAACCACCAGCGTATGAACCAAACACGTAAAGGATTTGCCAATTAGACATGACACTAACGGATTTCAAAATTTACAGTTCTCGGTAAAATAGCGATTATTTTGAAATACAAAAGCCCAAAATAATTATAAACGTTTAATTTTAAATAATACAAAACATATCACATAAATAATAATATTAATACATATTATATTATATATAATATTATATATATACAATATTATATATATAATATATATAATATTAAATATATATACAAAAGGAACATTTTTATTCTCGAGAGAGAAAATATATCTTCTGTCTCTCTCTTGCTCATTATCTTACATATGTAATGGTTTCACAGATTCACTCTCATGCAAATTTCCAACGCCGACCGTGCATATAGAAGTATAACTTCAAAAATTATTCACGATAAAAACTACCATGCGGTCCGGCAGGTAGTACCATTTTACAAGTAAATATACCAGGTCCACCTGGTTCGGCACGTAGTGCCATTTTACAAGTAAATATACCATGTGGTCCATATGTATGGAATGAATTCATTTTAAGCGTTATTATGTAGTATGTGAAAAAACCTGAAACAGGTTGATTTTTATTCCTTAATTGACAATTTACAATTTGAAAATATTATACTCTTCCAGTTAGCATGTCCAGTCCAATTATAAGCACGCCCTCTAAAATTTTAAATAACAAAGGGGGTTGTGTGGCACCTTGTGAGAAAAGGGTTTTAGTCCTCTGTTTAGCAATATAAAGTTTTTTGAGTTTGTGCAATCATAACTAAGAAAATTGATTTTTACAATTAAATTAAATGTTCAACTTGCCCATCATTATTCACTTCTTGACAATAACCGAGGCGATTTTCGAATTCTCGTATAACAGATTGTATGATCTCGGGGGTTATTTTGTTAATTTCTTCCGTTGTCCTAACTTTTAAATTGGCAATATCGCCTGGTTTATTAAAATATACTTTAGAAATTTAGGTTCTGCTAAACATTAGGGAAAAAACTTTGAAGACAATAAAATATTAGTCAAAAAGCCAAATAAACAATTGATATGAATCTAGTAGGCTGCTGTCATTTAGGTATTTAAAGTTACTAGAAGACGCCAGTATAATATTTGTGCGTATTAAATTTAATTATGGCTCATTTGTCCGAGACTCAAAGAATAGATATTTTAATTATGATTGGTAACGGTAATAAATCAAGAACTCAAAGGAGGTTTGTGAAATATTTAATAATAAATACCCTGGTCAACAAGTTTCGCAGTCTACAGTTAGCAAAATTAAAAAGAAGTTTCGTTATAGTGAACATGTAAAACATATTAAAAAACCAGGTAGAAATGTTAAATTTACTGATGAAAAAAAGTTAGATGTACTTCTAGAAACTGAGGAAAATCCGCATAAGACAACTCAAGAACTAACCGCCGTCAATGATGTAAG
Organism: Diabrotica undecimpunctata; assembly: GCF_040954645.1. Lineage (NCBI taxonomy): Eukaryota > Metazoa > Arthropoda > Insecta > Coleoptera > Chrysomelidae > Diabrotica > Diabrotica undecimpunctata. The sequence continues at coordinate 30,011,254 of NC_092806.1, read as the reverse complement.
TAAATCATCTATTTTGAGAGTTTTGCACAAAGAAAAATACCACCCTTACAAAGTTCAGTTAGTTCAGGAGTTAAATGAAGATGATCCTGATAGAAGGCAATAATTCTGTGAAATGATGATGGACAAAATGAACGCAGATTTGCAGTTCATAAACAAAATAGTTTTCCTGATGAAGAAACGTTTTCCGTTTCATTTAAACGGAACGACTAACAAACAGAACTGTAGATATTGGAGCAGAGAAAATCATCACTGGGTGCGTGAGACTCCCACGCAATATCCTAAAAAAGTTAACGTTTGGGCTGGTATCATTAACAATAAAATTATTGGTCCCTATTTTTTTGAGGGCACAGTTGATGGTAAAATTTATCTAGATTTTTTTATTACCTTTTTAGTGCCTACATTACGAAGATTTTTTTCTGATGTTAATCATCCAAATGAGATAGATCGATCTATTTACTACCAACAAGACAGAGCTCCACCGCACTTTGCACTATTTACTACCAACAAGACAGAGCTCCACCGCACTTTGCACGTATAGTTAGAAATTATTTAAACGAGGTTTTTCCCAATAGGTAGATTGGAAGACGTGGAACAATCTAATGGCCGGCTAGATCTCCCGATTTGACTCTCGATTACTTCCTATGGGGTTATTTAAAATATAAAGTATATTTTAATAGATCAAACAGTATTGCTAATTTAAAAGTTAGGATAACGGAAGAAATTAACAAAATAACCCCCGAGGTCGTACAAAATGTTTGTACGAGAATTCCAAAATCGCCTCGGTTACTGTCAAGAAGTGATTGGTGGTCATTTAGAACATTTAATTTAATTGTAAAGTATATATATAACGAGTTTATTACAGCTGCCGCCGTTTCTCGCAACCTAGCTTCCAACGCTTGCGATCGTTCCAGTCATCTACTTGTAGACCCCTATCTTCCATCGCACCTTTTACTTCTTGTCTCCACGATCTTCTTGGTCTTCCCTTTTTCCTGCGGTTGGTGAGGATCCACTGTAACATTCTCTTTGGCCATCGTTGAACATTCATCCTTTCTACATGGCCATACCATTTCAGCCTTTTGCATTCTATAGTTTCCAGGACGTCAATGTCTATGCCCATACGCTCTCTGATTTCAGTATTCCTTACTCTATCTCTTCTAGTGAGTTGGCAACATCTTCTCCAATAATTCATTTCTATTACTTTTATTTTGGATGCATCATTTTTATTTATTACCCAAAGCTCTGAACCATATGTAGCAATGCTTTCTATGATACTTTTGTATATCCTAATTTTTGTGTTTCGGGTGATGTGGTTGTTCCAAAGTATACTATTCAATTAACGTATTGCTGAATTTCCTTGACCAATTCTAGTAGCTATTTCTTTTGTATTCCGACCATTGTTTGTAATGTTTACACCGAGATATTTATAGCTATCAGTATTTTGAATTTGTTTGCTTCCTAGTTCTAAGGGCTTTCCTTCACCTCCCACTACTACGTACTCTGTTTTGGATGGATTAATTGATAAGCCCCCCTTAGTATATTCTTCATCTATTTTTCGTAACATGTAGTGGATATCATCTTGATCTTCTGCAAGTATTACTTGGTCATCAGCAAAATGCAAGCTGTACAGTGTATGGTCTCCAATTTTAACACCCATAGGTTCACATTTTCTTTTCCAAATATCCAAAACCCCCTCCAAATAAATCTTAAAGAGTGTAGGTGCAATGCAGCAGCCTTGGCGAAGTCCTTTGGTCACTTTTATCTTTTTTGTCACTTTTTGTCCAATCTTTATTACACTCGTCATATCATCGTACAACTCCCTTACAGCATTAATGTAAATCGGTGGAATATTCTTGTCTTCTAGCACCTGCCATAGCTTGGCTAATGGGACACTGTCATACGCTTTTTGAAGATCAATAAATACCATGTGTGTCTCCATATTATGTTCCAAACACTTTTCTATTGTTTGTTTTAGGCAGAACACATTGTCTATACAAGAACGACCAGTACGAAAGCCACTCTGATCTTCAGCGTCTTCCCAACAATCTTCAATTCGGCTTTTAATTATCTTCCCGTAGACTCTACAGTTGAGTTAGTTACACTAAGCCCTCGGTAGTTCTTACAATCTTTTCTGTCGCCTTTATTTTTGTATAGATTGCTGATATATGCAGATTTCCATTCTGGGGGTAGCTCTTCTCCTCTCAAGAATAAATTAAAAGTATAGGCCAATAGCTGAAATAGTTTGTCAGGGCCATATTTAATCAGTTCAATGGGTACTCCCCCCCGGTCCTGGAGCCTTTCCATTTTTCATAGCGTTGGCGTGTTTTTTAATTTCTTCTGGTGTTCTTTCAGTTTCTTCGCGGTAGGAAATATCATATTTTTGGTAGCCAATATCTTGGAATTCTGTTCAGCATTTGTTTATAATATTCGACCCATAATTCTGGGCCTATTGTAAAGCTAATTGTAAAGTATATTGATATATTGAAAAATATATTCTAAATATTATCTTCATTCAACCTAAAGTTTTGTGATAAAGACATTATCAAAATTTTACATCTTGCACATCTTAAAAATCAATTCTCTTAGTTATGATTGCACCGAATTTAAAAAACCTTATATTGCTGAAAAGGGGACTAAAATCCCTTTCTAACAAAGTGTAATACGACCCCCTTTCTTATTTAAAATTTTTGAGGGGGTGCTTATAATTTAAAGGGGGTACTGGATTGGTATAATATTTTCATACTGTAATTTGACAATTTAAGAATAAAAATCAACCTGTTTCAGTTTTTTTCACGTAGTAAATAATAACGCTAAAAATGAATTTATTCCATACATATGGAAAGCATGGAATATTTACTTGTAAAATGGCACTACGTGCCGAACCAGAATGGAATAAGATCGTAAAACAAGTTAGGATGAAATAACTCAATTATTTGTAGATACGTATCTAAATCGTAATCCGATTACTAAAACTGAATGTAGGCTGTTTGTGAAACAATTGGATTGTGGGTTTAACTAAAAATTCGCTCCAAATGTGGCCGATCTAAGACCGTAAATAATGATGAAAAATCCTTTAACATTATGCAAACATTTGTAGAAAACCCTTGTTCATTCATTTGAAGAATTTCATTAAAAGAAGATATTAGTAGAATACGTTGGTAATATCATCAAATAAACATCTTTATAAGTTTTATCTTTATAAGTTAATTTTAATTAAAAATATAGTGACCCATATTTTACAGGAGAAAACAGGGGAAATTAATTCAGAAATCAATTTCTGCTAATCTCGTAATCAGAACCTCTGAAATTTTACATTCTGTAAACTGAATCTACAGTATATTTCACAATTTGTGGGTATTTTGGAGCTTTGACTTTAACATTGCGCTGTGCTTACAGCACTATTAGCAGATTAACTAAGAAAGTTAATTAATAAATTCTCCCAATAATTGATGCACTGTTGAAGACAAGCAAAAACAAGGTTTTAAGTGATAATGTATTGGGCTTGCGGTTCGATAATAGAGGGCGTTGCTACTAGCCTAAATTTTTTTGTTATGTTGGTACACTCTTGATATGAACGTATGCGAAGTTTCATTTCAATCTGTCAATTCATTCTTTGTTTACAAGCCATTTAGTATCGACGTGTCAGTATTTTTTACAATGGAAAAATCAAGTATCGTGCAGTGATTGAATTTTTATTTTTGAAAGGTTTAAAAGCAGAGGAAATTTATGAACGATTGTTGAAAGAGTATAAGGACTCTCTGCCTTTAATTAGTACAGTAGAAAGATGGGTTGCTGAATTTAAACGTGGTCGTGCAAGCCTTGAAAACAATCTACGTTAACGACGTCCAAAACAGCAACAATACTAGAAATCGTAGAAAAAAATACAGGATATCGTATTGGAAAATCGTCAATTGACTATAAGAAATTAAGTAAAAACTCTAGGCATCTCATTAGGCTGTGTAAGGAATACTTTGACTTAAGAATTGGGTTTCAGAAAGTTGTGTTCACAATGAGTCCCGCATTCGTTAACAATGGAACAAAAACACATTCGAATGCGACTTTCTCAGCAATATATTCTAATGGATAAATTGGATTTTGTGCATCAATTCATCACTATGGTTGAGACTTGTCTCTATCATTGTAATCCTGAAATCGAAATTCTAAATATTATTGTAACCTTTTAGACCAGCTGAAGAAAAAAATTCGTGAAAAAAAAACAGTTTGCTAAAGAAAAAAATTATTTTTTCTCAGGACAATGCACCGTGTCGTATGACCATTTTACCAATGGCTAAAATCCATGGATTTAAGTCCGAATTGTGGGAGTATTCATCGTATTCACCAGATTTGGCTTCTAGCGATCTCCATCTGTTCCAATACCTAAAAAATCATACGTTGAATGCGTTTTTCATTAAATGATGATGAGGTCGTAACAGCTCTGGAAGCGTATATTGCAGCCCTTAAAGATTCTCACTTCAAGAATCGAATTCATAAATTGTAATATCGTTGGAACAAATGTATTGATGTTCAGGGAGACAATACTGAATAATAAAGTATATTTCAAACCATAAAATTGTATTTTTCTTATCGAACCGCAAAAGTTATTGAACAATTTTACATGTTAATGAGAAATTGAAAACGTATTAGGTTACAGTGTAATCAAGAATTAGAGTCATACTTATAACCACTGTCGTCAGTATTATCATTTGCAGTGTAAATAATAACTGGGTTAATTACATCGATGCGATTTTTGCGCATCCAATATTTAACATACACACAGGTAACTCAGAGAATACCAGCATCTCAACAACCCACAACATAAAACATGCAGATTCAAACTACGCAGATTCAGCCAAATAATCTGATATATACACAATTATAAATAAATTAGAAAGCATTATTACTAGATTAGCATATATATTCGACGATTTATCAAGCCTCTTGGTGAAAGTCGAATACAGAATCATTTAAATGGTTATTATACTTAAACTAGCAATATGGAACGCCAACAGTATGACCCAACATGGCCAAGAGTTAAAAATATTTTTTAATTGCAAATAAAATTGATATAATGCTTATTTCCAAAACGCACTTTACAGGTAAAAGTTACTGGAAAATGCCAAACTATAATTTATATACCACAAATCATTCTGATAATACTGCACACGGAGGTTCCGCCATAATTATTAAAAGCAGTATAAAACATTACGAACTACAGGCAACTAAAATACCGCATCTGCAGGCCACAAACATAGTAATTGAAGACTGGAGTGAACCAATCACTATATCATCATTATACTGCCCTTTCAAGCACTCTATAAAAACAAATCATTTTTCTAAATCTTTTGGATCACTTGGATCAAGGTTTCTAACCGGTGGTGAATACAATACGAAACGTCCTTTTTGGGAGTCTAGATTAATGAACCCACGTGGCAGACAACTACTACCACGTGGCAGCAATTAATATTAATAACCTCAAAAGTTATTTTACAGGTGAACCTTCATATTAGCCAACAGACAAAAGAAAACTTCCAGATCTCCTTGATTTTTGTATAACCAAAGGTAAATCATGCTTCGACTTAACATCCAATCACTCGCCGGTATTTCTCACTCTCAACCATTACTAATAACTTAAACATAAACGTATGTATAAAAAGAAAATGATCTAGACATTGCTGTGGATCATCTCACCTCATGCTGTGGTAAATAAGAATATTAACATTGCTTATTATCATAAGTTAAGCGAATATTTGAAGTAATATTATTATTTGGTCTTTATGCCTTTACGGGCTATAAAGTAGTATACTATTATATAGTCTGACAATTTTTATTTAAATGTGACTAATCTACAAATTGCACTAAGAGCTAACGGCAACTATGCGAAATCTCAGAAGTAAATTCTTACCGGGGTCATTTTTATTGTGTATGCTTCGCCCAAGTAAATAAGTGAAAAAGTAAGTTAGTCCCATAAAGTTTGCCCCCGTAACAATATAAATTGGTGCGATTCACGAGCGTATAGTTAGACAAGTTCATTGAATATTTTGAAACATTGGTAAACTTATCAACATTTCACTGGTCTATTTATATGTACGTTCTTAGAAAGGATGGGAATGAGAGAAATTTTATATTTTAGTTTATTCGTTCCACATTAAATATGTGCATAGGCGTAGTGTGTCCTATTTCTTGGGAATATATTTATTAAAAAATAGACTTTATTATTAACTTTAAAATAGTATTATGGTAAGTAAAGTAAATTTGGGGTAAGTTTATTCTTTTTATAGTATTAAACCATTAGGGCGATACAATAAACAAAGAAAAATTTGACAATTAATTTATTAGATTGGATTAAAAACACAAAAATTAAGACTAATTTACAACCAAGATTTTTTTTTCTCATTTTCAAGGAAAAACAGTACAATTTTTAATGAAGGAACATATTGTATCTTAAATGTTAATTAAATTTTAAGGTGAAAATTTTCAAAACATTCGGGGTGTAGATGCACTCTACACCTTTTACATAAATAAATAGTATTACTTTTGCACATCTGACATTCTTGCACTATCGTCTTTTTTTGTAATGTGGCCAATATTGTCGAATCTGGTTTCATCTGGTAAAGCAAGTTTGACACTGATGTAGCGGTTTCTTCACTATTATAAATATAAATCTATGTCGGCTCATGCTTTCTTTTATAATGTGCACTTCTTTATCCTCATCCTTCGACCAATATATATCAACTTAAAGCGGAGTGTAAACCAGATAATATACATATGCCAATAAATTTTTTTAAATCTATGTCACTCACTTCAAAATCGTGACGGTTATTCTGCGATACATAAATATTTGTAAAATATAGAATTTATCAAAAAAGAGTGAAAAATTTTCAATATATGACTTGCCTCCATGGTTGGCTTTTATATTGTCTAACTAAATATCAATCAGACTGATGTTGAATTACTACTGAGTATGAAGGAGTATCTGTTGTTAATAATAATAACTTGAGACAAATTTGGATTTACTATTTTTGCCTGGTTTTTTCTTTGGACGTTTTATCTGTGGTTCAGATATCTGTGGTTCACTTGTATTTCATATGTACCTGCAATATCGGATTTTATTGATTATTCACAAATAATATTATCATCAATGTCTTCTACATCGAAAACTTCATCTAATTCCGGCGGCAAATAACCCACATTAAGTGAGTCAGCATTTTCACAATCTGAGTCTTCTTCTAACAAAGCTATTAACTCTTTAGTAGTTAGTGCCATCTTCATTTCATATTTCAAAAATTTACTCAAATAAACAAATGCACTACTATATACACGCATCTTCATTTTAATTTATATGGAGTATAAAACAAATAAACACAAAGAAACTTTAAAATCAAGTTGAAAAAACAAATATAACGTTTACAGCACACAGCAATTCTATAAATAGAGAATGAAATGTAATGACGAGATCTTATGTTAAAATTTCTGATTGTATAGTCTAATGAAAAAATAAGTATTTTCCAAAGTTTTCTGTTTTTTGAAGTTCTGTATTACGTGCTCTATAATAAGAATAAAATTTTACTTTATTTTGTAAAAAGACAAATGATAATTTAACAATTATATCGGTCTTAGATTTAATTTTTACGTAATTACTTATGTGTTTAAATAAATAATTAAATCTATTCATCTCATATTAAAAAAAAAACAAATATAACGTTTACAGCAGACAGCAATTCTATAAATAGAGAATGAAATGTAATGACAAGATTTAAAATTTCAGATTTATTCTAACGAAAAACTAAGTATTTTGCAAAGGTTTCTGTTTTTTGAAGTACTGTATTAGTAGACTTACCATAATTATGAAACTCTTAAGCGGGACAATAAATGGTGGATAGGGTAAAGTATAAAAAAAAACGATTAAGCTGCTGCCAAAAATTTTTATTAATAAAATACCTATTTTTTGTACCATTCATACTTCTCGCTTGTATGTATTTTTTTTAATAAAATGTTATTTTTTTATTTTTTGGTAAAAATCGTTACATGTCATATTAAAGTTTAATTTACAGTATAGTAATGCTTGTACGGTAGACTCCAACATATGGCTTCTATCGTCCGACCAAAAATATGTTTCATCATCGAGAAGACACGCTCTAAAGGAGCGGAGGTGCCTGGTAAGCACAAAATATATTGCACCATTTTTACCAGGTTGGGGTGTATCGATGTGTTATTCATGAAAATGTTTAAATAGTAGAACCCATTGGTCAACATAATCAATTTGTATCGTCGTGGAATTCCATTCATCATTATTTGATGCTATAAAAACTTTCGTAAGTGACAGCTCGTCAAAAAGGTTGTCAGTATTAATATTTTGTCGATCGTCCGAACCGTGTATTTTGTTTATAATTTTAGCAGATCCTTCGATTTCGTCCCATTTCAATGCGTGATTCGGTCCAATCCATTCGAAAATGTCGGCTCCTCCGAAACTGCCTTCCCACAATTCAATGTATGAAATGCAAAAATCAGTTACTTCTGTTTGAAATTGATCAATTTCCTGGCTACTACCAAGATTCTTTAATAATAATTGTTTCGCTCTTTGTGGTACAAAGTTGCTGTCCATGCGTTCTTGAAAATTAGATTTCAACCTTCTTAATTCCAAAATAATGTCAGCCGCACTTGCTTCATTTTTTTTCATGAGTAGTACAGTCTTGTTAAAATTGTTTAATTGTCCATGCACAAACCAAAAATATAACTCACCCGTTTCACTTTCAAATATCATATTATCTTTCAGTGCATTTAATTGTACGCAACGATACAAAAAGGGGACAGATATATCATTTAATGGGTAAAAAAATTCATAAATTAAACTTGGAAAACCTACCAGAAAGTTATCACCCATTTAGCATCCAAAGTGTTTAAAATAGACACACAGGTATGAGAGTCTTGTATAATTTTTATTTTATAATTACTTTGAAAACTGAAGGATAAAGTAAATAAATTGTTTTAGATTTCCTAAAGATTCATCATTGCAAAAAAATGGATTATAGCGATGCACCGTGAAAATTTTAAACCATCAAATAGTTCTAAAATTTGCTCCAAGCATTTCACGGCGGATTCGTTTATTACTAGCGGATGGAGTTCAAAAAAATAACTCAAAAAAGATGCTGTACCCAGCATTTTCGATTTTCCAAACCGTTTAATTAAGCAAGTTAAAACTAGAAAATTTTCAGTAAAAAAAGAAACTGTCTCAGACAAAACAACAGGCTCTAAAAGTGAAAATATAAATAGAATAGAATAGAATAGAATATTCTTTATTAATTCCATCAGATCACATTGTGATATAGGACAAGTCATATAGTACATAAAGCATGATCAACAAGTTATATAGGACAATTACATAAAACAAAATCAATAAAATATAAAAAAAAAGATATGCGATATAGAGCGTCTCTGAAGCCGTCGATTCTCAAGTCAAAATAATCATTTAGGTTGTAAACGCATAATTGGATCAAACATGCTTTTAATTTATTTTTGAATTTCTGAAAATTATTTTCATTTCTTATATTAAGTGGCAAACAATTGTAAAATTTAGATCCTGCAAAATCAGGGCTAGTTTCAAAGAGAGTTGTGGAGTGTTTACACACGCTTATCAACCTCCCGTGTCTTGTCGGGTAATTATGAAAGTCAGAGTTGAGGGTAAAATTTTGAAATTTAGTTTTGACGTGAATGATACACTTAGAAATATATAAAGCATGAAAAGTCAACAGTCTGTGTTCAATAAAATATTTACGACATGATTGTCTATTATCAATATTGAATATCAATCTAAGAATTCTCTTTTGAGTTATAAAAACTCTAGAAGAGTTTCTAGAGTTTCCCCACAAGACAACATTATAGGCCATATATGAATAAACCAATGCATAATACTCACTTATCAATTGATTGGTGTTAAATAGAGTTTTCAACTGAAGGATCGCATAGTAACCCTTATTCATTGTTTTGCAGACTTTAGTGACATTTTCATCCCATGTCATATTACTTTCTAGAATGCTACCAAGAAATAGTGTTGTATTACTAAAGGGTATTTCCTCAGAGCTGACTGTGATTTTATAACCATGGGATGCCTTACATCGCGAGTAGAACTGCATACAAATAGTTTTTTTTGCATTTACCATTAAAGAGTTCCTTTTACACCAGGTTGTAAATTCCTGAATAATTCCTTGTAATTAAAATTGTCCTTACAATTCCTTGTAAATTCCTAAATATAACAACGAGTGAATCTACTACCATAAAGACTCCAGTAGAAATTCTAGAGGAAACTACCTTAGAAAGATCCTTCATTGAAAAAGCGAAGACATGATCTTGGTGACTTTTTTGAACAAGAATCATCTAACAGAGATCAAGAATATAAAGTGGTAGTAAGCAAATTATTTCAAAAGAAAAACAAACAAATCAAAATGCTGCAACAACAAAATGGAAGGCTTGTTAAAATCAATAAAATCTTTACTGGAACATCTAGTAAGGAAAAGCCATCCTATCTAAGGAAATAATATAAACATCTAATAAAGATAATTTATTTTCATTATTGCAATTAAGGTAAGAACTTCAATAATAATGTCAATAGACTTAAAAGTAAGTTAACAAATCTATTTTATTTTGTGGTCAATAAATAGATTTATATACATAATTTTTCCCCTAAAATGAAACTTCCATCCACAAGTAAAATTTCTACCCTTTAAAATTATTTTTCATTATCAAACAAGAAGAGATAGGTACACTTTCAAATTAAACATTTATTTTTACAAAATTACTTTAATTCAAAAATATTCATTGATTCCTTTGATAAATAATTTATCTCCCATATCTTTTACAAAATATTGCAGTTTTATTAAAGTTCATCTAAAATTAGGTAGTTTTATTAGGGCTTTTCGAAAAATCCAATCTAACGTTAGAGTTCTTGCCATATTGTGACGTCACTTGCGCAGAAGGTGTTTGCTTCAACGATTTGGTAGAAGGCGTGTCCATAAGTTTTAATGGTCTAAGGTAGGAACCCTATTAAAATATCTTATCAATCAGATATGCAGTCATCATTATTAGAATTGTTTATATAATACGAACGTGAATAATCTTATTTATTATCAGTAAATATGAATCCAGGAGGAAAAAATCATTCGTGTGAAATCACTTAACAAAAATTCAAAATTACGACAGTTTTGTCAAACCGGGACAAAATGACAAACCGGCCCGGACTCCGGGACCGATGTCTAAAACCGGGACAATCCCGGTTAAACCGGGACGTATGGTAAGCTTAGTATTAGTTACTCTATAATAACAATAAAATTTTACTTTATTTTGTTATACACTTATAAGATACCTGTCAAAGTACACATGATAATTTAATAATTATATCGGCCTTAGATTTAATTTTTACGTAATTACTTATGTGTCTAAATAAATACTTAAATTTTTTTTTGGTACGCCTCTGTAAAATTGTTAAGTGGAATATGATTTCGTTGCTAAGATATCGTTAAGTGCGATGTTGCCAATTAATCGCCTTCAATTAAAAATTGTTTTAGTATAGAGTTGGTAACTAAGCAAAAAAACACAATAATAAACTAGTACGACATAAAAGAATTTTTTAATTCAATTTAAAAATTACTTGTTTCATAATTTCATTATTAGAGCAATTTACTTTCGTACTTCTTATGCTATACTATACAGTAGGGTTGATCATTGTCTATCGATTGTCTAGCGATAATCCACAACATTCGCAAATTCGTAATATACAGTATACACTTAATGTTTTGCTAACACAAATCAAGTTCATTACCCTGTTTACAAAATAAATATTTTCTTTTTATCCTATTATAATGTTCAAAGCACTTTAAGAAAGGAAAATAACAAACATAACTGCAAATCTTCTAGAATACATTACCGGGAAAGAGAAAGCCAATGAACTTTAGCATAACAACCTTTATTAGAGCCATCCCTTATTCTACGGGAGTTGACGGACCCGAGAATATTCTGAGATAAAGATCTTCGTTACAGACAGTTAGACAAAATCGGTTCGTATGATAATTCCAGGAAATATTACAAAAAGTATTTATCACAGGATAAAGTTGAGAACTGACGCCGAGATATTAGGTAATTCCATACAATGGTTTTTATCGTTTTACTACTTGGATCTCAGGAGTTTGTTTAAATCGATTCTAGAATTCATGGACATTACAAAAAAAAAGAACAAAATATATATAATTTTTAGTAAATATCTAAAAACTAGTTAATGTTACATATTCTGAAAAGTAGAAAAAAATATTACCAAGCAATAAAACACTGAAAACTTTTGTTTTCAACGCTTCCACAAATTTTATTATAGTTTATTATCACTACAGCTGTTCCTTTATCAAATAAATGAGCTATTTTTGTTATGCGTCTCTTCTTCCAATATTTATTTTGAGCGATGGAGTAGGGATTCTTTATTTCGAAAGGATTGAACATGTGTCCCCGTTGTTCGCTTTGAATGTTGTGTGGCACGGTACAAGGCAGAAGAGCATCGAAAAAGGCACTGTGGTAGTTGTCGTGGCGTGTGTAATGGAGCATCTTGGAGGCTGTTGAGATAGAGTCGCCAGTCGAATCAGAGTTGGAAGGTTTTATCTGGATGTGATGTTCTTTACAGAGTATGGTGTTTGTGTTTTTTGAGCTAGATGAGACAAAGACCGAGTCTTCAGTTACTATTGTTCCTGCAAGCCGTTTTTACGTCTACATCCAACTTCAGAGCTAGCGTATTACACTAAAATTTTCTTGTTGGATGTTTGCGTTAACGGCCAGGCCTTGTCAGCTTTCTAGAGGCAGGTTTGTCACAGGTAGCCCAGTGTGAGTGTGTGTGATGGCATGACAGTGACGGACTCTACCATTTCGATGTTACTTTGTAACGAAAATATTTTGCCTACCATAGGGGTATTACTATTAGGGGTAGAAGATGGGGGATAGAAATTCTTGGAGCGAAGATAGGGTAAGCAAAATAAACGCTACTTGTGCGAACGTGCACTCAGGGGTTAGTTGGAGAGCTGGGGTCGTGGATAAGTAAAAGACAAGGGGGTTTGGATTGGGGCAACTACAGAAAAATGAAATAAAGGGTCATAAATCTCTTGGGACAAACAGAATGAAAATAAACCGGAAACACCTCAAGAAATTTAATATAGGGCGCCACTTGAGGTGCCTAATTATAACTATTACAACCAGCTAGTTGTAACTGGAGATATAATTATTAAACATAAAAAACATATCTTTTTCAAATGGAAACTCAAAAAAAAGGTTAGTTAAAAAAAATAAACAAATGTTAAGAAACAAAATTTAACATTTATTTTTGTGTCACCACAAACAGTTACAAAATAGACAATATAAAAACACTATATTAATAGTCACAATTCAAAAAAAAAATACAGAAAAAACTTACATGTCATCCGTTTACAAACTCCAGGAGTTGGAGATACTACATAAACTTACAAGTGTTATCTCACAGAGATTAACCTTTCTTTAAAACAAACAAAACAAATAAATATCGAAAACAATAAAGCAAGCTGTCATATGTTAACATTAAATTTAAAACAAAACTAATCAAATAAAATGACAGCTAAAGTCAAACCATAAAATTTACTACTTTAAATATTACAATTTTTTATCGTGTATGAAAGCAAAATATTATTTAAAAAAATGTCTGTCTTTACTTTAAAGTTTGAAACAAAAGTTACCCTAATTCACCAAATCACACTTTGAATGTTCTGGAACAATTACTGCAACTAACTGGGGGTAGACCTGGGCTCCACTCTCTGCGTAACGAACACACGAACAAATCCATCTCCAAACTGCCAAAAAGCCTTGGATGACAAACAGGGAGAAACAAAACGAGGATGGAAACGACAATTCTTCCAATCCTCACTCAAAACATTAATTGAAGCATTAACTACCACAAAACTACTTTTTACTGCTACATATTTCCATAAAAAGGGACCAAAAACAGAAAACCACAAATTCGATGGATGAATTTGGACATAACGCTGGCCGCTCTTCACCGCGGCTCCAACGAAAGTGACGAAATTATCTTAAAAAATTGATCGCATAAACTAGAATAAGCAAAACGCTAAAATAAACAAAACACAACGAAAATTAAGACGTAGATTAATTTGAAAACGCAATATCGGGCGGTTTGAACAAAGAAATATCGAAGAATTTGCGCCTGTGACATAAATAAACAATAAAACGATTTATTATCGACGGCGGCGACCTAAAAAGAACGAAAGATTATATGGGTTTTAAATTGAAGGATACGAACTAAGAAACATTGATTAAATTCTTCGTTATTATAATGCATATATAAGGGGATTTCAATTAACACATATACGAGGGGATTCCAATAAATTTCAAATGCTACAACTTTAATTCCGTCAGTCGTTTAGATGTTCTCAACCGACCCTAAAATTTGTGGCGGACACAAGAGGGCCCTTTTCACCATCATGCCAGTGTGAGTGTTTTTTTTAGTGAGTGTGTGCGAGCTGAACTGGCAAAGGCGAAAACTGTGTTCTCTAGTGACCATTATTCCTTTAAGTCGTTTATACGTCTACGATCAACTTCAGAACTAGTGTATTGCACTAAAATTCTTGTTATTCATCACTTTCGGTCCGGGGTAAGGGAAAGGATTGGTTTATAGATATTTTTTGCTTACACTACGCAGAATCTATAAAATAAAAATCTATAACTCTATCCAATACTATCTATCTAATATAACGGGCCGAATGAATGTTTTATAAGTGTGTACAAGAGTTTTTGTTATGTGTTTTTCCAATCTTCCCTGTAAGTGATATAAGGAGGCGGGCTCGATTTCTGGCCCTATCTAAAGTTGCCTTTAGATAAGGTTGAGTGTCTTAGAAAAAAGAACACGCAAATAGGAAGTTGTCGGGTGGATATCGAGCCTTTGTTCCATCAAATTCGGGGGGAATTGGTCGTCATCGCAGGCGACAACTCTTACAGATGTTTTGGGGCTGCGAAACACAATGGTTTGCTTATTCGCAGTATTAAGTGTAACTCTCCACATATTGCACTATTCTTCGAGGCCGTTTAAAAGAGTTTGTACTCTTCTGAAAGTTGTCTCAGAAATATAACCCCTTGCTGTTGTGAGAAGGGCATTATTATCTACGTAGAGAAACAGCTGAGTGTCTGGGATATTTAAATTAGAAATGTTGCTATTGTATATTATATACAACAGGGGCGCTAACACTGGGCCTTGGGGAACTCCAGCACGTGGAGTGAATGGGATTGATATTTCATCACTTATTCTCACTCTAACAGTTCGATTCATTGTAACAAGTAAGAATGTATGATTTTAATAAATTGAAGTGGTAGCCTGATGACAATCAGCCTCCGAACAAGCCCGTCATGCCAGACTTGATCGAAGGCCTTTTGTACATCTAGAAAAGTGGCATGGCGATAAAATTATCGTTGATGGCTTGGGTGACTTTAGATG
Source organism: Diabrotica undecimpunctata (assembly GCF_040954645.1). Taxonomy (NCBI): domain Eukaryota; kingdom Metazoa; phylum Arthropoda; class Insecta; order Coleoptera; family Chrysomelidae; genus Diabrotica; species Diabrotica undecimpunctata. The sequence goes on along the minus strand of NC_092806.1, from coordinate 29,995,755 downwards.
TGAAGTCTATTAATGCATTTTGAGTTGATTTACCATATTGGAATCCATATTGAAATTTTGGGATGATATTGTGAGCTTCGAGAAAGTCATTGAGTCTTTCCTTAAGGATAAGCTCGAGGACTTTCCCGTATTTATTATTCGAGCGTATTTATTAAGGATATTGGTCTGTATAATTCCATATCGGTTGGAGGTTTACCCTGTTTGGGTATCATGATTGTGTTAGCCACTTTCCAAGGATTAGAAAGTGACTATTTTTGAGACATGAATTAATAGTTTTAGTTAGAAGAGGGGTTAAACTCTCAGAAAGTTGTTTGAGACACCGTTCTACTGATATTGTCAAGTCCAGGGAAGTTATTCTTGCCAATTTGGCAATAACTCTCTGTTTTCCTGTCAGTGAGAAATGTCATGATGGGATCATAACCTGTATTGTGGTGCATGAGAGTAGTTCTTACTATGTGTTTAGTGTTGAGCTTGAAATAGTGATCAAAGTTTGGGCTGTCTGGGGACTGGAAATTATTATGAAGCGAATTTTTAATTGCTTCGGCTTTTAGCTCTGGTGAGCTGACTATGTGGTTGTCGATCAACAGTTGAGTTTGTTTTTGTTTTGTTAGGACTTTTTTTCTACTGGCGAGCCTGTAGGGCAGATATTTCCCTCTTAATTCTAGCAGAGATGTAGTTGTATTCTGTTTTGATAAAGGGTTTCTACGTCTTTACAAGCCGTCTTTTTTGTTGAATTTTGGAAATGATATATTGCGGAAGTACCGGAGAGAAGTATTGTATTGTTTTGATTGAAATGGAGTGATTGATTGCCTCAGTGATAAGGCTTTCAATTTTGATTGCACTCAAGGTTATGCATTCAACACTTTATAGTCTTTAAATAAATAGGTTGAGGAAAGGGAGAACTGTTTGTCTCAAGTTGTTCATTCAGAGTATTTTTTAATTTGTTAATTTCCATTGATTTTAATAATAATAGCTTAAGGCCTTTATTTTGAATGTGAAAAATTTGAAATTGGTTATTAAAAGAACGATTATCATCTAGAAGGTGAAGTGTGTAAGTAGAATCTGTTTTTCTATTATTAAAAGCCCTTTTGTGTTCTGCTATATGTTTGTTAAATGTTCTACCCGTTTGACCGATGTAAGTTTTTGGGCAGTCGTCATATGTAAGTATGTATACACTACTGTGTAAGTGCTTTTTCTTTTGGCTCGCTTTTGGTTCTTAATATATTCGGTTAAGTTGTTCTGAAAGCTGGCCTTATTTCATTTTTTTTATGTGTTTGGCTATTTTTGATATCTTACCAGTATATGTAATCGAGCAGAAAGTACTGGGTTTTTCTCTGTTGGTGAAAGACTAATTTCAAGTCTTTCTTATGCAGTTTTTGGTTTAAAATATTGTTTATTGTCCGTTTGTTATAGCCATTGTTTACTGCTATTTGTCTAATGATACTCAATTGTCGAAGTTGTTTTTTGACATGGGAATTTCTATTAATGTATGTAATATGCTTTGATAGGCTGCTAATTTATGTTGTATGTGCCAAAATATTACAATAACTGCCAAAAAATAAATAAAATAAAAGGTGAAGTGCTCCTCGTGAACTTTTTCCATTCTCTAGAACCCATATGTCCTACACCGATCAAACTGTCACCAAATGGCTTACGTCTTTCATTGACTATTATAAAAGTCAAACGATTGACTAACACTTTACAGTACAAGAAGATCTCTCAAAGAGCAAACTAAAAGGTAGGTATAAAGAAATCTGATATTTTTAGAATCGGCCAAAGCCACATATACGTACCTATATAATTTTAAGATTTTTTTTATACGGTTTTTCTGAATGCATAGAATTTAATCCTTTATTCAGTGCGACTAGACTGTCTCCCCGTAAGCTGCCAAAAAAAATAATAACAGGCGGTTGTGGAATTTTGCATTAATCACTTTTTGCAGACCACATTCTCATAGGAATATAATGGCTTTTGCTTTCGCGTCAATCAAATTTCATCCTGAAAAAAGTGTGTCGAAATTAGTGGTAGTCGAGCAGGAGATCCAGCTCCAAAATGACATAAAGGGAATTTATTAGTTTTTATGGTTACTGCTAACAGCTTGCGATGTTAAGTGAAATTTTAAAATTAAACAGGAGAGTTGATATAGTCCATACATAAAGAGAGGCTTTAAAGATAAACAGAACAAGATATTTGAAAATCAAATAGTTTTGGATAAAATATCTAAACAAACAAATACTGTTAAGAAAAAAGATTTAAAATTCATACGACTTTGTATAAATCCACTTATAAAAAATAAATAAATAAATTTACAGCAGATTTAATGCCAAGGTAAATTTGAGAAACGACAGAAAGTATGTAGTACAAAAATAATTTCCTAAAGAAAATTATTAAATTATTTATATATATATATATATATATATATATATATATATATATATATATATATATATATATATATATATATATTGTTAGGGATCAGTTTATCGATCAGAAATAGAATAAAGAGTTTTTTTATTATTTTAATATACCCGGACGAGTTTTTCCTTGAAAGACTGAGTGAATAGTGAAAGGACAATGGAACCCGTATCATTATAGATTTAAGAATAAACTTGTAATTGTATTTTGCGGTGGGCATTTTTCGAAAGTAAATAAGAATTAGATTTAGATATGAGATAACAAGAATTTGGAAACTTATTTCTGTTGAAAAAGGCAAAATTGTTAATGGTTTCTAAAAAGTAATTTGAGTGAAAGTAGTTTATTTGTTTTAAATATTATGTTGGAAATTTTCTAAATCGAAAATTAGTGGGAAAGATGAATGCTTATGATTGGTTAAAAAGGAATGATGGGGAATTAGAGAGTTGAGAAGGTTGTCTGGGGAGATTGAAAACATTATTATGTTACCGACAGACCAGAAGAGAAGACTTGTTTTCGTGTAGTCAATCTGAGTACCAGTGTTTTCGTTTGTTAGTGAAAAAGGTGGAAGCTGAGAGCAGATCAAAATCGAGAAGATTAATACCTCTTTTGAGTCTGCATAGTCCACGAGATATAATTAAGAAAGAAAGGAGAATTTGTGAATAAAGAGTACCGGTCAAAAGAGGCTTGGGCTTGTGTTTTCGGAGGAGTAGTTTGCTGGTATGCGGTTTGGATCGATGCTGAGAACGGGAAAGATTTTATGGTAGCCGGACATAATCAATCAAGGAAGGAACTGTGGTTTGATCGAGAGGAGACATCATTGGTGAAAAAAATAAAGGTCAGTCAAATAATTTGAATGAAAGAAAACTTTAAGTATTCTAAAGATAAAATCAAATATAAGCATACGAACTAAGATTCCAAGTTTCAAAGAGTTATTTTTTGTGAATAAATTATATTTTATATGGTCAATTTTTAGTAGATATTATTATAAAACAGATCAATAGATAGTTTGTAATTAAAATTAAATTTAGAGTATAGGAGTTTGTTGGGAAAGATAATTGCCCACAAAAGTTATTTATTAATATTCATCGTATTGCTTATTGAAAATAAATAATAATTTGTGTGCATATTTATGTTGTTTTAATGTTAGTTCCGTTTCCTGTTCTATCCCGATTATGAGCAACTAGGAGATACTGAACCCACTATAAGAGATATATAAAGTAAACTGATTAAAGTAAAATTAAGAAGGCACCCTGAGAATTTTTAATAGTAATTGATTTGTATGACTCTGCATAAATTAGTGAATTAATTAATTAAATAATTGGATTAATTAAATTAGTGTTAATTAATAATAAAACATCATAAAGTAGATCACAACAATATATATATATATATATATATATATATATATATATATATATATATATATATATATATACATGTCCAAAAGTTTGGAATATGTACAAATAATATATCTACGCCTATGGTGGTTTTAAAACTGTTGTTGATATTCATTCTAGAGGGTTTTTAAATGAAAATGGTAAAAAATTTGAATCGTTTTTGTATGATTTTGGTCACATTCAACTGATTAGCGTATTTACACATTATTTCCGTCTTTGTTTAAATTTTAATTGAGCCGTTTAAAAATGTCTAGAAACGTGATATCTCATTTTGACAGATCCAGAGTAATTGTTTTGTTACAACAGGACTTTAGTCAAAGTCATATCGTGAATATTGCTGATGCTACTCAGAGTGCTGTATCGAAAATAAAAAAAAATTCCAAGATAAAAATGAAGTCAAGGATCGTCTCAGAAGTGATAGAAATCGATGTACAACAGCAGCACAAGACCGGCAAATAACATTTATAGCTCGTAGAAATCGTCTGGAATCTACAAGTGGTATATCCAGAGAAATTTCTAGGCTTCAAGGACTGAATATTTCACGGCAAACAATAACACGCAGACTAAATGCGGTAAATTTGTATCGTAGAAGACCGCTACGTGTTCCTTAACTAACCTACCAACACAAAATAGGAAGGTTGCAATGGGCTAGAGAAATGGCGCATCATGATCATAACTGGAATAACGTGATGTTCTCTGATGAGTCAAAAATTGACTTGGTATCTGATTCGCGAAGAACACTGGTTTGGAGGGCCCCATGATGACAAGTCCCACCAGAAACCTAACCACAGCTAAACCGCGTGTCCCATTTGAAGGTGGCAGTATTATGGTTTGGGGTGGTATTATGAGTGGTACACGGACGTCACTGCTGGTTCTGGAGAGAAGAGTCACTGGTGCTGTATACATCAAGGAAGTTTTAAATACTGTCGTACGTCTATTCCGAGGGGCAGTAGGTGATGAATTTGTGTTTATGCATGACAACGCACCTCCTCATCGAACATCGGCAATACAAAATTTTCTTGAAGAAGAAGGAATATCTACATTACAGTGGCCCTCGAATTCCCCCGACATGAACGTTATTGAACATGCTTGGGACATTCTCAAAACACGCATCAAGAAGCGAAACAATCCCCCTATTACACTTTGAGAACTTAAAGATGCTGCTCGTGAAGAATGGAAGAGAATTCCGCAAACCCAGCTCAACCAGTTAATTGGCAGCATGCCAAATCGCCTACAGGCTTGCATACAGGCCAATGGAGGAAATACTTATTATTAGTTTTATTAAAAATTATTTTTTTCTATACTAATTTATTTTTAAATGTAAGTTGTACATTGTTTTTCACTCCAAGAAAATAAATATTTTTTTGCATATCGTTTATCCGGTTTTGAGATTTATTCAGTATTGTTGATAATTGAAACAAAATGATGTTTAACTATTCAGATAATTTTATATATAAAAATCAATAAAAAGATGAAATATTCCAATATTCCAAACTTTTGGACATATGTGTATATACACCCCCTACGTAGAATATCGTAAGTTCATTCGGTCAACTTTACAGTACAGCTGTTTAAAGGTTCCCTCATTGTTTATAGACGATTTTTTGGTGAGGGAACAACCAATATATTTGAAAATTTGCATGTACATTAAGAAACAGGTGGGTAATAATCCTATGTAGTACTTTAATTATTATTATTTCTTGTTTTCGAGAAAAATCACTTACGATAGTTTACGTTGACCAACATAAAAAGTAAATTATAGTATACATAGTAACACTTACTATGAATTACGTTGGACACTATACAAAACTATTTATCGTATGTCATAGATACTATATTCTTCTTTGTAAAAAATGGTAAATAATTGATGTAAGTAGTAAGTAGATAATATATTCTTCTCCGTTAAAATTTTAAATAATAATGTTGTAAGTTTATTAACCTCTTTGTAATAAAAATTTTCAGGGGTATTTTTAGAAAAGTAGGCAATGAGAAAGCGTGAAATTATTATTGGTAGAATCACACTACCATATTTTATTGATGAATTATCGTTATTTGTCCTACAAATTCAAAAAAATAGTAACCTATTGTAATTATTTTAGGGTGCCGTAGCCTAAATAAATCATACAATAACTTTTAATAACCCTTATTCTAAATCCATCAACATAAGTCTTAATAAAACATAAAAACCTTTTAGTAACAAAAAAATAAAAATACAATATAACTCACTATCACCCTCATTGTGAGTGTGCCCAACTTCTAAAAAGCAATGACGAATAGATACTTTTAAAGTAGATGCAGCATACAAATACACCAAATTTGACCAAAATCTATATTCATTTGTTGTTAGGTCCTTATGTTTTGAAATAAATTTCATCTAACATGTAGAAACCTGATTAGCGCCCCTTTTGCTCTGCCCTTTATGCCACATGAAGCAAGTATCTTCTTTATGAACGACATTGAAAACAGTGAAGTTGAATATTGATAGTTTACGTTTATAATAAAGATAATAAAGTACCGTGTGGATCAGTAAGTATTTTCTGAAAATCGAATGTAGGTGTTAATATTTTTCCCCTAGAGGTTTTAGCTTAGTTTTTATCAAAGCACTTTCTTTTAAGCGTGAGATTTTTACTATGCAGATTTGATTCATAAATCTGTGTTTCAAGCAATGTTTGGTTTAGATTTGTTTTTTTTTTAATATGACCTTTATCACATTGGTCCTTTTTGGGAATGTAAAAACTCAATTCAAAATGTTCGTTAACAATATCACGATATTGTCTCTCAGTATTAGCTATATAGGAGTATACCTGTTCGTCTTTTTGTTTTTCATTCTAATATCAAACATTTATTACATTAAAAATTAATTCGTAGAATATTTATATTTAAGAAAAAAATGTGATTTGTAAAGTAAGGTAAGTGACCCAAATTCAGACACTGTCCTAAATTCAGACATATTTCTGTTTATTCGGTTAAAATAAGAAATTTGGTATATCCAGATAAATATTAAGACATATATTGGTTTAATTTAACATTGATTTTTTCATTTCACAATTCGTTTCCTACCTTACCGACATTGTATCTGTCAATACATAAACTAAAAGTTAGACGGTTCTTGCAACTTGTGTGTTGTGTCCATCGAGAAAGAATTTCTAATAAGGTAAGCAGATTTCAGCTATTATTTTATTTACTATAAGATATTACTAGTTAAGAAAATTAGAATAAACTTTGTTGAAGTTGTATATAAGGGCTTTAAATTTTCATTTTAAGTTGGAATTCTATCAGTATAATTACAGCATCCAAAAATTTTAATGGTGTCGGAATAAGATACAAGAAATTTCCCGTATTTCGTAAATCAGACACTGGGTGTCGGAATTGCGTACATAAGTTATAAAGTGAATATAGTTCTATTTCTTTCGTTTCTCTTATATTAACATAAGTCTATACCACTTTAGTTAGTAGAACTATTTTTTACAGCTTGTATCCAAATTCCGACACAGGTGTCGGAGTTAGGGACTTTAACTGTCCGAATTATGTTTAATTTGTGTAAACGAATATTCTCTGTTATTTTATCATTTAAATATTATTTGTAATAGTTTTTTGCTTTATTTACAGAGTGTCGACGAAAAAGAAGGCATATACCCAAGATGATGTGAGACGTGCTTTAGATGCCATTAAAGGTGGAACACCTTGTTTAGCCACAGCGAGGCTATATAACGTCCCGAGAACTACACTCATTGGGAAGATCCGGGGCATTTACCCAAAAGAATATGGCAGCGGAGCACCTTCTGTACTATCCGTTCATGAAGAAAATCTATTGGTTCAATGGATAATTAATATGGGGCGAATGGGTTTTCCTGTCACCAAGGATCAATTGCTCGATAGTGTTCGCCTTCTGATAAAAAATTTAAAGCGCCCTAACAATTTTACAGATGGAAGACCAGGTCGTCACTGGTATGAATTATTTACCAAAAGACATCCAGAAATTAGTGAACAAATAGCTCAAAACTTATGTACATCTCGAGCAGCCGTAACTGAAAACAAAATCAGAAACTGGCATAAGGAAATTGAAGAATACTTTATTTCATGTAATATTAATATAACTGACCCAAAAAGAATATACAACACGGATGAGTCTGCTTTTTTTCTCTCGCCAAAAGGTCGCAAAGTACTTGCCAAGAAAGGAAGTAAGTCCCTGCACGATAGATCCGGTGATGACAAAGAATGCTTGACTGTTCTGGTTACGGCTAATGCTGCCGGTCAACTAGCTCCACCCATGGTAATGTACGCATATGAAAGAATACCCAAGCACATAGTATCGCAGGTGCCTAAAGGTTGGAGTATTGGTAAGTCAACCAGCGGATGGATGACTTCAGAATCTTTTTTCGAATATATAACAAACATTTTTTACCCATGGCTCTTATCTGAAAATATTCAGTTTCCAGTAATATTATACTTGGATGGACATAAGTCACACGTGACCTTACCTCTGACTGACTACTGTAGAGAAAAACAAATAATCCTGATAAGTTTGTTACCAAATTCCACACATATTCTACAACCTCTAGATGTGGGATTATTTAAATCTTTAAAAATGAAATGGAAAACTGAAGTACAAAATTTTAAAATCCAAAATAATGAAGGATGAGAAAATAAAGTGGAATTTAAAGCTGATGATACGTTACAAGGAGTAATTTTTGATATACAAGACATAGTTAAAGATACTGAAACCGAAGAAGAACTTCTTGGCCTTAGCGCATATGCTGAAAAAGAATTAACCTTTATTGAAGAAATGAAAAGCATTGACGAAACAGGCAGGAAAGAAATATTCGACGAAACAACAAAAACTAATGTTATAGGAAAGAAAATTAATGTATTAGAAATTATTTCATTGGCCCCAGAAAAACGAATTGATATCATTGAAAGCGAGCGAATACCAAAGGAATCAGTGAATAATAAAAATAATAGTAAAGAAATATTAGGGAACGGTTAGTTGACTCCAGAAACAGAAAATAATATCATTGAAGACGAGCAAGTAAAAGAGGAATCGGCCAAAGGAGAGAAAAATAATACTGAAAAAATATTAGTAACCTTACAATTGACACCAGAAAAATCAACTGTTATTGAAGAGAAGCAACTAAGAGAGGAATTAGTCGATAAAGATGAAGATATGAAGACTTGCAGAAGTAATAAACATTCTCGTGTTCTGCCAGGAACGTTTAAAAACTCATTGTTCTGGCCTGAACCTACGAAAAAAATAACCTCAAGAAAGTGTCGAATGAAGGTTCCTTCGGTAGGCACCTCCGACGCTTGGAGACAATATTTTTTGAAAAAAGACGAAGACCAGAAAAACGCAATTAGAGAAAAAGAAGAGAGAAAGAGAAAAAGAGAAAAAAATAAAAAATTGCGCGAGGAAAATATAAAAAAACCTAGAAAAAAGATCATTCAAAATAAACAAAAAAGCACAGAAGAAGAAAAAGATGGATCAGTTAGTGACGAAGACTCAACTAAAGATAACGATGACATTAAAAATTCAGGTAAGACACCATTTTATTTAAGTTACTAGGTTTTTTGCTTAATTTTACTCTACAATAATAATTATTTTAGATGAAGTTTTGATTGGAGAAATAAAAATAGGTGATTTTGTAATTGTCACCTATTTTGAAGAATATTATGCAGCACAAATTAAAGATAAAAACAGTGAAAATATGTTGGCTAATGCAATGGTTAAGGCTGGCGGTTGGTGGAAATGGCCAACTATAAAAGATGAAATTTGGTATGATAAACATGAAGTTGTTAAGAAGATCAAACCTCCCACAGAAATAAATAAAAGAGGATTTTTTTTTATTAAAGAATTAAAACGCATAATAATATATAATGTTATGAATAATCTGTCCTATTTTATATTAACTTTTCTTAAATTAGTAATTTTATTTATTGTCGGAAGAATGTTCCTCAAATGCCTGATTTAGGATCAGTGTCTGAATTAGGTTCACTGACATGTCTGATTTTGGAGCAAACTGCACTCTTGATGTCGGAATTAGGGGATTTTTGTATGGTTATAATAAATATAAAAATATAATTAACTTGTCGAAGTTTTATGATTAATAATTTGTCAGGTTCTTTTAGAAACAGTTATTATTTCGAGAAAATAAAAACTGATCAATGTTACTCAATAAGTATTAATTCCAATAAATAAAATGGAACGTGAAAGCCTAAACATGTCTGAATTTGGGCCACTGACCTTAAATATGACTTTAGTTTAAAAAAAAACATTATCATAATAATATTTTAAAACTACAAAATATTCTATAAAAGATTCAGACGATGACGTAGAGTTTTATCAAATGTTTTAGAAAAGTTTTTCTAATTTTTTTTTTCTTATCGGAAAAATCGTTTGAAAATTTTTGGAAAAAAATCATGGTATAACTTACAGAAAATCGAAAGGATTCTACAAATTAGATTTTACCTCAAAAAATTACAAAAATTTTCATTTACGGAAATTTTTTGGAAAATTTTGTTGAAAACTCTACTTGACGCTTTTCAGAATAGTAACAGAAGTGAGCATACAAATTTTCAAATCAATCGGTATAAAAATATCATAATAAAATCAGTTTGAAAATTGTTACCGAGACCTAAAATGCGCAGGCAAGTGGTACATTTGACCCCGTTTTATGGCTCTCTGTACCAACCCAGCTGTCCGCCCTTTTGAATTTAGGGTTTTTAGGGGCTAAATAATGAGCCATGAAAATGGCGGACATATTACTTATCGTTAATTTTTCCCCAAAAAATTGCAACTTCACCCCTGTCCGCCACCCCTTATGTATCCACTTTCGCGTCGGCCCTTTGGGATTTCGTCTAGTTATACCAAGATCTTACTCTGGGCAAATTTTCAGCCATATTATCGATCGTTAATTTTTCCGAAAAAAATGACAACTTCATCCCTGTATAGCCACCCCCTGTACCACGAGGGGCGTCCGCCTGTGAGGCAAAGTCTTAACCCAGTTACAATGAATATATTCCAATAGAGAAATGTCATATTACTGATCAGTTCAAAATTTCGGCTCTATCTCTTGGACTATTCGTGTATAATAAGATTCTACCGGTCGAATAGACTTGATGTGATCACAAACACTTCTGACAGCGTCTTCGGTTATCGCTTTACGATAATTGTGATGGCATCTCTGATCTATTTATATCAAACCGCTAGTAACGTATAGTTTTTCCAAAGCAGTGTAGAAAAACTGTTCACTTATAGAGAAAGTATTTAAAAACGTCTTTTTACAAAACAGATAGAAACTCGTTCTTATCATCTCTCTTCACTTTCAGTCTATAAATGAAGGTAAAATTGCGCCTTGATACTGTATTAGTAAAACCTTTCGTTTTTTTTTCGTTCTAGTACTAAGTAAACTACAAAACCCCATTGCTTTTCCCTCTTACCTAAATTCCAAAATTTATTGAAAATGTAAATTTTTTCATCGGTACTACTTTTTGAAGAACATTTTTGTCTACACTTTTCTGGACACATCGTTTTTAATGATTTTGCAAACTAGTTGTACTATCACGACTTTTATATTATTTACCTGCATTTTTTAGTCTCGTTTTTGTATTATTAATTCAAGATGCAACATGTCGACGTCTGATGTTACCTTTCGAGAAACCTTTTTTGGTTTTCTAGAATATTTCGGAGTTGATTTGGAAAATGAAGAAGTCGGGGTGTTAGCTTGGGGTGTTGATAGTACGTCAGTAGTGGATGAAATATCTGACTGTCATTTTTGTATAGCATTTTCATACTAAGGACGAAACTAGTTATTATAATCGTAGTCTAAATGGTTTTAGCACACTTTGGGGATAGAATGTGTGTGTTATCTTCCTCTGACTGGTTCTCGATTGATTCTAAAAATAATTCAATGTTAAGTTAGCATTGTGTACCTATAAATAATATTTTTATTATTTTTTATTTATAAATATTTACCAGAAAATGGGGAAGAAGGAACGTTATTGAACTCTTTATCAACTGTATCTGACAAAAAATCCATAATTTGTTCTATTGCACTCTTGTCTATATCCGACGGCAGAGGTGATTCTAGAAAAAAAAATTAGTTAAATGTAAAGATTTTTTGACACGTATAATGTTGTAACTTAAATAACTAAACGAAGTAATCTATGGCAAGTAGTAAATACGATAAAAAAACCATACGAAACTCCAACGTAAAACATCGTATCATATACATACGACATAATTTTAATTTATTTTCCGTTGTAAAATAACTTATTTAACACACACGATATTTTTTTTAATAGCGCAAACAATGTAAAGTATAGTATATATATATATATATATATATATATATATATATATATATATATATATATATATATATATATATATATATATATATATATATATATATATAACTTACAATATTTTTCGTCAAAAATATTACGTTTATATTAAAATACTCATTTTACTACAAAATATCAATACACAATAATACATACCTTCATTTCTTTCACTTTCTTGTGAAAAACCTAAATTTGTTAGTAACGATACTTTACGTAGGAGGTGTCGATATTTATAATCTAATTTAATTATCATTAATACAATTTTATTACACAAATAGCTACATAGGGTTATAATTTGAGTGTTCGCCAAAAATCCCTGTTCTATAACAATAAAGAAAAATTTACATTATTTGTTTTTGTTTTCATCGAAATATAGAATTAATGGGAAATATAAAAACTAAACTTAACTCTTCACATTACATAAGTTCTACATTGCATATTTTGTAATTGCTTTGTTTTACCTTGAAATATTTTAAATTTTAGAGGAATATATAAAAATACAAACAAAACATTAAATTATGTATAACATAACTTTTTCAACAAAGGTATCGTAAGCATTTTGTATCGTAAGCATTTTAATGGTGTAGGATCTCCAGGCCTGCCGGAGGGGAAAGAAAACATTGACCTGTTCGATCTGCTGGCTGAATTTAATGAGAAAAGTCACAAAGTTCAAATGAACTCGTGTCGATGAAATAAAAATTGAAAGAGTGTAGTGTTGTTAGTTAAGCTTCGCCGGATAAATACTAATGTGTGAGTTTATAAAAACAATCCAATTTAATTATATACAACTCAATTCCGTATTAAATATAACAAATAAAGCTTAGATAGTTAAAAATATACCATTTTTCCAGATTTCGCCTTTAAGAATGAAAAGTTTTTATAACGTTTTGACTTTTTCACAATATACCCAACTATCTGAATTGCCTTCCAATCTATTATAGAAAAAGCTGAAATTACTATTAGAAAACTAGCACAGAAGAAATATAGTGCTATATATTCAATTACATCTGAAACCTTGAAAATATTAGAAACACTGGCCTGAGAGAAATCCATTGCATATTCTTCGTAAAGTTCCGGACGGTCTCCACTTCACCCTATCACACCTATCGCCTATTCTCACCTATCACATACTATCAAGGCAATGTAAACTTTATTTATTATGCTGCAGAATAGCTAGGTTAACATTGATCCAAACCACTTGCGTAGGTTTGCAAGCCAGGAAATTATTTTTCCTCCTGGGGACCTGTCTTGCTACCAATCTTTTGTTCAACATATTGTAGTTTTCGACAATTACCTGTTATCAGCAGGTCAGGTTGACAATATTCATTCTTCTGATTACTTATCTACGAATCTACTATAATAATACTAGCTATATTGTTCAAAATTATACTAGGACTTTTCTTCATATTCCAGCTCATTTTAAGTACAAGGTACCAAGTCTTGAGTATTTCCTTAAATAATATTGACACTTGGATCATAACTGACACAATCTATGAGACTTGCCTATAAAATAATATTAAAAACTTCATAATATACCTCATTAAAAACAAATGAGTATGTGTTAAATCAAAAGAATTTTGATCTTTTGATATTTTAAACAAAAAACAGTATTGGCGATGATGTTGTGCAACATAAGTATGAACTATTGCAAAGCATATAAATTGCATTACTAATCTGCATCGAAAACTGAAGTTCAAAACAGAAATATTAAAACAGACTATTTATTCTATTGCTGAATTTGTAGGTATTTGTCTAGGTGGGACTATCTTTACAGATAGATTTTCTAATTTCAAGTAGTGGTTCCAATGATAATACTGCCTGCCTATTAATGGGTGTGATTATCAGTACTAATCGACAAATCATAACTACAACACTGTATAGGCGGGTCATTGTAATTAGCACAAAAGAAATTTTGTTTGTTTTGATTTGTTGACGGGCTATTTTAAGTTCTTATTGGGAGATGCGAATGACAGGTATAAAGTGAGTCACTTTTTGTAGATCTAGGAAAAAAAGCACTTGTTAATTGACTAGAAATATTTATGTAGATAAATGTTTTGATGAATTGGGAAATAAAATAGTTACACTTTGGTATTTATTGTGATATTATGAATCAGTTATTTCCTTTGGTTTTTTATCTTTACGATTAGATTGCTAATCAAATATCTACGGAAAATATATTATAGGGAGATGTTAAAGGCTTACAAGAAGATCTATTACCAAAGTGATTTTTGACGCGTCAATGTTCGCGTATCATGAAATAGACGTAATTGTTTGTCATGAGCGATGCGCTCAGTCGCCATTTTTTTCTAATTTAATTATATTATATTATGATATTCAATAATTAACGAAACTTAGTCGGTTGCTGGTTCTTTAAAAATTTTATTAGTGATAAATAACATGAATGTATGTACTTTTTATTAATGAAGTAATACATATAGAAAAAATTATAACATAAAAGAAATGTAACGACTTTATTTACTCTCATAGCATTTATTGTGGCATATTTGACATATTGTAATTATATGTTTACCACAAATAGATTTTGAATAACGTGCACACCTTAAATTGGTTTTTCTATGTTTATTTCGAGAACACTAAAAACATTTGACTCTATCTTTAGTTTCTTCAGTTGCTACTGAAGTTTCTTCATCAGGAAGACCTGCTTGACGTCTTATTTGAAGTCGTAATAATATTGGCAATGTTGTTATTGCTGCACGACTTATCAGGTGGGGTCTGATGAGATCTGTACTAATTCTTTTTAGATATTTACGGCGTTCTAATTGAGTATTAGTATTGCTATAATAAATTACCCGACTATTCCTGCAATATTCATTAATGAAAAAAAAACTGTAAGTGACCATGGGCAACTTATTCGAGAAACAGAGTAATTACATTTCATCTGGTCCACAATATCCACTGCTCCATTTGTCGTATTGTAGAAGGTTAAAACCTGCGGCTTAAAGTTTTCACCCGTTTCTTCATCAATTGTGTCATCATCATGAAACGTAGATAACATCAGAACATTTTTGTTTTTATTGGGACCGTATGATAGTAAAAGACAGTCTTTACCATAACTAAAAATGCTGCTGTTTAGTGGTCCTTCTTTTGTAGCTACAAAAAGAGAAGGAAAAGAAAAAAGAAGGAATTTGTGGTTTATTCTTTCTTAAGGTACCTACTAGAGTTATCCTGTAATTATGTAGCAAGTCAGTCACCAGTGGAATTAATTTAAACCAGTTGTCGCAAGTAATGTTGCATCCAGTACGGGTAATTGGTTCTATCATACATTTAACCACACTGCTAGGACTATTATCTACCTCAAAGGGGCCTTCTGGTTGCTTTCCAGTATATATTTCCAACTTTGCTGCATAAAAAGTTCTCGTATCAACAAGTGCGAACATTTGTATCCCATATTTTGCCGGCTTACTGACTATATATTGACAAGAACTACATTTTCCCCAAAAACCTTCAAGCATGTCGTCAATGCAGCAATACATTCCAACTGTATAGCAAGCCATGCACTTTTCCAAAAACTCGTGAACTATGACTTTTCTAATGGGTGCAAGTTTGTCATGCTTTCGTAGTTCTGCTCTGGTGGATATCGTCAAAGGGTGGTGCACGAAAGAGGATATAGAATCGCTTCTTTGACATAACTGCCCGAAAAAATTCAGGAGCTGTTCCATTTGTAGCAAAAGATCATCCAGATTTACATGAGAAGCTTTAAAAGTACCAGCTAAGAACAACAAGCCAAATAGTGCTCTAATTTCATCACTGTTGGTACATACTTCATCCCTTTCACGAGAAAACTGGTTGCTTATTTTAACTAAATACGTATTAGTATATTGCACAATTTCGTTTATCATTTCGTCAGAGGAAAATAATTTCCAGCATTCAATTGGTGTTAACACATTCTTCGCTATTTGTTTTACACCTGGTAGACGAGTAACTATGTTGCGCCTACGTGTGCGACTGGTTTTACGCTGTGAATGAACAGCCCATTTTGTTATACCATCTTTTCCAAGATAAACTGGATCACCTTTACGTCAAACAGAAGTCACATCATTGTCATCAGAATCTGCTGACAACTCGGAGTTTGTATTATGGCCTAAATTTTCACACTGGTCTATATTAATATCTTCTTCAGCTTGTAAAGCAGGTTTATTTTCATTCTCCTCTGCTTCAATTTCATCTAACCACGCCAAAAGTTGTCACTTTTGTGCTGGATCCATAATAAAAATCGCAGGTAGTACCATTATATCTCCGCGGTGACGTTAAAACAGTACGACTAAAACACAACAAATTCTTTCCACGGTTGTTCGCGCCGCTCAGCTTTTGATCGGACAAGAAATAAATCTTTGTAAATGGGTATATTTTATAAAAACCCTTAAAAGGGCTACATCAAAAACACGAACGTTTTCGGAACAACAGTTCCATCATCAGGTTAAAAATACAGGTTACCATGCCTGAGCCACCAAAATATTAGGGTAAAAATCCTTTAAAATATATAATGTTACCAAAGATTCTACATAATGTTATTAATATTATTTGATGTTTAATATTTTAATTAAATTTTACTTCAGGTAACATAAACCCATGCTTTAAGTGAGTTCCAGTGTCCGGAGAGTAAACTTCTTTAAACGGACTTCAGCTGGTAACTGAAGAGTTAGTCAGAGTCAGTTACCAGCTGAAGTCCGTTTGAAGAGGTTTACACTTACATCTGAGTGATGGAAGGAACTTGCTTCTTAGATGGGTGTTCGGTTAGATTGTTTTTGTTTGGTAGTAATTTAGCATGGTCTTGACGGCCTGCTTCAATCTGCTTTTCAGTTCCTCAAAAGTTCTTCCTTGCGTGGTGATGGCCAGGTCGTCGGTATAAAGAAAATGTTCGGTATACTCTGGTGTTAATTGAACAATCATGTATATATTATTTTGCTATTATTCTGTCTCCTCCATTAACTTTTATTTCACTCCAGAGTAACAGAATCGAATATTTTGTAAAAGCATTCAAAAATGTTTACTAGATGACAGTCTTTAAGCACATCATAGAGTTTTGTCAACAACCTTCTGTGATTTAATGTATCGTAGTACTCGAAGCTCAGATTAACCTGTGCAAGCCCTATTATTTTTTAACTTTCGTATCCCTCTTTTATGTGATGTGTGAGATTGAGGATTTGATCAGTGTTTGATTTACCTGTTGTGGTATAAGGTTCTGGTTGACTATATTTTTTATGCGATCTACGTGCAGTATTTTGTATAGATCAAAGAGAAGTCTTATCTCTTTGAGGTAAGTATACAAAATAGGAGGGAGACTGGTCGGTAATTTTTGGGTAAGTCTAAGTCCTTTCCTGCCTTTAAAAACGCAATTACTTTAGATTTTCTTTGTAGTTTAGAGATTCTGCAGTTATGCCAGCAGGTGTTAGGTATCTCCAAGATCCAATTCTTAGCAATTGGGCTTAACGTTTTTATTAGTTCCACACATGTATGTCCACTCCCGCTAGCTTGTCATTTTTCATTGGGTGTGTGGCTTGATTTAGCTCTTTAATTGTGAAACTTATATCGAAGCAATTTCTTTCGGATTGAGAGCTTGTGGTTATTTTTGATTTATGTGGCTAAAGCTGAGATTTTCGTTTAATAAGAGCTAATTTAATAAGGTTCCATGCCATCTTACTACTATGAGTCATATTTATTCTGCCCAAATTGTCCATCCAATTTGTTTACATTGCTTCGCTGAGTATTTTCATTAGCGCTGTTCTACATGCAATTAATTCTTCGTTCAATGAGTTTTGTCTATATAGTTTTTCGTAGTTGGACAAAATGGTTTTTGACAGGGTTTCCGACGGAGCCAGTATGAAATACTGTCTGTAGCCTCTGTGTGTGTATCATCTTAATATTCTTTTGATTGTCTCCACAAGAATGTGGTAGTTCTCTGGGGTAGTTCTCAGATTATTGGTAGCCATGACTATATCCTCTGCCAAATATATCCAATTGACCTGTTTAAAACTAAATCTTCTGCAGAAAGAAATTTTTGTTGTTCTTCTTGCTGCGTAAACCTATATTCATATATTCATATAGAGAGAGTAATAACAGCAGGTGATACTATTGAATATATTGGTCAAAACAACACACCACATATTCAGCGATAGGAATCGATACCTGAGTACTTGGTTTTAAATCAAACAATGATGTTGTTTCTTAAAAGAACAAAATCAGTCTCACACACAGATTATCTCTGATAAGAAAACAATACGTAAACGAAAGGCAGCATAAAAATTATATAGTAAATAATAAGAACAGATTTTGATAAACAGGAAGAAGGCCAATAGGACCATTTGAATATTGTTCATTACTTTTATTAATTTTTAGAAAGCACATGATATAATACCGTTTGAATTATATATATATATATATATATATATATATATATATATATATATATATATATATATATATATATATATATATATATATATATATATATATATATATAAAGGTAAAAGATATCGGCATAGCTCGCAACAAAATGGAAAATATATAATAAAACATGTGTATAAGATGGAAGGCAACCATATATACGTATTTCTGACTATTGGTCGTCTTCAGTACGGTGCAGCCAAGTTAGAAAAGGAGCATATTAACTTGGGAAAGGATCACTACAGGAGCAATGCGACCAATTTGTAGCAATAATGTTAGAAGACTCTGAGGTTTCCAGAGCAACAACCAACACATCCACATATATTAAAATATGTGTATATAAGATGAAAGGCAACCATATATCCGTATTTCTGACTATTGGTCGTCTTCAGTACGGTGCATCTAAGTTAGAAAAGGAGCATGATTACTTGGGACAGGATCACTATAGGATCACAGGAAAAAATTTGAAAACTATAGAGGAATTAGTATAATATTGTCGGTAGGTAGACTTTACGGGAAAATTATTAAAGAAAAACTAGAAACTGAAATAATAGGAAAAATTGGAGAAGACCAAGCAGGGTTCACAGTAGGAAAATCATGCCTAGATCATACGTACACATTAGAACAACTGATAGAGAAGAAAATGGCAAAAGGTAGACCGGTCCATCTGGCCTTTGTTGATCTAAAGAAAGCATATGACTCAATACCTAGAGTCAAATTATGGGAAGCAATGAATGATCTCGGAATCCGACAAACACTAATAAAAGCAGTTAAAGCACTATACAAAGAAAACAAAGTAGCTATTAAATGTGGAAATAAAGCCTACAATCCATTTAAGACGACAAAAGGACTTCTACAAGGCTGTGCTACGTCCCCTACTCTGTTTAAAATATTCTTGGAAAAGACACTCAAACCATGGAGGAGAAAGTGCGAAGGAATGGGCATACCAGTAAGAGACGAATACCTATACACCTTAAGTTTTGCCGACGATCAAGTAGTCATCGCACAAGATGAAGAAGATCTCAGCTTTATGCTCAGAAAACTGAACACTGAACAGAAGCTGTAGACTTACAAAAAGAGACAGAATTGAAAACGCAGAGATTAAGCTGAGAATGGGAGTGCAATCAGACATAATCGACTATATAGAGGAGAAGAGACTATCCTGGTACGGCCACGTCAGAAGAGCGGACAGAGGACGCTGGATAAACAAAATCACAGAATGGAGCCCGATTGGAAGAAGAAAGAGAGGAAGACCCCGAAGGTCATTCACAGATGAAATCGACGGGCTATGGAGAAAAGAACCCTGCGAGATGGAGACTGGAATGACAGGGAAAATTGGAGAAAACGGTTGAGTGAAGGAAGACAGTGAAAACTGTGGAAATCCTTAGTAGTAGTAGTAGTAGTAGTAGTAGTAGTAGTAGTAGTAGTAGTAGTAGTAGTAGTAGGATCACTATAGAAGCAGCGCGACTAATTTGTGGCAATTGGTCGCATTTGTCAATTTATCAAGGGCATAGTAAAGCTCTTGCTAAAATTTGTATATCTTTTACACATTACGTACAGCTCAAAAAGAGAGAAAACGACAGTTATTTTCGTTTAATGCAACCAAAATAGGTGGCACTTTTTGCAACTTCCACAGGAGAAGTGAAAATAGCACACACATTCGCTGGCTTTCTCTATATGAGTTTGTATCTACCCGACTGTCTGAAGACGTAGGGCATACAGAAATAACGTTATAACAGTCTATTAATATCAATTCATACACGGAAAGTTTAACGAATTGTGCTCCTTTTCGCCCGTTATTTATATATTCGGTGCCTCAATTCATCAAAGCTGTAGCAAAGCTCTTGCTGAAATTTGTAAATATTATGTGTATTTATAAATTGGTATCTGCTCCAGTTTAAATATTCAACATATCTTTGGAGAAAATCCATTTCTACGGCGTCTTCTTTTTTCTTCGTTTTGTCCGTCACCTACTAGCATTCAAATCCAAATGTCAATATTGGCAATATGCCTACAATTGCTGTTGTCAATTATAAATTTTGTATTATTGGAAATTCGATTGGGCCAAAATAAAAACAAACACATACACTCTTTTGTCGCTGCTGAACTCTACTTTGGATATAACAATCAGATGAATCTTTGTCAGACATAATGCTGCCTACATATTTATATTCATTCTTTGTATTGTCTTAACTGCAACTCTTAATCTTCGTCTGGCACACTGATGCAGGCCCGTTCCTAGGGTAGTGAGCGCCTGCGTGCAGGATTTTTTGTGCGCCCCCATATTATGTTTTTAAGATACCTATATCATAACATGTTCTTGTGATATAAGTCAAAATACGATATGAATGTAAAAAGAAAAATAAAACGAACCATGTTTGAAAAAAGGTTTTATTTTCAAAATTAAATGAAGAAAAAAGGTCATTTTAAAACAATATTATTATATAAGTTAACAGTAAGAAAGAAAATACTGAATTCGAAAATTAATAAGGCATTCTGCAATATAACAGGAAAAAAAAACGAAAAGGAGATACTCTCAATGCAAAAAAACTTTATTAAATAATATATACCAAGTGAAAAATAATTAAATAACAAATATTGGAATTACAACATGATACGTCGTGCTTTCACAGATGCAAGCTCATTAGTCATTTCATTGTGATCAATGGCTTCAAAAATTTTATTTTCAATTCAATTGACTGCCAAATCTGATAGCCTTTCTTGGCACATTGACGTTCTTAAATAATTTTTTATGAGCTTAGCTTTGAAAAACTCCTTTTGCCAGATGCCACCGAAATTGGAAGGGTCAGGAATATTCTCAAGGCTATAAATAGATTTGGAAACAAGGATTGTAAATTTTTCTTTGTTATATAATTTAAAATATCTATGAGCGAATCCGAAATTTTGCTAGAGTTTGTGATTGGGTTAAGAACTTTGTATGACAGATTTTCATTATGCAAATCAAGACCATTAATATCTTTGCATACGTTTCCTTCATGTTGAATTTTTAAAGTTAAATCCAAATCCATACATGATCTTTTAATCACATCAGAATCTAGATTTTGAAAATTATCCAAAAATACAAATAAATCGTGGCACTTATCTATTCCCCCAAAGCGTCTTTGCAGGGATTGAATTATTGTGTCCAAAATTTGAAAATAAAAACTGATCTTAAATTTTTGTTTTGGATCGAATACTGTTTCATCTGTACCTTCATACGAAAATTGATGCTTCGTCTTTCTTTGTCTTAATAATGGAAATGTTTGCTCTACATCACTTTTTTCTGCTTCTGCTACAGCCTCATTCATGAAAATGTCGAAATGTTTGTCTGACCTTTTTTCAGTGAAATAAATAATAAGATTTTTTTTATTTCTGTACGGCATTCATTTAAAGTTGTATTTGGATTCTGAACCATTTTACTTACTATATTAACTTTTGTTAACACATCATGTCAAATTATAATAGAAAAAATCAATTTGAACGTTTTAATTTTGTCTAATAGTGACCTTGCTGAATGTTTCGTGTTCATATCTCTTGAATTATCTTCCACCAAATCATGTAAACTTTTACAAATTTCGAGGAATTGAAACCTAAGAGGGCGAATGGCTTTGACTCTGCTTTCCCATCGTGTTTCACTTACTAATTTTAAAGTTAAGTTTGGTACATTCCTTTTTAAAATGTCCCATCTGTAGGGTGAAACAGAAAAAAATTGAACAACTCCTGAATAATTAAAAAAAAAAACTACAGTGTCATATGAAATTTTAGCTGCATCATTGACACTTAAATTAAAAGTGTGAGCTGAACAAGGCAAAAACATTGCTCTGGGATTAATTTTTAGAATTTGAGCTTGAATTCCCACATGCTTGCCAGACATATTTGCCCCATTCTCGTAACCTTGACCTCTTATGTCATCAAGGTTTATTTCAAATTTTGATAATATTTCTTCTTTTAAAAAATTGAAGAGTCCTTTTCCTCTAGTATTTAAAACTTTGAAAAAACCCCGAAAGTGTTATCTAATTTCGACTTCATATGGAGAACAATAAACGGAGCGAATTATGACCGTCAGCGGCTCAACATGGCTAGCATCTGTAGATTCATCCAAAATAATTGAGTAATATTTTGCTGTTCTGAGGCAACTCAGAAGTTCTTTCTGAATATTTCTTGACAATAAATGAATTAATTCATTTTGGAAGTGATTGCTTAGGTAATGAGGCATATTTCGGCACAACCCTTTAGACCTTCGAATATTGCTCAGGTGTTCCATCATAATTGGATCGAATTTAGCAATCATTTCAACTAATTTCAAAAAATTGCCATTATTAGTCTCATAAAGATTTGTATTGTCACCCCTAAAAGCTAAATTTTGGCCAGGTAAATACTGCACAATACAAATCATTCTTTTAATGATTCCACGCCATAGCTGTTTTTCAATTTCATATTTTTGTTGCTCTATCAATAGTACATTCTTTACTCAAACGAGGCGAGCGGCATTAGACGGCGCGTCGTGTGCTGACACTAATAAAATTGTAGGGTGGTAATTTAATTAGTAATTTTGGTATTATAATAGGGAATAGCAATCGGATGAAGTGATTGCTTTAGCGCTTACCGGGGAAGTACTGAACACTGACTTTTTTTGTTTTAGAAGTGAGAATATTTTTGTAATGGTAACCAAATATTTGGCGCCCCTAAAATTTAGCGCCTGCGTGCGGGGCATTCATTGCATACCTGCCAGGAACGGCCCTGCACTGATGCACAAACTATAAGCGTATAGTCCATAATATATTAACGTATATCTCCTTTTCTTTTTCTTCTTCTTCTTCCTACTTTATAAATAGTCTTAATGCCTGTTTGACTTCGGTTTTTAGCCTAAATTGACGTTGTCTGACCATATTTTCCTCGGTCGTCCCAATGATCTTCTTCCATTTGGCGATTTGTCTCTTGTCCTTTTCTTTTTCTATGTAAATAGTCTACTGTATATTAAAGTGATATTTTTTTTAATTTAAAATGATTCCCTATTTCTTCAATCTTAATTCTAAAACAATATAGCTGTGTCATGCCAAACAAATTAGGCATACTAAATAAAACATTTTATTTTTAATAACAATGACTGCTGTGTTTATATGAACAAAAACATTAAAGGCTTTTAGGTTCCCTTCTATTAAGTCATGTATATTTTAAAACATTTTTATCTAAAATATTATAAATCATTGGTTTCGTAATATGATTACCAATTTTAAAAACCTGAATGTAGAAGCAGTGACGGACAAAAATATTTATTAAATTTTAGTATTGTCGTTATGAATGTCTGGCAATGATAAACTTTTGCATTCAGGTCAAAATATGTTTAATTAATTGGTTTAGTTATTACTAATGATTCATTTATTCGATAGATGATTTATAATAGTAGGTAATTATATATTAAAACTGTTATACCTATAATATTGGAGGTAAGTAAATATGTAAATACTTAAGTATTAATATTTTTGCATGCATGCCGATCTGGTTTATTCCCGTCTAGTTTAACCAGCCCAATAGGTACCAAGGCAATTTTAAAACACCTAGTAGAATCAATTACAGTAGAATAGTAGAATAATAGAATCAACCAATCACATCTACCATGTAAAGCGAATTATCGCACCACTGTTTTATTTTGTGTATGTGAACAAAACTATTATTACTACTACTACTTGTCAGTTTATAACGTTCTCCGCCGTTTTCCGACTTCCAATCGCCACTTAGACCGGTTGTTCCATAGATCTACTTCTATGGCCCTCTCTCTCAGTTCTTTATTTTTATTCCTTTGCTCCAACTTTTTCTCGGTCTACCTCGTTTTCTCTTTCCTTCTGGTTGCCACTTTAGTATTTCTTTTGGCATTCGTTGTTCGTCCATTCTTTGTACGTGTCCGAACCAGATAAGTTGTTTTGTTGTTAGGTCATCTGTGATTGTTCGTTTGATTCCCATTATTTCTCTAATGCGTTCGTTGGTAATCCTTTCTCTTCTAGATCTTTCTGCGGCTCTTCTCCAAAAATCCATTTCCGTCGCTTTCAGCGTTGACAGTGTTCTTTCTTTCAGTGGCCATACCTCACAGCTGTATAAAGTGATACTTTTTACTATAGTTTCATATATCCTCTTTTTATTTTTTTTTGCTGATGGATTGGTCCCATAAAATGGTGTTTAACATTGTGATGGCTTTTCTCCCTGACGTATTTCTCTCTCTTATGGCTTTGTCTAATGTCCCATCTTGTGAAATAGTGATATCTAGGTATTTGTAAACACAGTAGTGCTTTATCGTAGTGTTATCGTCTAATATGAGATCTTTTTGTTCTACTCCAATGCACAGGTATTCGGTTTTCTTTTTATTTACTTCTAGACCCCATATATCATAGTCTTCAATTAATTTTCGTGCCATATAGTTTAAATCGTCATAATCTTGAGCCATTATTACTGGATCGTCTGCAAAGTTAAGCGTATATACCATAGTATTGGTTAGCGGTATCCCCATTGTCCTGCATTTTTGTTTCCATCTTTTTAAAGAACTTTCGAGGTATATTTTAAATAAAGTGGGAGACAAGCAACATCCTTGCTTTAATTCTTTTAATGTTATAAATCCTGTTGTTATTTGTGTCCCTGCTTTTATCTTTGTTATTGGTTGGTTGTATAGCCCTTTTGACGGCTTTTATTAATTCTATATTCATATTCGTGCTTTCCATTGATTGCCACAGCTTCTTCAGTGGAACGCTGTCGTAGGCTTTCCGTAGGCCAACGAACAACATATAAATCTCTTGATTCCTTGCCATCATTTTTTCTATTATCTGGGTTAAGGAGAAAATGTGGTCATTAGTGAATCGACCCGTACGAAATCCTGCTTGTTCTTCTACTTAATAATCTAAGTATTCTCTCTCGATTTGGTTCTTTAACACCTTTCCATATATTCGACTCATTGATCCGGTTACAGCTATTCCTCGGTAATTTTCACAATTAGTTTTATCACCCTTTTTATGTATAGTGCTGAGGTATGATATCTTCCATTCCATAGGGATTTCGCTTATGTTTATGCATTCTTGAAAAAGTTGTCGAAGACATTCGTACAATTTGTTCGTTCCATACTTAAACAATTCTCTGGGTATATCTTCTGGTCCGGGTGCTTTGTTCCTCTTCAGCTGTTTACATACATTTTTAATTTCCTCTGTTGTTAATCTTATTGGCGAGCCAACTATTGAAATTCTATCTTGGTTTTGATTTCTATGTTCCTGAAATTCGACTCCATTCTCTACCAAAAGTCCTTTGAAATACTCTTCCCAGTCTTCAAGTTTT
Organism: Diabrotica undecimpunctata; assembly: GCF_040954645.1. Taxonomy (NCBI): domain Eukaryota; kingdom Metazoa; phylum Arthropoda; class Insecta; order Coleoptera; family Chrysomelidae; genus Diabrotica; species Diabrotica undecimpunctata. The sequence goes on along the minus strand of NC_092806.1, from coordinate 29,969,884 downwards.
ATGCTATGTATTACTTCTTTATTCTTTTCTTATTATTATACTTAAAATGTTATAAATTACTATTATTAAAATGTTATAAAAGCGGTAATATTTTACTAACAACTATTACTAGAAAGAATTTAAACATTAAGAAATGTAATTTTGTTCAAAAATTTTTAAATTAACAAATCAACTTTTACATTTGTTGCAAATATTTTTTTAACTTTTTTTGCTGTGTGATGGATACACAATATTATTACATTTAAAACATTTGCTTTTATACTTGCAATCTTACTAGTTTGGGCAAATAAGGCACCTTCCTTTTCTTTTGGTTGTGGTGAATTCGGTTCTTCCACGTATTCTACGTTGTAATAATCTTCCAGTTATTTCAATGTCTGGTTGATACTTTCTTTTTTCAAACTTCAACCAGTGTGATTCTCAAAAACAATCTCTGATGTTTGGTGTTCCCCAAGGCTTGGTTTTGAGTCCGATATTATTTCTTATCTATATTAATGATCTTGTGTACTCTTAAAATAAGACAGTTAACACTGTTTTATCTGCTGATGAGACTATTTTCTATGTAAGCTCCCACCCTTCTGAATTCGACACTCTTGATTACCAAACATCTGAAAAAAACTTTTAATTGGTTTTTAACTAACCGTCTCTCTTTAAACAACTCTAAATCACAAAGTGTTTACAAATTTTACTTTAAGAAATAATACTGGTATTGAAAACGTTGCTCTACCGCAATGTTACTCTTGTCATATTGATAAAGTGTGTAAACAACAAAAAAAGTGTGTTCGTATTATTTCTGGATTCTGTTATAGAGTAGACTATAGAAACTCCTTTGAGTTTTTAAAATTGTAACTTTACCTTTGTTAAATGTATACACTATGCAGTGTTTTTGCACATCAAACAAAATCTTAACCTTTTTACATAGGAGAAGTATTATTATACTTTCAATTTTAATTTGCTGTAATTGTCAACTATATTAGCTAAAACACTGTTTCTATGTTTTACTACTACTATCGGTTCATAGCGTTCTCCGACGCCTTTCGACTCCTAACTGCCATTCTTCTCTATTTAACCATAGGCCTGGAGGGAATTCTCTTTCCTCTAGTTCTTTTTCAATTCCCTCTCTCCAGCATATTCTCGGCCTTCCTCTTTTTCTTCTACCTTGTGGTGTCCACGTCAAAATCTGTTTCGGAATCCTGTCATCTGGCATTCTCTGGCATTCCCTGTTCTATGTTTTTATATTTATATTTATGTGTATATTGATTATATTGACCTTTTTTTTTATCTTACTTGTATACAATACTTTTATATTAATTGCTTACCAATAAACCATTTATCTATCTATCTATCTATCTATGTATCTAAGATAATAGTTTTACTTAAAGGTATTCTATGGCAATTACTTTACGAAAGACGATGCAGAAGCGCACTGAAACTCCTAAATTAATCTTATTTTATTTTAACTTAACCTGCGTAACTTTGAATCTTTGATAAGCCATTGGAAGTTGTTCATACTTGTTTGTATAATTTTTCAATTTTTACAGGCACCTGTGGACCACTGTTCAAACATTGAAATACAAAATAAGCTATAACCATAGCGCAATCCGGACAGAAAACTTCAAAGATCCTGACATATAAAAATGTAGGACCTAACCCAATATTTATCACATGCCCCAGCTGCAGAAACAGCGGACCCACGAAAGTTACATTTAAAGTATCAAAAAAGACATTGTTTTGGTCGGTACTATTAACGATATGTTGCTTGTGGTGGCTGCCCTATTTCATGGGAGCTACTAAAGTGGCAGTACACAGTTGTAGAACATGTAGTGCTTTTATAGGAAAATCTAAATAAAATATTTTGTTTGGTACACCTAGGATCTGGTAGATTATATACAAAAATAAAGTTTATAATATACATTGTCGAGCATAAAATTAGGGTCATCCCGTAATTTAAAGTAATTTTAGAAATTTTTATTTTTTTCGTATTTTGTAACATAATTTACTAATCAATTGTTTAAAAAAATTATTATGTTGTTTCGATAAGAATTTCACAAAAAATAGCCCCTCAGTAAATTTCCTAAAAATCATCATCATATTTCTTGTTTCTCTACTTGTATCAGTCGATTTAAAATACAGTGTTGTCATTCCTAACTAATTTATCTCTGAGGCAAGATTTGTGGGGGCTTTGTACAATAACAGCGGAGTGTGCAATAAGTATGGCGGCGGTAGCAAGATATTAGTCTGCTGACTCGAAGACCCAGTTTAGTGCTATATATAAATATATATATATATATATATATATATATATATATATATATATATATATATATATATATATATATATATATATATATTCATACCTGCATTATAGGCAGGTATGAAATGCTAAATACAACTGCTTTCTCGTTTCTAGTGCTTTGAAAAACCGAACGATAACGGCAGTTTTCCTTCGAAATCATCTTCAACAAATAAAAAAAGGAAACATAAGTTAGTGGACAGTTACCAAATGAGTTCATGCTACTGTATTTTATTCTAGAATTATTATTGTAACATCTTCTCGTTCCTATGCAGGAGCTTTCCCGAAATAATCGAATTCCCAAATTGAACGTGTCGCGAAAACACGTCTCTCAGACAATAGCAGACAATCCGTTATGACATAAGGAGGCATAAAGTTTGCACGATGTTATTTTTCATCGAGAATGAGACGTAGACTGCGCATAGATACTGGACAAAGGTTCTAGAAGACTATTTTCTACCGTTCATAATTATTCTTGGTAACAACATAACATTTATATATAACTAGTGATTTTAGTCGTCGCCTTCTGACAGGGGATCCAATCACTTGCCATCAACTGTCACTCCACTTAATGTTTTCTAACTTCCTATTTGATAGTATCTCTCTCCAATCTCTTTTTATCCTCCCAATTCTTTCTAATACCCTCCAATTTTTTCTTACTACCTCCAATTTTGTCTGAGTACCTCCAATTTTATCGGGTCTTCCTTGAATTGTTCCTGATTTCCTCTAATTTTTTATGACCCTCTAATGTTTTTAGTAAACGGGAGTAAATTCTTCATATCCTTAAACCCAGTAAACTCATTCACGGGACTAAACCCACTCACAGCAGCAAATTCGTTGTACTTTGGATGTTCTTCTTCTTTACGTGCCATCTCCTCTAAGAAGGTTGGCAACCATCATGGCAATTCGCACTTTCGACGCCGCTGCTCTAAAGAGGTCAGCAGAAGCGCAGTTAAACCAAGCTCTCAAATTATTTAACCAGGAGATGCGTCTTCTTCCGCGACTCCTTCTACCCTGTATTCTTCCTTGCATTATTAATTGCAACAAGTTATAACGCTCGCCTTTCATGACATGTCCCAGATATTGCAATTTTCTGACTGTAATTGTATTTAAAACCTCTTTATCTTTTCCCATTCTTCTCAACACCTCGACATTCGTGACTCTATCCACCCAACTTATTCTTAATATTCTTCTGTAGGCCCATAACTTCAAGGCTTCCAATCTGTCCCAAACATCTTTCTTTAAAATCCAGCCTCTAACCCATAAAATAATACGGAGAACACGTAGCATCTCAGAAGTCTTATCTTTAAAGAAATTGAAGTGTCCCTGCTGCAGAGTACTTTTTTAAGTTTGTTGAAAGAATTTCTTGCCTGTGCTATTCTTGCCTTAATCTCTTCTGTGTACTCATTATTTTCATGGAAAACATGGAAATTAAAAATTACTTCGAATCATTGATTTATTCAGTCGTGACAACTCATTTTAATTACGGAATAATTATTAAATTAATTTTGCATAAAGTTTTATTTTACAAAACATTTCTAAAAACTATATTTTTATTTAAAACTTTCGCTTCCTGGGAATAATTTTTTTTGCTACGGTGTATCCACAACTTTGACACTTACGTTTGACTTTACTTTGAAAATTTTAGGATCAACAAAAGTTCAAAAGAATGAAAAATTAAATTTTTTAAATGATACACTTTTTGTATCATTTGTAAACTACGTAAATATAAAGTAACATAAAGTTTTAAATTATTTTGCTTAATAAATCTTACCTTAAAATTACAGTAAACAATATTTTTGGCAATTTTGCGAAAAAATTAATTACTGATGAAGTAGTAAAATTTTATAGAATGAATTAGCAATAAATCGAATCGTTTCAAGAACAAAATTTGATTGATTAGTCTCGGTAAGTTGAAATGTCAGTTGCTAGTTCAGCTTTCTTTCCTAGGTGGCGCTAGAAATTATCGTTTCGGACAAACTACGTTTCCGCTTGATGTGTCGTAGTAGCCTTTTATTTGATTAGATAATGCACGAACCCACGATACTCGGATAGTTAGTAAATATGATGACTATGTTCAAATCACGCAATTTGTTTGAATTATTCAAAGTACAGACTTAAATTCTATTTAACATATTTGGGAGAATATTGGTAGACGTTTACGAAGACATATGCTGGCCGCAAGAAATTCTAACAAGCTTCGCGGTGTACTGGGAAAGCAATAGTACCATGAAAGCATGATCATGAACTATTCGCTACTGAAATCATTGAAGCTTCTTTGTTTTCAGCAAAAATCCCATCAAAGTAAAATTGTTTATTTTGATGATAGCATATCAAAGTAAAATGGATAATTTTCATTTATTTTCAATAACAAAAACTTGTTTGTAAGCAATCGGTTAGTAAATAATATTTCGACCGAAAAAAATGTTTAACAAAAGAAAAATGCTAAACTAACTTCAAATTACCAGATTGTCCCAATTTTATGCTCGACAGTGTAGTATAGTATTACGTATTTTGTTGTTTTATTTGATGTGCACTATCTGATGTGATATTTTTACTGTAAAGCAAAATAGAAGGTGACATTTAAAATAAAAGTTTTAAATTAGAAAACTTTTAAATGCATCAAAAAATACTAGCTTCTTTACGAACAAATGAAAGATGTTTCTTATTTTTATTTCTTCTATTATTTATGTTTTTGAGAATTACTAATACGTAACTAGAAATATTTTATTTAACGTTTCAATTCCCAGTTCGGGAATCATTTTTAGAATACAAATTCAGTGGCAGCGTAGGGCGTGGGCGACGTAGGCCGCAGTCCACGGCTTCGCGGTCCGAGGGGCCCCGCATCATGGAGATTTATGTATTACTTAAACCAGAGCCATGAATGCGCCGAAAAAAGTACTTGCGTCGCTATCGCCCGCGAGAAATCCCCGCTTCAATGCACGTCGAAGCTGGCCTAAAAAAGATTATTCTCCTGAAATTGCGTTCCTATCGCTAGCGAAGAATTTCCGCTACACGTCGCTACCCAAAACAAAATAGGGTATTGGGTATTCCCCTTTCGTCAAACAACAGCCCCCTCCCTTACACTGTGACATTATATAAAACTGATAGTAAAGAAGTAACCGATTTACCTATTGAAGTGAAGCAGACATGCGAAAGCGGCAAACGTGACAGAAAACAAGTGTCTCAGAATAAATATATATATATATATATATATATATATATATATATATATATATATATATATATATATATATATATATATATATAGGTATACAGATCACGACATTGTTTTATTGGCCATACAACACAATGGCAATCGCTGTGACATGTTACACGTTTCCACCTCTATATTCATTTCACAGTAGGTACAAATTGTCGTAATTGTCACATTGAAATTAAAAATTTCAAACGAAGTTCGGAAAGAATAAACAAACAATTAATAAAATGCAAATGCCTATTACGTTGTATACTGTCCAAGAAAAAGTGTACCTTGTAACATGGTATTTTCAGGATCATTCGATACGCGAAGTAATTGCTTTATTTATTGTTGCCTTCGAAAATAGACCCTCACCAATTGTTACAACAGTTAAAAATATCATTAAACATTTTCAAACTTCGGGATGTGTAAAAAGTTGTAAAAAGTGTCATGAAGGTAATGAACCACGTGTTAGACCTGTCGATGAGGAGCGTCAAAACCGGGATATTGATATTTGTGCTTTTGTGGAAGCTAGTGAACCCTGCAATAGTGTACAAATTACTAGGGAAGTTAACGTGAATGCTCGAACTGTCCAGCGAGATCTCAAAAGGAATGGGTATCACTGTTTTAAGATACAACCAACACAAGAACTGTTTCTGGAAGATAACTTTAGGCGGATGGAGTTTTGTGAATTTATGTTAGATAAACAGAATGAAAATGTACACTTTTTAAAAAATATTTTATTTTCTGACGAATCTTCATTTTCATTACATAAAAAATACAATCCATCCGTTACAAGGTATTATTCTCGGAAAAATAAGCACCTCAGTGTTGCAGTGCAAACAAAGCATCCTTCGACGCCTTCCCGTTAAGTTTCAGGAGGTTTATTTCCAACAGGATGGGTGTTCGGCTCACAATGCTAGAGCAACTATTGACTTCCTCAATTAAACGTTTTCTGATCGACTGATAAGTACACGTGGTACAATTAAATGGCCCGCTAGATCCTGTGACTTATCGCCTAACGATTTCTTTTTTTGGGGTTTTCTCAAAGAAATCATTTATAGGCATCAGTTTGAAAGGGCCACAAATCTAGTCGAATTAAGGGCAAAAATACTTCATTTCTTTGTAAGCATTACACCAGTCCTACTCCAAAATATGAGGAGAAATCTGTATGACAGATTTGGTTACTGTTTAGCACAAGGAGGTGGAATATTTGATCCCTTAATTCATTAATCTGCTTTCCTAATTTTTATTTTTTGTTAGGTACATTTTACGAAGTTTGTAGGTTCTTAATTAGGTAGTATTTTTTATAAGTTTGGAAGAATTTTATTGTTTTTTTTATTGTACAATTTTCAGTGACAATAAAGCATATTACTTATTGACTTACCTACTTATTAAATCTTAGTTTCTATGGTCAACAAAACAATGTCGTTATCTGTAATATAACTATATAAGTAAGCATGTGTATATATATATATATATATATATATATATATATATATATATATATATATGTATATATACATAAACACAGGGTGTCCAATTAACTCAGCACCATATGGGAAACTTTTTTATTTTTTGTTTTAAGAAAAAAGTTTTGTTAATAAAAAGTTCTGCACGTTCTAAAACCTAAAATACAATCATCAAGTACTAATTTTTTTAGTCATATAAGCGGTTTGTCGAAAAATATGAATTTTCTGATTTCTGGAGGGCCATGGATTCGTCTAAATTAGCAGCAATAGCAAACTTATTAATGGAAATATTAGAGATACTCGTCATCTCTAAATTAAAGTACAACATACATTTTTACAAACGATAGACTTTTTAGATATTTCCTCGAATATGAATTTCATAAAATAGTAAGAGAAGGATAGCTAAACCCTATGCCCTTGAATTTGTCTCGGGCTGGACTATTTATTTGTTCAAATAATATACGTACATATTAATATGTCTTCTTTCAAAAAAACTGGACGACCTCATAACTTTGATAAATATTAGGGGAAAAAATTTGATGTACAAATAGTATTATATATTGACATAAATTAACAACACATAAAACAAACATAGTTTCACAGTTCCAGCTAAATTCCTTTGTTGTTCAATTTGCTGCAAATGCAGCTAAGTGTTCCAGTTGCTCTATTGTATTCTCCTAAGAAAGTTCCACAATGTTTACAGTATAACTCCACAATACTCTTTTTTTGTACAATAAACGGCAGAAAACACGCAGGCCAACAGCTTAACATACAGAATGCTCCCAATGATGTATTTGTAAACTAAAAGAAATTAAAAAGTATTATTTATATTATATATATATATATATATATATATATATATATATATATATATATATATATATATATATAACTGTTTTGGATGGGTTGGAGTCAATAAAAGGGCTATTGGTTAACTATTTTTTTAATCTCGAGCTTTCAACTGTGTTTACAATTATTATCAAGAGCTAAAAAAGACAAAATATCTTACAAGGTTGAACTAAAAAGAAAAAACAAAAAGGATGTTGGAAATAGCAGAGATGAAAACACTCGCATTTGTTTTGTACGAAGACATTTATTAGTCCTTCTTTTTCATTGAAATATCATTGAATTCAATGTATACATTCATTAAATTTTAGTTTAATACGCGGTAGGCTGTCTTTGAGTTTTGATTCTTTTTTAATGAATCTTATTCTTCTTCTTCCTTTTTATAAGCAATTCTGTTTGTTCAATGGCGGAGTAATACCTCTATAAAAGGTTTTCACTGCATCTTTTGCGCGGTCGTCCGATACTTCTTCTGTCAATTGATGACTTATCTCTTGCTATTTTGACGACACGGGTCTCCTCCATTCTGCTTATGTGGTTATTCCATTCTTTTTTTCTATTTTGTGTCCATTCATTTCTACACTGTACGTTACATTTTCTTCTAATGTCTTTACTTCTCTTTCGATCTCTCGGCGTATTTCCTGTAATTCTTATTAGTACCCTCATCTCTGCCGTTTTGAGTAGCCTTTGCGTTGCGGCTGTGTCGGGTCTTGTTTCTGAGGCATATGTCATTATCGGTCTTACAATGTCTTTATAAATTCTTGACTTAATCTCAGTGTTAATGTGTCTTTTTCGTCATATAGTGTTATTAAGGCATCCTGCCAGTCTGTTTGCTTTTTGTACTTGATCTCTCACTTCTTTGCCCAGGTCTCGAAAACTAGACAGTGTAATTCCAAGGTATTTTATTTCCATTACTTTTTCAATACTGATGCCATCAATTTCTATTTTACATCTGGTTGGTTGTTTGCTGACTACTATTGTTTTTGTTTTCTGAGATGAGATTTTCATATTAAATTCTTTTGCTCTTATGTTAAATCTGTGGACCAGTCTTTGTAGACTATCTTCATCTTGGGCTATCAATATTGCGTCGTCTGCGTAACAGAGTATTTTTATTTCTTTGTTTCTTATTCTGTATCTTCTTCCTTTGTTAACGCTTTTGATGATTTCATCCATGATCAAATTAAAGAGCATGGGCCTCAATGAATCTTCTTGTCTCATTCTGCTGCCTATTTTGATAGGTTCTGTAAGTTGTCCATTTATTCTGACTTCCATTTTGTTGTTTTGGTAGATGTTTTCGATAGTTTTTATAATATTTAGGGGAACTTCTCTATTATACAGAAGATGGATTACATCTTTGAGTCTTACTCTGTCAAACGCTTTCTTTAGGTCAATCCATCGAGCAAAAAGACAAAAGGGGGAATGTAAATGTAGTGGGGGCAAAAATATTGTTAGACAGGAAGTGCCATCTTAAGAGGCCACATTAAACAAGGAAAGAGAGACTCTTTCCTTGTTTAAGAAATCAAATTTAGTTAGGTTATGTTATTTCTGATGTTATTGTTTGTCCCAACTGTCACATGAAAGATTATTTTCTATTGAAGTTTTTTAACAATTGCTTCACATTTTAGACTATTATTTTTATTATTTAATTAAAACTTTATTGTGTCCTAGTTTAAAAAAAAGTATTTTAAGTGTATTATGTAATATTAATATTATCTAATATAACAAATAAATAGATAAATTAGAACCCCTACACCACTGTATGATTATTGTGAAGTGTCATGAAATTTAAATTTGGCGCATTCGCATTTCCGGATATGTCCGCCATCAGAGGCCACTTTTGGTCTCCTTTTCATAACGATTAGATTCCCTCTTTTGTCTTTTTGCTCGATGGGTCAATCAGACACAGAAATGCTGGTTTATTCTCAGTAATTTGCATTATACCGAATATTGCATATGTACACGATCTTCCACTACGAAACCCCTGTTGATGATCTGCTAAATTTAATCTCTGATTTATTAGCACTTGTAAAATTTTAGTTGTAAGTTTTAGCGTAGTACATATTTTGTTTAATAAATGGTTCTCTTAATATTAACCCTCATATTTTCATGTGTTGGGAAAGTATTTTTTATAAAATTTGTGTATTTGTATTTAATAACCCCGTAATTTAATTGAATTACATCTTTTGTATATATTGGCAGTATGATTACTGTCACCATGTGTACTTATTTAAGTAGGATGCTACGTGTTCTCCGTATTATTTTATAGGTTGGAGGCTTGGACATTAAAGAAAGATGTTTCGGATAGATTAGAAGCCTTCGAGTTACGGACCTACAGAAGGATATTAAGAATAAGTTGGGTGGATAGAGTCACGAATGTCGAGGTGTTGAGAAGAATGGGAAAAGATAAAGAGGTTTTAAATACAATTAAAGTCAGAAAACTGCAATATCTGGGACATGTCATGAGGGGCGAGCGTTATAACTTGTTGCAATTAATAATGCAAGGGAGAATACAGGGTAGAAGGAGTCGCGGAAGAAGACGCATCCTCTGGTTAAACAATTTGAGAGCTTGGTTTAACTGCACTTCTGCTGACCTCTTTAGAGCAGCGGTATCGAAAGTGCGAATTGCCATGATGGTTGCCAACCTTCTTAGAGGAGATGGCACATGAAGAAGAAGTACTTACTTTTAAATATTGTCCTAATATACTTTAAACCCTTTCTAAGGACACGCGAATGTACTTATTTTTTCTAAAAAACTATTACTATTTTAAACAAATATCTTAGTATACTGTGTTCAGTTAAGTCTCTTTGGCACTTTTACTTAAATTTTAGCTCACTGTGCAACATTGCATCTGAATAAGCGTTGAGACCTTCGGTCGTCACCGAATAGGTCTGTTTTAGTGCTTGTTTGAAATAACTTTTTAGAATACGTCTCCGCCTAAACAAAAATGTCATCATCCACCTAAACAAAATGTCGAACTAAAAAGGATTACACCCTTTTATGAAAGACAAGTCAGTCTCATCGCCGCATATTATTTATTGTGAAATCTGTAAAAGTGGCGTTGATATTTCCAACAGTGGACGAACTAATAGTAAAGCTCGTTTGGGAAAGAAGAGACACACATTGGTAGGTTTTGCAGTGACTAGAAGCAATGAATTACATTTATCTTTTAAATCAGTGTCAGCTCCGAGAACTTGATAATTGCAGACAAAGAAGGGACATTTGCATACCAAACCATTAAGCATATGCACAGTTTTAGATCATCCCAAACTGATTTCCAATTTATATGATTCAAAATTTAGTTCCGCTCGAGATAAAAGTGAAGCGATCGTGAAGAATATTTTGGCCAGAGAATCGCAGAAATGTGTAACCTACATAGAAAACTGGAGTACAAATCTACATGAATTTAAACTATTCAAATGAATAGATTTAAGAAGTGAAATAACATGAAACGATGTATGATATTTTCCCGAAGCTTCTAAATTATATATCAACGATTTTAAATAAAGGCCAACTCTTTGACGAACTAGAAATTTTGAAAGACAACGCTACAAGTGAAAAAATTTCCGAGTGGAACAAAGAAGAAAAAAATAGTCAGGATCGATGGCTTGAAGTTTTTAAGTGTATTGATTAATTCATACTCAAAAACTTACAGATAATATGCGAATTTATTTTTTGTATTCCGAGTACTGGTGTAGCTGTCGAGCGTTTATTTACTGTAATAAATAATTGAAGGGGTGAGTGGATGAAGGGAGTAAGTAACAAAACTGAGTTTTTGAGAAATTTAACTTCAAAGTTTTATCGCTGGAACTTTTTTATTAATCGATTTTTTAAACCGATTTTTTTTTATTCTCACAGGTAGGATATGTATAAATTTTATTGTAAAAACAAAAATCTCCCCGATTTTTAAAAACTTATTTGAAAAATATATATTTGTACTTACCTCTTTTATCCAAAAACTTTTTTGTGTTAGAAATTATGTCTATGCCAAAATAAAGGGGGTATGTGGACTTACCTCCTTTATCTAGGATAAATATTTGCATTGTCTTTTGAATAAGCGCTATGATCAGGAAAAAAATAACATGTATGTCAAATAAACACTTATATTTTTGGTTTTACAAAGGAATCACAAACACTGAATTTCTAAGCAGCTTTTTAATTAGTCTAAGGATATTGTACCACCTTCTTAAAATGTTTGTTGCTCTATGATGACTTCATAATACCACTTATCCCTTTCTGGAATGAAGCAAAGCTGTTCTTTTAGGTTGTCTACCTTTTCTTTGCTTAAGGATCCAGTATTTTGGATATGTCTTGGAATGTTGAATTGTTCAGGTAGAAGGGATGGGAAATTTTTCTGCATGAGGATACATACCATTTTGAAAGGTGTGTAGTAATCGTAAGACTCCTTGAAAAGGTATGATCCAAAGACATCTACGCGAATCCACTTGATTCCAGTTTTGAAATTAACCTTTTCATTAAGAAGATCTTTTTTTCTATTCATTAGTTTCATGGTTTTCATAATATTTTCCGTGTCTCTAAAGTGATGTTGCATGTCTATCACCATATTTTTCTTGTTTGAAGAAACAATCGCATCACGATATTCATCAGAGATGTAAATGTTTTGATGTTTCTTTAGTCGTTTCTCAATATGTCCAAATGCTCTATCCGAGTCTAAGTACGAGTGTCCTACCTCTGGAAACTTGTGCTCAATCGTTTTAAAGATGCTTTTGCCCACAAGATACTGAAACAGATATACGATCAAAAAATTTTTATTTTGCCCGGCACACGACTCCGTCCACAAAATTAGATGATCTTTTCCTTTGAAGGCTGGATCCACTTCGATTGTTCGTAGAAAACAACTAAAAATTTCCGAGCTACCTCTGGAAGCTTGATTTTCCGTCCATGTGCAGAAAACAGTTTTTTCCACATTTTTGGTTATTATGTGGATTCCTAAGTTGTAAAATCACATTTGTCTAAGATAAAAGGCTTTCGAGGTACTAAGCCTAGGTAGATCCAATGTTACATACAGTGTTCTCTGATTTGCTAGCAAATTCTCGATCTGCTTTTTGATTAAATTCATCATTAAAAATGAATCGGTATGTAGCCTCTTTTATTTGAAATTTTTCATTTCTTCTTTAAGGTTTATGCATTCTAGGGATCGAAAGTTGCGGTGAAAGATATTTTTTGTGAATATTACAATGCCTGGAGTAGTGCGACTCTTCTGCTGGGAAACTGCAAATATGCTCAATGACGTAAGCAGCAACTTCAGCAGGGGTCTTGTTAGGTCTGACCGCGTGTTTTCCCCTTCTGTTCGGTTCAGGGGCATTTTTCCCTGATTTTATTGAAGTTTGAATCAGGTCAACCTTTTTCAAGCTGATTGCAAACAAGGAAATGAAAGCCCGTTTGCATACGGTAGTTTGCCGGCCACTACAAGTTACATTGTATTGGTAGGTGGCAGTTTTATGCTTTACGGCTCCAGTTTTCTTTGTCATTGGTTCCCTTTTTTTAATGCTCTTAAAAAGAAGGCAGTTTTTTGCATTTACATCTAGTTTGTAGTAGGAAGAGAATATTGATTCCCTTTCTTCTACAGTTATTGACTGTAGCGATACACAAAACACTTGTAGCGGCAATTTTCATTGAACAAAATCCCAGAGTTAACGGTTTTAGCGGGTTTTACTTGGCCTATTTTAGAAATGTAGGTCATCCCTTAGGTCTTCCCGTATTTTTTTATGTTCTTTGGCTATATTTGAATCAGAAAAAAATGATATCACTAATGTTGCCGTTTTATTATGGCAGCTGACGAATACATGAAGGAGGTATGTCACAATTTTTATTCCCTTTGGTATGGATGAAGGAAGTAAGTACTTTATCTTGTTACTTACCTCCTTCATTCACTAGATATTTAAAGTAGTATGGGCAATTACCTCCTTCATACGCTGGCTATCTCAGTTATTTTAAATCATAGAAGGCTGGGGATAAGCGGAAAATTTAATTTAGCACTTACCACCTTCATACATGCGGATAACTCATTTTCTTAAAAAATGTCACTTACTCCCTTCATCCACTCACCCCTTCAATTATTGAACGTCGGAAAAGTCACAAATGTTCATTTCCACTCTCAAGGCAGCGATGGAGGTGTACGCAAATTTTGATGAGACTTATAATGTAATGTTTCATTTGCTTTAGTCAAGGCTGGACCTTTTTAAATTAATTTAAGATCCGAAAATTATAAATGGTATAAAAAACCAGAAGAAGACGAGGCTATTCCAGATCCCTCATCTAAAAACTCTTACTTTACTTTTTCAAAGTTGTTAACATAATTTGTTGTAAATAAATAAATATAGTTTATTTATTTTGAATGCCAAAAAGTTATGTGTGTCCAATAAAAAGATAGATTTTGCGTTTTAATACATATTTGTATTTTGTATTTTTGTGTCATTTGTCTTGCTTCTAAATTTTTATTGTTTAACATAAATCTATTTAAATATTTTGTTCATAAAAATATAAAACATCGTAAAACATTAGATTACTTACTTTATTTTTATGTCTCCGCATAGAAGGTTGACCCTTCTTTCTGCATTGGGGACAAGCCAACTCCAGTTGGGCAGGTTTCCAAGTCTCTACTATAATGAAATAAATTTATTTATGTCAATATAGGTAATAGTTTTTATTGCTAATTTATATCAGAGCTATTTTAGTTTTATATGGGAAAATAAGTTATCAAAGTAAACTCTTAGTATACCATAATAATAAATAAAAAAATAGTATAAAAACTTTTTCTGTAGAAGGAATATTTATGTCATTATTCAATCTTCGCTTTTCTACTGCTAGATCTTGGGCTTCTTGCATCCAATTCCTATGGCAACGTTTTAGATCGTCAGTCCAACGTCTTGGAGGACGACTTCTGTTTCGGTAGAGATTATCTCGCGGTCTCCATTCCAGTATCCGCTTGTCCATCTGTTATCTGTCATTCGAGCCACGTGACCTGCTCAGTTCCACTTCAGTGTTGCTATTCTCTTTACAGCATCAGCCTCTCATGATCTGCGTTGTAACTGGCGGTTTGGGATCGTGTCAAAAATTCATCAAAAGTTTTTCAATCCTATCAGATCATCATCAGTGAATTATCAAAGTGAGCAATTTCACTTAAAATATTACAAAAGAGGTAAAATTTTGACTGTTAAAGAAAAACTTATAGTAATTACTTCTTCTTCTTCAGATGTCCTGTCCGCTGCGAACATTGGCTATTAACGTGGCAATTCTGATTTTGCTTAAGGTACTTGTGAACAGTTTGACTGATCGATGTGAGCCAGAACAACTTCCGCAGATTTTAGAGTATCTTCTCCTAACTGGCCTCCACCTGCTGTCTATTTTTCCCTGGATAATCAATTGAATTCGACGGTACTTATCGTGTGTTAATATGTGGCCTAGATATTCAAGTTTTCTTTGTTTAATTGTGCTTCAGGCTTTTGAGCTATGGTTATACAGAAGATACCATGGACAGACAAAGTCACCAATGAAGAAGTACTACGGAGGACGAACACAACTGCGGATTTGGTCAACATCGTGAAGGGCCGTAAGCTGCAGTACTTGGGACATATAATGAGAAATCAAGGCAGATATGAGCTACTCCAATGCATTTTGCAAGGTAAAATTGAAGGAAAAGGGCCCCAAGACGAAGAAGAATAGCTTGCTAACCTGAGAGCATGGTATAGAAAGACCTCAAGACAGCTATTTCGTATAGCAACCAACAAAGTCATCATAGCCAGAATGATCGCCAACGTTCGGAACGGATAGGCACCCTAAGAGGAAGAATTCTGCTTCAATTTCTTTCTATTTTCCAATTCTGTGGATTACCTCTAGGTTGTTGACATATTCTGTCCAGGCTATAAGAAGAATGCGTCGATACACCAACATTCGGAATGCTTGATTTAACACATTATGTGTTAAAAATGTGCGTGTAGCGTAACCTGTTAAAGTGTAATCTTAATATTTTTTTTTTAGAAAAGAAGTTTTTATACTTTTTTTCTATTTCAGTTTATTTTTTTAACAAATGCAAAGATTAAAAAAGTACAGATAGAAGATATCATGACCAATATAAAGCTATCTACAACTAGATGGCCAGGTCATATCTGGCGAGCAGGAGATTAAGCAGTGACACACGCGATGATAGAATGGAATTCAGGGAAAAAAAAAGAAAAGAGAAAGTTACCAATATCAAAGTTACTGCAAGAAGTTGAAGAAGATTTAAAAAGCGCATGGGTAAGAGAATGGCAGGAAAAAACTAGAGAGAGATCGTTAATAAGTTAACATAAGCAAAAGCAATTGATCATCTCAAGAAAAGCTTTTGTGACTTGGGTTGATCCTTAGATAGCTGTACATTACAAAAAGGCACGTTACATTGTTACCGAAAAAATCTCCGCTTACTTTGGTCATGTGGTGCGAAGAGATGGTCTGGAGAAGGTGACACCACAGGGAACGGTGCACCAGCGAGAGAGAAGTTGGAGCACCACACACTATTGCTTTAGAGTTACAGGAGGCATGGAAAAATGGAAAAAAAATCACGAGAAATTATTATAAGAATTTTTAGATGGCACGATGTCAGAACCGGACGATCACCTAGGAAGAAGAACTGTTGGTTTTTAACTGTTGTTGTGGACTTATTTAGAATATTTTATTGAAGACTTATGGAGAAGAACAAGTTTCTAAAAAATATTACATATTTTCTAAATAATAAAAATCTGTTTTGTTAAGGTATACATCAGTCCACATTATTTTTTACTTATATTAAAGCGTAAAAACAATAGCCACAATGTCTAAAAATCAATCGAAGAGTTGCATGCAATAGTACAGAATCTTCTAAAATTCTTATTTTTCTTCCTTTCTTTATTTTAAAATTTAATTTTAATTTAAGACAGTTATTGACAAAGTAAAACCATTTCTATGAGTGTTTTGACTAGAACTGACTCCTTCTATTCTAACTTACTATTTAAATTATATTTAGTTTATTCTGATCCACACGTTAAATAACAAAAAATATTTGGGATAATATAATACTAGCTACAAACAAATAACAAACTTCATCTAGTATTTGCGTATCATGTAAAACAAACCTGTAGTTTTATAACCTCCACTTCCACTTCGGCTACTCTTGGTTATCTTTACAGCAGATAATTTTCTACAGCTAATCACTTTTCTGTTACATTCTGAAAATTACATTACAGTTATATTAGGTATATACTTATATGAGGCGGTGAAAGGAAAAGTGGTGTAAGTCACTTTTTTTATACAATAGAAATAAGTGCATATTCAAATCCATCAGAAGCAACAGTGGTGTAGGTCATAACTCTTCCATTTACTCACAGATAACTGTCATGAGACCGAATAGCTCATGATTGTAAAAGTCGTGGGACTTTACATTCATTGGACAGGCGGCACGAGGTCTCATGGCACAAATAGAGGTTAAGCACTTTAGAATTATTTATCATCATACTGTATTACTGAACGTATATATATTCAGGGATTCTATATACACTGCCTTCCCTCGCTTAACCTTTTCCATCTCTCTCTGTTGTCTCATTCTCCATCGTTTAGGCCTCTCTTACTTATGGCGTCGTCTACTGCCTTTTTCGAGATTATAAACCCCAAGTATTTGAATTTATCCTTTCCTTTGATTGTTCCGTTGTCGTCAATCTGTAGATCTTCTATGTCTTCTTCACTTGTAGATAGGTAGTCTGTTTTCATCATCATCACTGGCTCGACAACCCTTTTTGGGTCTTGGTCTGTTCTAGAATTCTTCTCCATTCCGATCTGTTTCGTGCTTTTTTTCTCCAGTTTTTTATTTTTAAGGTTGTTATATCATTTTCTATTTGTTCTAAGTATCTCAGTTTCGGTCTTCCTCTTGTTCTTTTTCCTACTGGCATCTGTTTGAATATTTTGTTTGGTATTTCGCCTTCTTCCATTCTTTCTACATGTCCTATCCAACGCAGCCGTCCTATTTTAATGAATGTTATAATATCCGGATTCTGGTATATTTTGTATAGTTCAGAGTTGTATCGTCTTCGCCATATTCCGTTTTCTTTTGTGCCCTTATAGTCTGTTTTCACGAGGTTAATATCTAGGCCAGCCTTGGTATATTCTTCTTGTAGTTTCTTTATCATGTAAGTGAGGTCTTCTTGGTCTTGTGCAATCACTACTTGATCGTCTACAAAGCTTAACGTATATAGGTATTCGTTTCGTACCGATACTCCCATGCCTTCGCATTTTCTTTTCCATGTAGTCAAGGCTTTCTCTAAGTATATTTTGAATAGGGTTGGAGATGTGGAACAACCCTGCAGGAGCCCTTTTGATGTGGTGAAGTCTCCTATGATTCTTGTTCCCATTTTAATGGACACTTTATTTTCTTTATACAGAGCTTTTGTAGCTTCTATGAGTTCCTTCTGTATTTCTAATTTGTACATTGCCTTCCATAGTTCTGACCTTGGTACAGAGTCATATGCCGTTCTAAGGTCCAGAAATGCCAAATTTATATCTCTATTGTTTGCTTTTTTCTTTTCTAACAGTTGTTCCAGTGTATATATGTCGTCTATGCATGATCTTCCTGCCGTGAAATCTGCCTGATACTCCCCGATTTTGCTTTTTATCTCTTGCTCTAGCTTTTATTGCAGGATCTTCCCATATAATCTTCTTATTGATGATATTAGGCTTATTCCTCTGTAGTTTTCGTATCGTTTTCTATCTCCTTTTTTAAATATAGATGTCATATATGCCTCCGTCCATTCCTTTGGGAGCTGTTCCGAATCTATGATTACTGAACGTAACAATAATAAATATGTACAAGAGTCAGTATTAAACATTATTACATGGCGCAGTCTTGTGGTCACTGAAGCCTGCTGCTTCCAACCCTAGTTGTTAGAATTAGAACAATATGGAGTTTACAATACCTCAACCATTATCATTTGAAGATAACGTGGCTGAAAACTTTCGGCGGTTCAAACAGTCATTTGAAATTTACCTCTTGGCCAGTGGCAAGGCGAAAAGAAAGTTACAGTAAAAATTGCTCTATTGTTAAATTTTTGGGAGATGAAGGACTTTAACAGTATGTGTTTAACACATTAACGGATGCACAGAGAAAATCGTATGGTACAGTATTGGGTGAATTAGAGAATTACTTCACCCCTAAAAAGAATGTGATCTGTGGAAGATTTATTCTATAATAGAAAACAAGCGGAAGGAGAGCTATTTGATACTTACCTAACTGACTTACGTAAATTGGAAAAAATGTGAATTTGGAGATGTTCTAGACTAAATGATCAGGGATAGATTAGTTTTAGGAACAATCAATAAAGATCTAAAACAAAAAATGTTGCAGAATCGTGAGTTAACCTTACAAAACGTCAACCTAACAATACTCCAATCTGCGTAATTACAAAATTTGTGTTCCCTTGCAAAAGCAAGTCGAGTTCTGCGGTATTCCACGAATAGGTGTGGACATAGGGCGGGTCTTCTGGATAATAAATTCACTTCATGAAGTTGTCGACGAGTACTAGCACCTGGACAGCATAATATTGGTTACAGCCATCTTGCACTAAAACCACGGCTCTTACAGCATTGGTTGATGGTAATGTCATTTTAATACAATTAAAAATTCTGAATATTTGTTTATACAAATATACGTTTTAATACCAAATTAGACTGGTTTTTAAAATCAGTAGGTACCTACGATAATCTAATAATTTCTTATCGCTTATAGAACTTAAATTTTTAAGAAAAACATAAATTCCTATTGTTTTTAAGAAATGCCATAAAAAATTTAAAAATAATGTATAGAAATGAATAATTGTCATTATACGAGGGTTTTTCTAAATCTATATGTTATATACCAAGTCCTAAGTTTTAAAACTCGCAATAAATAAGAAATATGTCATGGATAGAATTTTTTGCACCTGAGTGAATATATGTACTTATATATGGATAATATATTTAGATATTTATTGTTATTAATATTTCTTTTTTAATTAGGTAAAACTTTTTTAAACAATATCTGTATACTTATTTCCTTTCTAGCTTATAAAAACTTCCAGGAGTATTTGCACAAATAATACAGAAATAACTCAATCTGCTCAAAATCTAATATATACTTACCTCTTGCTTTCTCTCCTAAATCTAATTTCCAGGATAACAAATTTTTCAAACTAGTAAAGAAGGTTAACTCTACGTCTGGATGTTTGGCTAGGAGATGCTCTCCCAACGTACACAGGCAATTGGAAGTAACTTGAAGTTTTTCACCGCACAGTTGACATTTTAAATGATGATCCATTAAAATTTTACGCAAAGGTCTCGACTAGATTGATCTAATCGAGACATTTTCTTAATATTTTTATCATTAATGGATGATGGATGGTTCAACTTGACAATTTGGAAACTCATGTTTCGTTAATATGACGTTTGTCAGCATATTTGATATAAAGGTGGGTCTTTAAGGGTCTAGACGCTAACCTATGCTATAAAATATCGAATAAATATAGTATAATTATCAAAGTATGTATAATTTTAACACGGTATGTTTGAACATGTAGGTATAGATTCAGAATGTTATGGACTAAACAAATATAAAAATATATGAGAGTATTAGAGAAAATTGTGAACGAAAAAAAAAACAAATTAACGCCACTAAATATGAGTATTATGCCGATTGTATAATTAAATTACTTGAGGGGCTTAAAAGCAAAACGAGTTAAATCTAAAAATGCAACGTTCGAGAAAACTGCAAAAAACTGCTATTCTGTCTAAGCTTTTTTTATTTTTAGTTTTTTTAAAATATCTTTAGAAAGTAAGGTAAATTATTATAGTAATTACTATTTAAATGAGAATAAGCTACAATTAAAGGTTAAAGTAAGTTATAAAAGTAAGTAAGTAACAAAAAACCAAAGTTTAATTTACTAATGTTTGTATTTTGAGAACGATTTCCGAAGTGGAATTTGAAACGTCAATAAACATTCTTTAACCTTTAATTGTGGCTTATTCTCATTTAAATAGTAATTACTTTAACATGCTATAAGAAAATAGCTGTAGAACAATATTAACCCTTAACTGGAGAGACCCTATTTTAATTCACACAGAGAGACGTGCCGTTCGACAGACTACAATGTAGGAGAGGGGATAAGAACTAAATTTACAAACTTTTTTAATATATTTATTAGTACTCTAAAAGCTGTTTGTATTTGCAATTGAACACAGTAAAGAAACTCAAAACTCAGAGAATTAAAAAATAACTACGACTTTCTAACAGCTAATCATTTACAGTTCGTGACAGTCACATTTTTTACTTTTCATTACAGTGAAAAAATAAATATACATCAAGTAAGGTTTTTTTATATGAAAGGCACAATACATACTGGATTACGTAAAAATTAACTCGTGAAATTATTTTGATGTTGAAAAAAATGTCCAGCAACTGTAAAAGTTACATACAATTGGTACAAATTGGTTTCGTATACTAAAGACACACAGGTTTTCTACATCGGTCACAAAGGTATTTTGTCATACCTTTTTTTCTTGCGAGGGCACAAATAACATATTTTTCGCTTCCCTAGTACTAATGGCTCGTTATTATCTACTTGGTTATTCTCAGGAATTCCAAAAATACTCTTTATACTAGCACGAATTACCCGCGGTACTCGAAAGTTACCCATTCTTCGCTTCATATGATCTACTAATTGTTTTGCTAATATTTTAGCAAAAGCAGATTTTTCTTAAATTTTAGAATTGTTTTTGTAACTTTCGTGCAGTATGTATGCATTTACAATAGCAATATCTATTATACGAAAAAAAAACATCAAGAGTCCATCTGCAAGTTCTTCGACTACACGAACTTTTAGCACATTTTTCGTCCATGCAGTCAACACCTCCTTTGTTGGCATTATAATATGGAATTATTTCTGGTTTTTCTATTGAAGAATCATTACAAGTTCTATCATGCATTGATGATATTAAAATTGTAGCTTTGTTTTTTCTGACCAATACCATTGTATGACCATTGTACACTCTTCTCTAAACCCATAAACACTAGAACCAGGTTCTCTCGTTTTATTGGCCAAAAATGACGGAGGTATTTCACGTTTGTTCTTTTTCAAAGTTGACTGGTTTCAAAGACGAAAACCAGTTGTCCGCAGTTATGTTTCTGTTGCTGCCAATTAAAGGTTTAGTTAACCGCAAGACTGCCTGTGTTGGTTTTGAATTTTTTTTTTTTTTTTCGGGTAAAAGACTTAAGCCGTCTGAGTCTTTGCCACAGTATACAGAGCCATTATTTTTATGCCATACTTCATGGCTTATTAGGACATACATTTTAAAACGGTACCTTCTCCTAAAACTGACAAAAATTTCATCAACAATTGTCGATTGACCTAGGCCATATGCGTTTTGACAATTTTCAATAAAAGAATTGAATATATAAGAAACTGCTGCTACTGCATCATGTTTTTTTCTTTCTTTTCGATCATCTGGATTATCAAAATGAAGAGCTGATAAAATGACTGCAAAACGCTTTTGATTTATGACAGTTCTAAAAATTTCCATCAGTTCCATCTGTTGCAAAAAGCGTTTTTATATTCTCATGGTTCGATTTGAATAACACAGAATATACGAGGAGTCCTATGAAAGCTTTCATCTCCCTTATGTCAATATCCTTGAGGTCATGTTTATTTGGATCATTATACTTTATTTTCATTAAATTCAATTTATGATTGGTCCACTGAATAACACATAATATATTTTCGTCAAACAATAACTGCCATACTTTTAGAGGATCAGCTTCCTCTCCAAGACTTCGTGCTTTTGTTTTTATGACGGGAATTTTTGTTACTAAATTATGTTTCCTTGTACGAGATACTGCTCGAACTTCAGATTTACACCACCTGAATCGGTCTTTTCCGTAGAAATATGTTTGATTATTAGTCTCAACTATATTTTCTTCCGAAATATTTTCTTCATCACTTTCCGTAGAAATGTCTGAATCCGTCTGGCTATCAGATTCCAAATAAACATCATCTTGTACTTGATCAACATCACTAGCGTCACTATCTAATTCCTCGAACCACTTCAAAGCTGTATCTTCAAAAGCAGCATCGGTAAAACGGATTTTTTTTATGGACCGGCCATGATTGTAACAAATACGCGACATTTTCAATGAAACAAAATGTAACTGAATCGAGACGTGCCGTCTAACAGACTAACTAAAACTGATTTTCGGTTATAACTTTTCCAAATATGCGTATTTCTTTACCTAAGTCGGGTCACTAATCTTATTTTTCTTCAGTGCCTTATCCGGTCATCAACAGCTCCGCTGAGGTCATCCCAAACCATTGTCGTAGATTTTTCAACCACGAGATACGACGGCGTCCCGGTCCTCTTCTGCCAAATACTTTATCCTGCATAACGAGTTGAAGAATTCGATATTTTTCTTCGTTCCGCATCACGTGGCCGAGGTACTCAAGCTTACGTTGTTTAATTAAATTAAGCACTTCTTTTTCTTTTGTCATGCGCTGTAGGACCTCAACGTTGGTGACATGGTCCACATAAGATATTTTTAGTATCCTTCTGTATATCCACATCTCGAAGGCTTCGATTCGTTTTTCAGTGGCTTGCGTCAGTGTCCAGGCTTCAACTCCATATAGTAACACTGGAAGAACGTAGCACCTCACTATCCGCATCTTGGTTCCCAAACTGAGATCACTGCAGCACAGCAAGGATCTCAACTTAATAAATGTCACTAATAGTCAATGAATAATATAAAGAATAGAAGAAGTGCCGATGGGCGGAGTTATTTGTACAGGGTGTTAAAAATTCTTTATGCTGTAGTGCTTTTAAATAAGCACTAAGGGTCTTGATTTTTACTTTAAAAACGGATTTTACCCGTTTTACTTTTAAAAGTTGTACTAGCGTTTTGGTGCTTCTTCAATTGTGAATCACACATTTTTATCCAATTCAGGATCCACTCTATCCGCTATATTTCATCCTTCATAGGAAGCAAAGAAGTGAACACGAAATTTAAAGGATGGGTTTGATTAGAGGAACGGAGAGTATTAACGTACACATAACTTTAAGATGTCCTTATTACATAGGTATTAATTAAAAGATAAAAATTAAAATTAAAATCTACTTCAAATTAAAAGTTTTTTGTTTTTGTTAACATCAGAAAATAAAAACCCCATTTAAAAAAATATAGCACTTAAATTATACATTTATTTCTTGGACGTATATTTTAAAGAGTGTCGGTGACAAACAGCACACTTGCTTTAGGCCTTTAGTGACTTTAAATTCATTTGAGGTTCTGGTTCCAATTTTTACACAACTAACTGCATTTTCGTACAATTTATATATCAATTTATATATTGCTCGGATATACGTCGAATCCAATCCGGATCTTTCAAGGACCTCAAACATTTTCTTTAACGGGACACTATCATATGCTTTCTCAAGGTCTATAAATACCAAGGTCTATAATAATGACTATCAATTCGTTATAAAAGTTCTTCTTAGATTCGCAATGGTCTACATCGAAAATATGAGTCACTCACTACAATTGTGGTATTATGGTATATCAGCACGTCGACCAACTCTATTTCTAGTGTTTCTATTCCCTTCATACCACTATTTGTATCTCGCCCTTTGTCCTTTCTACTTCGTCTCTTGAATGAAAGCAATTTGTAGCCTTCTTCTTTTAAGGGCATATACCAACTCCATACTCTTTGTACGGAGATATACTTTTATAACATACTTGTTAGACTCCAAAGTCTACTGATACTAATAATAAAACACAATTAGGTTTTGTTTATTACATATAATACTTATAATTTTTATATAAAACTACAAATTTTTTGAAAAAGTAATACAGTAAAACCTTTAAAACTTAATATTGTATTAAAGTCTTAATAAAGATATTGAGTAATCCCTCTATAAATTATTAAATCAGTCATCTCTAGGTGCTCCTATAAGGATATGTACTCAATCAAAGGATATGTATGTTAATCAAGTATTCTTAATATGAACACATGGACAATCAATGGACATATTCCGAGATAAATTATATAGAAGAAAAATCAAGTTTGTCAACCATGCAAAAAGAGAAAATCATTATATATTTTTATGTAGTAATATGTTACTTCAAGTGATAAAAGTTATGTTGGGTATACTGTAGCTTAAGTTCTATGTTGGTTGAGCTACTTTATTTTGACGCTATGTACCCAAATTAATTACCCATAAATAAAGTGGTTCCAGGCACACAGCTACCTCAAAAACATTAACAACACCGTTTTGAAGTTATATTTAAATGTTTGTAATACAATTTTAGTATATTGGAGCAGTAAGATGATATTATGATTGGATACACTTAGAATATTTGTTTCAAAGTAACCAAACGAAGGATAGCGAATTAGGATAATCAAGACATCCATCAGTTTGTTGAATACAGTAGTCACAAGTACAGTACACACAAGAAACAACACAAAGATATTTTTTAAAGTTCTGTTAAAACGTCTACAATCCATTATAAAACTGTGTATAAGTAATTACTATTTAAATGGGAATAAGCCACGTCAATAAACTTACTTTAACCTTTAATTGAGGCTTATTCCCATTTAAATAGTAATTACTTTAAAATGCCACAAGAAAATAGCTTCAGAACAATATTAAGAAACTGCGTATAAGTGTAAAAACAGTTTCATATAGTTTTATTAAGACATTTTAAATTAAATTCGTATCAATAATTAACATAATAAATATCTAAATGTAAATATGTATAACCTATAGATAAGTACTAAGTTTAATACTAAAATATTATGAATATGCTACAACCTATCGCTAATATAAAAATAAATGTTTAATTTATCCATGCATCATTTAAAATTTTCATAAAAATACCCTCCAACAAATCGCAGCACCACTCGAGTAATTTCCTAAAACTTAATCGTTCAATTCAGTTATTAATTGATGACATTTAAATAGGTAAGTTTTAAGACGTTTGTGCCAAGCTTACCTAAGAAACATCTGTTGTCATATATACGTCAAAACAAATATGTTGTTATATTTGATCAATTATAAATCTAGAAACCTGACAAAAGAGAACTGTTCCCGAGCAGTGGTACTATTTGAAAATGTTGAACTTATCGCAATATGGAAGAAAATCGGATATGTCTTATGATTAGTAAAAAAGTCTAGTAGATAAAAGTCATTGGTGGGTTTAGTGGTATACCCACATACAAGATCGATACTTGATGATAATGTATTATCAAAGTCGAACTTTGCAATCTGGTTTGAGAACTCATATAATTTTTCAAACTGTTTTTAAATATGATTCATAGTCCACATAGTTACAAAAGTGGTACAAGTACATCCAAAAAAATCAATGGAAATAAAAGGACATAGTATACGCATTTGCTATTAATAATAGGAAAATCAATAATAAGAGAACTAACCAAACTAGACTTTACAGTGATAAAACTTGAATAGAAATTTGAAAATCTTTAAATATGAAACGAAAAGAGGAATACCTTGTTGTTGAGCGAGCAAGAAGCGTGCTAGGAAAAAAATAATAACAAGGTTAACAACTGAGAGCAAAGAATATAGAAACTGATCAACACAAAATGTGCCCCTTGATTCAGACGGTGTCGGAAAATGAGCAAAGTTTATAATCCAGTCACTAGAGGCGCTAATAAATAGAGTCCGGATTTCTAAGCATAATGTTTATGGTAAATAATAAAAGCAGGAATATTTTCTTTTTAAATATGAATGAAATATGCAAAAGTTATTTGAAACCACTTTTGTATGCTTGTTTTATGTCTTTTTTGAATTCTTATTCTTATTGTGTGCTTTTTTTTTATATATAATCTTATCATTTTTGCATTTGACATAATTTTTATATGATTCTATTCTTCAGAACATAATCTATAGAAGCCTGTCGAAAAATATTAATTATATCGACAGTTTGTTAATTTTCTGTAGGTAAAACCTCATTGAGACTATAAATGTATAGATTGTTTAGTCGTTTATTGTTGCTTTTCATATATGCATTGTAGCGGCATTTATGTTAAATATTTGAAAATAAATTAAACTGTTAAAAGTCAAAACCAACCGTAACTGAATAGATAAGGGAATATAAAGAGTTAACATTCGAACATGGTAAATTATTTTGTAGAGCATGTGTAAAGTCAGTATTAATTTACAAATTATCCATATCAATAGGGTTTCCTTAATAAAGCGAAAAAAATTAGTGGAATTTCCTGCTTAAAATAAATACTATAAATATGTGTTCGTGTTTCAGAAATACCGGGTGTTAAAGTTTTGTTTATTTTCGTTTTTTGCAAGTAATATTAGAAATAATGCCGATATTTGGATGAAAATTGGCATTTGAGTTATATTCCGACATGCAAAATTTTAATGTGACCTCAGTATTGGGTTAGTTGTAAAGGATATCATCTACATCTCTTTTTAACTTTTCTAGAACTATCAATTTGTACGTAAGTGAATTTCATTTTTGTCAGAAATCCATCATTTTATTGTAGAAAACATACGTGATAAAAGTCCCTATGAACAATCATTCTCCAGATATTTCGATTTAAACTAATCGCTGCACTTTATTTTAAATTAGGGAATATTTTCAACAATTTACGGCAAAGATGTACTTGCTTCATATTCACGTAAAAGTAATATTCAACTAAATTATTTGAAATATTATTTAGAGAAAAACAAAAATAAACATTTCTGTAATATACTATCTCTGTAATACAGGATTTCCGGATGCATATTTATTGCATTTTTTTTAAGCAGCGAAACTAAGCAGGAAACAGCCTGCATTGATTCTCTAAGGAACTTGTTGATGTTATCATTGATAACAGATACAATGCGACAAAAAATACAATATAGTACAACATGTAAAAACATATTTACATCAAGAAACCCTAAAAAATGTTTACAAATAAATGTAAGCAACAAACAATTGTAAAATACTTATAATCAACTTTGAGATATAGCGGAAAGCAGAAATTTAATTTTGATATAGGCAGTGAAATGGTGGACTCGAATTCCCACTAAATAAACTGCAAAATTAAAGTTTTAACTCGTTTTTGGAAAAGTACTGTCAAATACATGTACCGGATGAAAGTATTCTGCGAAAAAATGTTAATTGCGTTTACAAGGAAACCACAAAAAAAAGTAAAAAGACTAGTGGGGAACAATTACATCTGGTTTGCTGTGGAAACTACTACAGATATTTGTGGAAGATACGTCGCTAATTTAATCTTAGGGGTACTTCACGAAGAAATCTTAACGAAAGGTTATTTAGTGTGCTCAAAAGAACCGTAAGCAACAAGAACAATACAGTTTCAAGATTCGTAAATGAAGCTTTAACAAATTTTTATCTTCCCGAGGCTGAGCCCACCAATAAAATAGTATTAATGCTTTCCGACGATGTACCATATATGACCAAAACAGCATCAAACCTTACAAGTGTTTTATCCAAACCTAATTCACTATACAAGTCTAGCACACGGATTGAATCGCGTTGCTGAGACTATGTGGCTGCAATTTCCACTTGTTAATGATTTGATAAAAAATGGGAAAAATTTTTTCATTGAAGCTCCGTTAAGGGTGCAACATATTATAATATTATTTATTATTAATCCAGTCGTCAGAGAATATTAATTTTGGTACCCCAAAAAAGATGCAAAAATGTTTACCACTTTTACCTCCGGGCTTCCCCCTAAAACCCCCCTCGTAGGGGGGTAAAAACGCAAAAAAATCTATTTACCAAGAATCTGTACACCGTAGAAAAAAATTTTTCAAATAAAAAATGTAGATGAGATAATTTTGAACAAAAATGTTTATAAGCGTTTTTGGTGTAGAATGAACCGTTCTCTTAGAAACAACGCTTGAAGCAACCGTCGATTTTGCATGTCTGTCACGCGCACGAAATCAATGTTCAATAAAATTTGTATCAGCTGGAAGGTAAAAATTCAATATCTTTTGATCCAAATGTCCTATCGACAAAAATTAAGATGCGTTTTAAAACTCAGCTTTTATAAAAGTGTTAAATAAATTAACGTGCCGTAAGTTTTTGCCATTTTTTACGATTCTTGTGAGATCAATAAAATTGATAACTTTCATTGACCAGTTGTAGTAAACTTTTCATTCTAGAGATCAATCTTTAAAAACTATGACACGAAAATCTAATTTGGAGTTGTGGTAACAAATATGAGGCAATTGAAATATGAATAAAAAACGCAGAATTTAATGTTTTACATTACAAACGATCACACGTCACAGAAAATGCATTTAAAAAGACTGTTTTAGTTTTGTTCTTTTGAAAAACGTACTAGTGCAATTAAAAAAAAATTTAAGATTTAAGTGAATGTTTTAGATTGTTTGTTGTGTGAACGTTTAAATCTAACGTTTTTAAGCATATTTGAAATATGTACCTTACATTTGTTGTTAAAACGCAAAACTAAAATTTCATGCTGTAGCTTTTAAAGATTGGGCTCTAGTAATCAAAACGTCATAGTGAGAATCATAAAAAATGTAAAAAATCTGAGGACACCTGAGGACTATTTTAAAATAATATCTGAAAGTACAACTTTGCAGCGCCCCAATATGGATTTCAAGTTTTACGATTGGAAAACCGAAGCATTGTCTACATTCAAAGCACTGCAGAGTTGGCACTTTCAGATATCAAAAATAAAAAGGATTTGTTTGACAATCATCTTTGTTGGCAATTTGTTTTGTTTGGCTAACGAACAATCATTCTCCAGATATTTCGATTTAAACTAATCGCTGCACGTTATTTTAAATTAGGGAATATTTTCAAAAATTTACATCAAAGATGTACTTGCTTCGTATCCACGTAAAAGTAATATTCAACTAAATTATTTGAAATATTATTTAGAGAAAAACAAAAATAAACATTTCTGTAATATACTATCTCTGTAATACAGGATTTCCGGATGCATATTTATTGCATTTTTTTTAAGCTGAGTGATATTGTTTTTACTACAAAATAACCAATCTCCTGGTCTGTTTATTTCAAAATTACCAAATCTCCAAATAGTTTTCTTTAATTATAAGAGTATTTTAATAACAACCAAGAAACTAGCAAAGAAAAACTAATTTTGAGCAATCAAAGTTTATGGATAACGAATTTTGTGGCTCCAGGTTTTACAAATATGTCCACGGTAAAAAATTACGATTTACGGCAAATTTTGCCAGGGTGGAGATTGGTTCTTTTGCAAATAGAGGTCTCATCTTTAACCCTTTGACTGCCAGGCGAAATTATAACAGGTTACGTTGACGCCAAAATTTTTATCATTGAAATCCACATTTTTTATAATTAACAAAC
Source organism: Diabrotica undecimpunctata (assembly GCF_040954645.1). Lineage (NCBI taxonomy): Eukaryota > Metazoa > Arthropoda > Insecta > Coleoptera > Chrysomelidae > Diabrotica > Diabrotica undecimpunctata. The sequence goes on along the minus strand of NC_092806.1, from coordinate 29,939,701 downwards.
GTATGGGAGATCAGTTAAATTTATTTTTGCAAATTTAGTGTCATTTTAGAAGAAAAAAAATGTGTGATAAAATGACGCACACGGCGTAGCCTAGAACAAAATGGTTTGTATGACGTGTGCGCTTATGTGACGCACACATTTTAGAGTGGGAACGCGTACTAAACTTCGCACAGTAAGACAGGTTTATGCAAGTCAGTAAGTTTTGAGTTACGGTTACGTTTAGTTGTATTTCGTAGTTATATTGTTTGCGAGTTTATCTTAATTTGATTGTATTTTTTATACTATTAGTGTATTAGTTATACAAGTTGGTATATTGTTAGTGTATCAGGACGATAAAATGTCTTGGAAAAAATATAAAAAACAACAAAAACAGCTAGAAATATGGGCAGCAGATATTGAGGAAAATGAGCTGGATAGGAGTATTGAGAGCGGCATGAGCGACGAAATTGACGATTCTGACGACTCGTTGGCGGATAAAAATTATTTCCCGGATATAACAGAAACGTCAGAAGATGAAACTCGTCCGTCCACTTCAAAACAAAAAAGAGAAGGTAACGGCTAGAAATAATAATAATTATAGGTAGATTTTATTATAAATATTTTGTTTTAGGTTGCCACAGCCCAGTAATATTTTCCAATTCTAAAGAATCGAGTTCCTCTGATACTTCTACTCCACACTCACAACAGCTATCACAGATAGACGAGGAATTATTTCTGGACGAACACAATAAAACATGGAGAAAGTGTTCTAGCAGAAATCAAAAAAATTTTGTCTATGATAACACTTACGGAATCCCCCCAGAAGTTATTGCGGATTTAACAACAAAAACTGAACTCGAGATGTTTAAATTATTTGTCAACGATGATCTCATCGACCTCATGGTTCATGAAACAAACCGCTACGCTGAGCAAGTTATTATAGAAAAGATTACAGATGAGTCACTAACTAAGCAGTCCCGTCTGAATGCCTGGAGAGATACTGACGCTGTTGAAATGCACGTATTTTTGGGTATACTTTTATGGATGGGTTTAGATAAAAAACCTTCTCTATCACATTATTGGAGTCGCTCTGAACTATATAATAGTCCGGCATGTAAATTTATGAGAAGAAACAGATTTGAGTTAATACTTCGAATGTGGCATTTTGCTGATAATGAAGTGTGTCCTCCAGAAGATCGTTTGCATAAGGTTCAGAGTCTTATTGATAAGCTAGTAATAAAATATCAGGAATATTTTATTTCCTCCAAAACGGTATGCATTGATGAAACGATGATACCTTTCAAAGGAAGACTAAAGTTCCGTCAATACATCAAGGGTAAACGCCATAAGTTCGGAATCAAAATATTCAAACTATGTGTCAATGGTGGTTACACATATAATATGAAAATATATTGTGGAAAAGAAATAACTAAGCAAGATGGACAATCAATTGCAGACAAAACAGTATTAGAGCTTATGGAAACTCTTCTTGACTCTGGAAGGACTTTAATCACTGATAATTGGTACACAAGTGTGAATTTAGCCAGGAAGTTCTCAAAGCAAGCTACACATCTCGTTGGTACTTTACGAAGCAATTGTAAATGTAACCCTAAAAACGTCATCAAAAGGAGTCTCGCTAAAGGTCAAATTTTTGGAATGGAGAGTGATGGTATTACAGTATTCAAGTGGAAGGACAAAAGAGATGTACGGTACACACCGATAATATGGTAGAAATATGTCAGCGACAGAAACCACTAGCGGTAGCAGATTATAATGCTGCTAAAACCTGTATAGATCTTTCGGACCAGAGAGCTTCCTATTCTTCGGCTGTACGAAAGGCTCTAAAATGGTATAGAAAAGCAGCTGTTGAGAGTTTACTGGGGACAACGGTTTTCAATTCATTGTTTCTGTATAATAAGAGCCATCAAAATAAACTATCTGTAGTAAAATTTAGAGAAAAGTTATGCAGTCAGTTACTCCACTATTCTGACGACGATCGTAATATTTCAGAGGCATTACCGGCCATCAGACATAAGCTAGAAGTGGCAAAGAAAGAGGGCAAAGTCATTAGAAGTCGCTGTAAGAGCTGCTATACCAGATACTCTCGAGAGCAAGGCAGAAATTATGCGCTAAAAATGGCCAAGACTGTTCGATATATTATGTGCCCTGTATATCCCGAAAAACCACATATGTGCCAAAATTGTTTTTAGACTATTCACAAAATTGCTTGACTACATTTATTTCCTTTGTTTTTTCGTTATTAACTATGCTTATTCCTTTTTGTGAGAAAAATGTAAAATATTTTTTTTTATTGAACAGATTTTTATTTTTACAAGCCATTTCTAGTGTAAGTTCTACTACGCCAGGGCAATTGAAAACATCATATAAATGCATGGAAACTGTGCGCGCCTTAGACACACAAAGCAAAAATTGATGATACTACGTGTGCGTCTTATCGATGCACACGGCGTTTAATACAAAAGTCGTGTGCGTCGATATGACGTACACGGCAGTTAAAGGGTTAATGTGATATTTTATCTCTTAAGTAATTGTATTTTATTTCCTCCAGAAGCAGAAATGGGGGGGGAACAAACAATATAAATTATGGTAAAAAAAAACAAAAACATGTAAAGAAACGCATCGATTGATCTCAACAAAGTGTAAATCATTAACCCATCTTATTACTTTATTGTGTTGTGGTAACAAGTGTTCTCGATATTTGAGTGTAAAATATACAATTCTAGACCATAGTTAACGAATAAAATAATTACTTATATCTACTTTAACAAGTAGTTAACCTAACAAGTGTACAACATAATGTATGGTGGTGTAAAACATTGAGCATTTTGGGAATGAGTCATTTTGAGTTAAAAACCTCGGTTTTGTAGATCATTCTTATTCACTAACGTTATTAAAGGCACTCAGACTTAAAATGTATTAGTATGTTCAGTACATATCTAATTAAAAAGTTTATTATTCTAGGACATACTCACAAATTTTCCAAGAACAATACAAAAACCAAATGTTTTGTCATCTTCATATCACCAGAAATACCACAATCAACAGCCATTTAATAATCACGAAATATTATCTTAAAAACTAACGATATATCACTTAAATAAAGTATATCTTGCAGTACAAATTTGGCACTCGTATTTGAACATTCATCAGTCTTTAGTAAAAAAATTCCTGGATGTTGAGAGTTGGATCAAATTTGATCTCGACATTGCCCAAGTCATTCTTGGCCTGTTGGGCTCCTTTTAATACTCTTTGTAAATTGATCTCCACGTCATTGCTAAACAAGGCGCATCTGAAAAAATGACTGGTAAGAATAAAAAAAAACTTTATTTGTGTATATGAACTACTCAATCGGACTACGTGAGGAAACATGACCAGCTATCTACAGTACGACTCATTTAGATTTGAAACACTCAAAAGCGTCTTAAATTTGAAGTTATTAACCGATTTCAACAAGTTTTTTTACATACCACAATTACTATAGTTCGTAATAAAAAACAGAGAATCTTTATTAGCGATATTTCTTATTAAACAGTTACTAAGCCACTGGATTTATGATACGTCACTCCAGTTTACGATAAATATAAAATATATATCCAAGTTGATTTTTAAAAAAATTTACCTTGCATCTCCAAAATGTGAATAATCATTAACTGCTTGGCCACATAAATAACACATTTTTGCGCCACATACGCATGTCATTTTGTTACATCCATTGGATTTTACAAATGACTTTTTGCAATTAACACATGTCCTGAAATAAAAAAAAGTTTAATAGTATTGAAATTTAAAATCTTTATAATGTTCTGAAGCTATTTTCTTGTGGCATTTTAAGGTAATTACTATTTAAATGGGAATAAGCCACAATTAAAGGTATTTGTTTAATTTACTAATGTTTGTATTTTGAGAACGATTTCCGAAGTGGAAATTGAACGTCAATAAACGTACTTTAACCTTTAATTGTGGCTTATTCCCATTTAAATGGTAATTACAATCTTTAAATGTTAGGGTGATAAACATAAAAATCTTTTGAAAAAATTTAATTTAACTAAATTAAATAAAGTTAGCAGTGTGGCATTATATTGTCCTCCTCGACATGTACCAAAACAGAAAAGCTATACCAATTTCTTGATGAATCAAGATCAAGATTGATTATAAGAGGCGACTTTAAAGCAACTTAGACAATCGGCTGCGCGGCTCAGTCTGGAGAAATTTTGCCGCCAGTCTAATACAAAGGATAAGAGCTGACGTAAGTATTACTTCATTTATTTGATAGCGCGTCGCCTTGTAGCCTACCGCTGTACATACTCGCAGTTGCGAGGAGCAACTTATATCGACAGATCCGTTTCAAAGAGTAACGAAACACATAAAGCCCTTAAACTTGTAGTAACTAAACGGTTTAATGTATAGGGACGTGAGAGGTATCACGTGATAGGATTTAACAAATGTAATACGATTGTATACTCGTACAAAAAGTAAACGTGTCAGTATTCAAAGGTGCCTTAGGTACATATCTTCGCTTCTATTGGTCCAATTTGACACGTAAAACGCGATATCTATGAAGAACGTGATATTTTAAGTGACGTTTGACGTAGAATGTGACATTTGACAAAGAATGTCATATTTATGTTGTATTTTGATGTAGAATTTGAGATGTGACAACACAGAACGTGACATTTATGTAGAATGTGATATTTTATATGACCTTTGAAACGAACGCGAAGCAAAGTACCTGGATTTACCTGATACACGGCTACCACAAACAAAATATCCATTACGGCGTATTCAACCTACACCATGGATGTGACATGTGACGTCCATTTATCAACCTAGACATCCAATTCTTTCGCACCTTTGCAACGTATCTCCCGTCATTTCATGATGCCAGCAAATATCTAGTCTCTTACACACAACTCTGCAAGGTACCCGGATTTACAATAACAAACAACATATTCATTTGAAGACATACTCAGTCTACACCAAGGTTGTGACATTGGACGTCCACTGCTCAAAATAGACATCTAATTATTTCGCACAATGTTATACACGGGTCTTCCGTTCTTTCATTACGTCCAAACAAGCAAACGTCTAGTCTCTCACAGACAACTTTCAGCAAGGTACCTGGATTTACGATAACAAACAACATATCCATCCTGACGTCTAGTCTGTAACCTACAACTCGCAGCAAAGTACCTGGATTTACGTTTATGAAAGAGCTCCTGAAAGCAACAAAACGATTAAAATACGATGTTCGGTACGATAGCGAGCCCAATCGTTGTCAAACCGTAGTCTTATAACAGTTGCGCCAGAGATGCTAAACCTAAATTATACAAAAATATTTAAATTTGTTATTTGATGCGGATAAATTGAAGTATTCTTCTTCTTTCAGTATACTATCCGATTATGAAACGTTGACGATCATACTGGCTGTCATGACTTTGAAGTTAAAACTGAAGTTAAAATTGAAGTTAAAAAATGTAAATTTAAAATTTTCTGTAACAATAAAACACTGAAAACTTTGTTTTCAAATCCATCAATTATTTAAAATTTTCTTAGTCTTATAACCCTTTTATAATTTTGATAAATCCTTGCAGAGTCATGATATATACTTCTAAAACTCTAATTTCACTATTTGGGAGAGTGAGTCATCGTTTGAAGGCGTACACTCACTTTTATTTCAACGTTAATTATATTATATTGTTTAAATATTATTGTTCAAAATAGGCCACAATATATTTATCTGCAGGTTTTTACTGAAGTTTCCATCTCTATATCCAAAGACCGTTTTCAAAGATATAAATTATAGTTATATTTATTTTATTTGTTTATTATTATATATTCATATATTATTTTCTTAACTTTAAAAACGGTCTCTGTAATAGAGATCGAAACGTCAGTAAAATAAACATGTAGATATATGTATTGTGGCTTATTTCCAACATTCTCCCTAAAAATACGGAATGCCACAAGCAAAAAGCCACAGAAAAATAAATATTGCTATCATTTGTATATTTGAAAACGATCTCTTTATATAGAGATCGAAACGACAGTAAATTAAACATTTCAATTAAATATATTGTTACTTATTCCTAACATTATTTCTAAATATACAGAACGGCAAGCAAAAAGCCATAGAAAAATAAATATTACTATCACTTGTATATTTGAAAACGATGTCTTTATATAGAGATCGAAAAATCAGTAAATTAAACCTATAAATAAATATTTTGTGGCTTATTTCATACAGTCTCCTAAAAATACAGAATGCCACAAACAAAAAGCTATAAAAAACAAGTAATTTTGCAGAAAGCTTACTGATGCCACCAGGCTGTCGCGGAAGTTACGCTAAAACGTCTTTTGACGTGACCCGTCCTTAAAGAGTTACACAATGAAATTTTTTTAAAACAAATTTTAAGACAGTTTCCACACCACCCGAGAGATATGTCTTGTGGCGCGTCACTTTGTTTTAAATGGGTGTTCGCCAAGAGCCATATTGTCCCATTAAATAAAATAAACAAAACACTTTAACAGTATAAAACAAAACAAAATAAAATCCTATTTAAACACAAACACTATACACACTTACTATGTTCTTCTCGTTTTTTTTTTGTTTTTGGTTTTTTTATGCTGATGTTCCTACTAAACTATTAGAAAATATTATTCGCTGTCTAAATCTGGAGATGCAGTGCTGCTATCGCTGTCATTATCTTCACCTGGTGTAATTATAATTGGCTCTAGTAAAACTTTGACATCAGTGTCAAGTTCCCACATACGATATTCTTCTTTAATTATGTGGCCTATACATTTAGCCCAGTTCTCTGGAGTTACATGGAGGATTGCTTGAATCAAAAGTTCTTTAACTTCGTTTAATTTGAGCGTTTTGTTATTGCGTGCTACTTTTCCTTTCACTTGCGCCCAGATAAGTTCAATGGGATTAAGTTCGCAATGATAAGATGGTAGACGTAGAACTTTGACACCATAATCTTTTGCAGTTTCATCCACAACATATTTAAGATATTCACTTTTCCTTAACCGTGCAATAATGTCAAGTAGTTGAATTTTGAGCATTGATACTTCGTATGCAATTCCCTTTTCTGTAAGCCATTCTTGAATTCTCCCTTTCCGCCATGCCGTCGTCGGTAATTGTTCTAGTCTGCGGCTCTGATATGGCGCATTGTCCATAACAACCACAGACCCAGATTCCAATTTTGGTAAGATTCTCTTAAACCAGCGCTCAAATACTTCGGAAGTCATTTCTTTATGATAATCACCTGTTTTTTTCGACTCAAATTGAAGCAAACCATCATCAAGGAACCCTGTATCACTTCCTATATGGGTGATGATTAAATGCCGTCCCTTTCCTGATGGAGCTTTTAATCCTGTAGACCAGCCTTCTATAAATGCTTCGCGTTTACTTTTGACATTTAAATCTTGCCAAACTTTTCTAACTGTATGACCTTCGTTAATCCAGGTTTCATCCAAATAATATATTTTGCGTCCAGTGCTGCGAATTTTTCGTATTTCTTCTAAATATTTTCTTCTCCACAGAATAATTTCATTTTTTTCTAATAGCATACTTTTTCTGTTGCGTTTTACATATCGAAAGTTCATTTCGCGCATGGTTCTGATTAAGACCCTACGAGATATCTTGGATAAAGAGTCATCGTTTTCGAGCTCTTGAGAAATTTTTTTCAGTGTTGGAATTTCACTCCGAAAATAAAATGAATGAATTTTTCGACGTATAATATTCCTTGCCTCGTCATCGAAAACAATGCTTTTCCTACCTCTAGTTTTACTTTTTTTCTTGCTTTTTATTTTCCGATGTATTTTTAAGTACACGATAAATACAGCTAACGGATACTTTTGTTAAACTGCTACAAATGTCGACCGCTTGGATAACATTTAATGTCATTTTTCGGCCGACAATTCCTTCATAAACGTTTCGTATCATTACCTTCTCTTCGGACATTAACATTTTCCGTCTCTTTTGCGGCTTTTCATTTTTGGAATCAACATCAGAATTTTGCTGTCTTCTCTTGGAACAACTCGGTTTTTCGTCCATTGTGTATTTCAATAATCTGTGTATATACTATATATATATAATAATTTCAACAATTCTGTATAAGAATATAACTAAAAATTTACTATAAAACGACAAACTATAACACTCTTATTATCAATAACACGTTTTATCAATACTACAATACAGTATTGTTAAAACAGTATTGACTGTCCTCGACGCATCAAGGAATTTGGATATCGGTTAAAATACTTGGGAATTCCAAGGTTGGCCAAATCCAAATTTCTAATTGATTCGATGCAGGGAAATTCCACTTTCGCTAAGTAAAACAAAGGATTTGTTTTACATAAAAGCAGGTAGATTTTCTCTCATCGGTCAGTCGAGCTTGCCTCTTCTACTGTAGACCTAGTCGGTGCTATTATTGTTCCTACTAAGTTATTGTTTTATTTCTGATTTCTTATATACCATTTTTATTTTAGCATTATTGTATATTCAGACCTTTTCAGGTTAGAATATTACTTTGATCTATATTTGTTCATATACTGATTGTTTGATATTTTAATTGGTTATTTTGATTGTTTATTTTTCTTGTATTTTGTGTCTAAGTTGTTCTTCCGTAAGTTAAGACCACTTAGAAATATTTATCTTGCTTTTTATATTTTATATTTTGATTTGTACTTTGTCTAAGTAGTTCTTTCCGGTAAGTCAAAGAACTCTTAGAAATATTTCTCTGAATATTTGACTTGTTATTTTAATTGTTTGTCTAAGCCGTTCTTTTCCGGTAAGTCAAAGAACTCTTAGAAATATTTTCATAATCATTGTTGCATTATTATTTCCGATATTTTATCTAAGATATTTTTCTTAAGTTAAGAAAATACTTAATACATTTGTTTCTTTCATTTTCTATTTTATGCTAAGTTGTTTCTTCCGTAAGTCAAGAAACACTTAGCAATATTTTCACATCTTTTCTATATTTGATTTTTCTTATTTTCTTTTATAAGTCGTTTCTTCAGTAAGTCAAGAAACACTTATAAATATTTGTGCATTTATTTTACTATATTTGATTCTCTTGTTTATTTTCTATTCTAAGTTGTTTCTTCCGTAAGTCAAGAAACACTTAGACATATTTCTATAATCTGTTTCATTTTTGCATTTCTCGTTTTATATTTTGAGTATTTTATTTTTCCACTCTAAGTCGTTTCTTCCGTAAGTTAAGAAACACTTAGAAATATTTCCATATTTTACTCTCACATTTACATATTTCATTTATCTATATTTCTGTCCTAAGTTGTTTCTTCCGTAAGTCAAGAAACACTTAGAAACATTTTTTTTTCTTTGCATTATATTTTTATACCATTTAATTTAATTGTTTACTAAGTTATTCCTTCCGTAAGCCAAGGAATACTTAGATCATTTTTACCTATCTGTTTTCCATTTTTGCTCTGTTACTTTTTAACTGTTCCTTGGAACCGTTACCTATAACAGATATTTGTCACTGGAACTGTTATTTATAACAGCGGTAGTATTTAACCTTTCTACCAGCGACAAACCAAAGATGGTGAATACCCGATCCAATCCCGGGGATAGGAAGAAGCCCGAAGAGCCGGCGATGGGTCCTACAGGCCCAAATGCCCCCTCTCGGCAACATGACAACAATAAGTTTACAAACTTATCACATAAAATATACTCACAAAATGCACTACCCATAGAAACGCCAATGAATTTCTTCGGCGAAAAAATAATAAAAACTAGTTTTACGGCATGTCTGGGTCCGAATTGTAAAACGGAATTTCCTCGCTAATTCCAACATTGCCAAACGATTGAAAAATAATGTTTTAAAATATCAATTTTTATTTTATAAATTTAAATATGTAACGAAACGAAACATAAATAAAATTTATTTCATTACAATTTTGTGCTTAATTTTTACTATTGAAAAAATCATGTTTGTTTGTATTTTTATGACGGTAATAATCACTGCGTGGAAGAATACAGGTTTTGTATGACCATAATTACTACTTGTGAACAAGAATTGGCTACACTGTACGACAACTTCTGGTCAAGTCTACTATAGAGAAGCACAAATAAATATACTACTTTATATATTCTGTAATTTCTTATGAGGAAACGGAAATTGCAATCGAGAAAACAGGCAGTTTTCGACATTTAAATTTGAGGATATTCGGCGTTTAAACTATGAAATCACTCTTCTAAATTGAAGGTTTCTACTATAAGTATACTTATATTTCTTGTGTAAAACTGATCGTGTTTATTCGTGATTGATTAAGGTAACAGCTGTGGAAACTTACTTTGTTATATAGATCAATACTTAATATAGATAATTACCTGGTCAACGCTTCTGTCATTTTATTTTCAATATAAGTCCTTCTCTGCACATCTTCGTCATATTCTATTTCGTTACACCTTTTAGGCACATGCGATTCGTGTTTGCACTGTCTACAAGACTCTTTGAGGCATTCAGGGTTTTCACATTTGAAAATTTTGTCCTCATCTGGTAATATTGTGGCGAAGTCGCAAAATGGGCAAACTTCTAGACCTTCGACGTTGGCTTTTCTTATTTCTTCGGAGGCAATTTTTTGAGCAAGTCGTTCAAATAATTTGTTGGGGAGAACCATCTAAAACCAAATTAAATACAAATATTAAATATTTATTTATTAAATTAAATAATATATGCGTCATATGGAATGTAACTTATTGTACACGGATTCTACTGTTGCCGGTCGCTAAGCCCCGCCTTTGACGGCGTAGTAGACAGACCTACCACGTGTCGCTCGAAATAGATTTTAGACTCAGTGCTTGTTTCCTCTTTAACTAAGAAACATAATAACCAGTGCCGGACTAAATGCTATAAAAGATGGATTTTAAAAGCACTTTAAAAATGCATAAAATTAATAGGCAAACTCGGGAGGTAATTTCGAATGTTTTTGAATTCATGAAGGAAGAAAAATCCTTAGGAGCGCCGCAAATTCCGTTCGACCGGCTGTATGAACGCGTTGTTGTTGCTACAGGTGTATCGGAACGAAGTATTAGAAATATCGTAAAAGAAAAAAGCAAAATAAATGCTGGTGAAAGTTCGTCATTCCAGTCTCCGAAAAAACATAGAAACAAAAAAAACCTAAAACTGACCTCGACGATGCCGATAAAGCTTTATTAAGAAGAATTATAATAAATACATATACCACAGATAAAATTGTTCCCACGATGCCAAATATTTGGAGAAAATTTAAAGAAACCGGTTACTCAGGAGGTATGGATTCTTTACGACAAGTCGTCAGATCTATTGGTTTTCGATGGAGAAAAACAAAAACAAACAGAAAGCTTTTGATGGAAAAACAAGATATTCGTCACTTAAGACTGTTATATTTACGTGCCATTAAAAGCTATAGAAAGGAAAATAGGCCGATAGTGTATATGGACGAAACATACATCCACGCTTCCCACACAGTTGATACTTGCTGGAATGATGACTCAAATGAAGGACTTAAGAGGCCAATATCAAAAGGACAACGTTTAATAATAGTACATGCTGGTGGAGAAAATGGATTTATAAAAAATGCACAACTAATTTTTAAATCAAATTCATTAACGGGAGATTATCATCACGAAATGAATTTTGAAAATTACAAAAAATGGTTAGTGGAAAAACTAATTCCCAATTTACCCACGAATTCTGTGCTTGTAATTGATAACGCCCCTTACCACAATGTGCAAAAAGACAAACCACCAAATTCGAATACCAGAAAGAGTGAAATGATTCAGAGCAAAAAATATTTACTTCGATGACGGTATGTTAAAACCAGATTTGTATAATTTAATAAAAGTGCACAAGCCGAGTTTTAAATTATATGTTATAGACGATCTTTTAAGTCAGCATGGTCATAGTATTCTACGTTTGCCTCCGTATCACCCTGATCTAAACCCCATCGAATTGGTATGGTCTTCTCTGAAACAACATGTTGCACAAAAGAACCTATTATTTAATATAAAAGCTGTGCAACGATGTTGTGAAGAGTTTTTTTCTGAATTTTCAGTCGAAGAGTGGAAGAAACGATGCGATCATGCAAAAAAATGCGAAGAAGAGTTTTTAAAAGTAGAACCTCAATTTGACGAAGTTGTCGATAATTTAATTATAAATGTAGGTGAGATTTCGGACTCTGAAACTGAAAATGAAGAAGAGGAAGAGGAAAGTGATTTGGAGTAAAAGTTTAGTTTGTGTGTGTGTGCGTGTGTGTATTGTAATCATAAAACCGCAGGTCAGGTTACGCAAGAAAAAACAAGTAGAAAGTAGTGTTTGTATCAGTATCTCAAGAACAGTTCAAGTGAGTATCAGATATGTCTACTAAGAGCTTATTTTTTATTAAAGAAAATCTTTTTTTTTGCTTAATTAAAAATTATAATACAAAAAATTATTTGGAATTTTTTTTTATTTAAAAAGAAATTGCCAGCTTTTTAGATTTTTAAAATAACTGTAACCTATTCTTTCATCACATATTAATTTAAAGCATTTTTAATTTGTTTCTTGTTATTTACATTACATAGAGTTTAATATTGATTTTGATAAAAGGAAATAATTAATCATTTTATACAATACAACAAATTATGCCTTAATGGGCTTAATCCGTCCTATCATTTCAAAGCGAAGTTCGCGCGTACAATCTTTTATCTCTTTATTTCGAATACTTTCTCTGTCGCACTTCGACTCAAGTTTGCGCATACAGACGTTGCTCCCACCGGCAACACTACGATCTGTGTGCAGTACAATATATTTATTTATTATGGCTTTTGAAAATAGGCCAATACCTATAGAAAAAACTGTATTGGCCATTATTAATCAATTTGAAAAGTTTGACTGTACCAATGGCAGATGTAAAAAATGCTGCCCATCAGATCAACCTCGCGAAAAGAAAATTTCTCAAGAACGAGAAATTAAAGATATTCAAGTTTGGGCACTGGCTGAAGCGATGCCGTGTTCAAGTAAACAAATTGCCGATGAAGTTGATTTGAATGCAAAAACAGTGAGAAATATTTTGAAAAGAAACAACTCCTCCTCCTCCTCAGTCCTAATCCCTTTTGGGATGTGGTGACACCATCAGGCCTTTACAGTTTTTGCACGATTTCTCTCCATCCTTCTCTGTACTGGGCTAGTTGTTCGGCTTCATGTAACCCTTGGTTAATCAGTATTTTTGTTTGATCTACCCAACGGCTTGGAGATCTTCCCCTAGGTCTCTTTCCTTCAACTCTACCCTCGACTATCAGTTTTTCCATCATGCCTGTTCTTCTAGCTCTCTCTCTCTCTCTTGTCGTTTCCTCATTGCTGAGGATCGTGATTTCCTACAATGCGGGCTGTCAATTCTCTCCATCTCTTGCGATTTTGGGCTGCTCTCATGGACTCGGAAAACGTCTCTCCAGTGGCTTTCTGTACTTGATCTGACCATCGGATAGGTGAGTGTCCTCTGCCTCTACGTCCTTCTACGTTTCCGCACACAATTAGTCTTTCTAAGTTGTCATTGTCTCTTCTCGCAATGTGGCCAAAAAACTTTAAAACATTTGCAAGACACTGAGAGGAGAGTCTGGTCTGAATATTTAGCTCTTCGAGAATCGACTGATTGGATCTGTGCTCCGTCCACGAGACGCGTAGCATTCGTCTCCAGCACCACATTTCGAATGCGTCAATCCTTTTCCTATCCTCTGATTTTATTGTCCATGTTTCGGCACCGTAACTGAAGATTGAAAAAAGAGTGTCCGTACCAGTCTCATTTTGAGTTTTTTGGATAAAGAGCGGTCCTTCCATATTTTTGACAGTCGACCCATCGCGTTCTTGGCCATCCCTATTCTTCTGCGAATTTCCGTATGGGAGGAGGCTGTATTGCTTAAGGAAGATCCTAGATACGTGAACTCGTCTACTTTCTCGAATTGATTTAGGGCGCCTGTTGTTTGGAGGATATTCGCGTGGTCCACAATCATGATTTTTGTTTTCTGATTATTAATCTTGAGCCCACACTTGTTGCTTTCGGTTTCTACTCTCTTTATCAGTCTCGACATCTCCTCTTCAGATGTTGCTATCAGTGTTGTATCGTCTGCGAATCTTAAGTTTGAGATCTTTTTTCCTGCAATGGAGATGCCGCCTCTCCATCCATCGAGCGCGTTCCTCATTATGTATTCTCCATATAAATTGAACAGGTCTGGAGATAGTATGCACCCTTGTCGTACACCTCTGCTGGTTTTGAAGGTATCAGATTGCTGGTTTTCAATTCTTATTTTAACTGAGTTATCTTCGTATACGTTTTTAATTAATATTGCCAAATGATCTGGAACTCCCATCTCATGAAGAACTGTCCAGAGAACTTCCCACTTCACACAATCAAATGCCTTTTGGTAGTCTAGAAAACAGATTATTATTGGAATTTTAAATTCGCGGGCCTTTTCTATGAGCTGCCGCATATTAAGGATTTGCTCTCTCGTACCCTTCCCTTTGACAAAGCCTGCTTGTTCTTGGGGAATTTGTTTGTCTAAGTATTGTTGCAAACGGCGTTTAATGATTCTTAGTAATATTTTGCTTGGATGGGAAATCAGTGAGAATGTCACGATAATTACTACACTTTGTAGTTGTTCCTTTTTTATGGATTGGTATGCACAATGATGTGCGCCATTCTCTGGGCCACTTTCCGCATCTCCAAATTTTATTACAAAGTTTCCACATTATGTAACATCCTTTGTCTCCCATGTTCTGAAGGAGCTCTCCCGTGATATCATCGCAGCCAGGGGATTTATTCTTCTTGAGGTGAGTTACAGCTTCTTCAATCTCGGACAGCAGAATTTCAGGTTCAGGGTTGTATGCGATGTTTTCGAGGGCTGAAGTGTGGCCTAGATTTACGTGTTCTTCCCTGTAGAGCTCTGAACAATTTTCCATGTTTCCAACACTCTGTCGATATCACTTATGATAATACCATGTTTGTCCTCTATTGCATAGTTCTTGGGTTTAAATTCTCTCGCAAGAATTTTCACTTTCCGGAAGAGGTCTTTGGTTTCATTTCGATATCCGTGATTTTCTATTTCTTGACAGATTTCAGAGATGTATTCTTGTTTGTCTTTTCGGCATCTTCGTTGAATATCTCTGGAGAGAGCTTTATATGTCTGTTGATCACAGGGGCCAACTTTAAGTTGCTTTCTTTGTTCAATCACTTTCCACGTGTTTCTGCTGATCCACGGTTTCTTCTAGCAATGTGTACAAAATACTGCAAATATCTCTGTTGTAATTGTTTAAGCAATCTATCATTTACTTTAAGTTCTTCTAATATCGATACGATATCTAAGAAACATCTACCATTGTTATAAACTCAAGAAATATTTCCTGATGATCAATTTAAACGGGTGCAATTTCGTGAAGTTATGATGGAGAGATCCGTTACACATCGGAACATCCGGTGTACGTTATTGGTCTCAGGAGAATAAGCATTTGAATGTGTCTGTGCGTACGCAGTATCCACAAAAGATGAATGTTTGGACTGGAATTTTGGGAGACCATATTATAGTACTTTTTATTGTCCATGTATTGGTCTTTTTTTCATTGAAGGCAATTTAAACGCAGTCAAATATCTCCAATTACTGTGAGATCAAATTATTCCTGCACTTCAACGTCTTCAAATTAACTTGAACGAAATTGGGTTTCAACAAGACGGCTGTCCTGAAAACGAAATTGTACAGGGATGAGTTCGAGCGAGCCACCAACTTGGAGGAACTGAAGGAATAGATAATTCAACTTAGCCAAAACATATCGGCAGATAAACTCAACGCCATGAGAAATGCGTTGTATAATAGTTTTGGTTACTGTTCGTTACAATTTGGTGTTCTGTTTGAACATTTAATTACCTAAGAATTTGGTTTAGAATTTCTAATTGTTTGGAATTATTTTTAATTTAAACAGTAATGTTGGAATTATTTTTTATTTGATTTCATTTTTAAAGAACTAATTTTTATTTTCACACCTACTACCTCCAAAAAATCTAAACGAAAATATGGTTTCAAAGATATTATTTGGAAAATACCAAATAATATCTTATTTTTAATTAAAAGACGTAATTTTTTGTAGAGTTTAAATTTAATATAATACACCTGTTCCTTCCTAATGCTTTCCTAGTACTGTCTTTATTTATTATGCTTTATGAAAGACCAGCCCACTATAAACCATGCAATACGCATGGCATAACAAACTAGTTCTGTTCTGTGTTTTGCTCATTACTACAGTGTCCTTACTTTGACGACTCGACGTTGTCTAATAATTTTGTGTGAAGCTTTTTTATTGTGGCGTTATAATGCAGTTTATTATTTTTATTGGGAATAAGGCACAATATGACTTTAAAATAAGCTTATTTTGATGTTCAGATTTCCAATTCGGAAATTGTACTTAAAATACAAAACATTAATAAATTTTATTTATATAAAACGATTTCCGAAGTGGAAATCAAATTAAACTTATTGTAAAGGAAAATTGTAGCATATTCCCAATAAAAACAGTAACCTGCCATTTAAATCAATTCGCCAAATTTGATTATCTTAAAACATTGTTAAAATGCTAAAAAGACAACAGGTCAAATAAAACCAATAAGTTTGGCAACGTTGAACCTCCCCTCTTTTATTATTTCCACTAATGCATTTTCGACGATATAAAGGGCGGACCTAATATAAAAACGTTGATGCAAAGCTGTTCAACACAACAACTGTTTTACATTGATATTGATCAAGAAATATGTTGAAATAAATATAGATATATTCATAGGCATCTAAAAAAACATAGTCCGAAAACTTTCAGGGTTCGATTTGCTGTACATTTTTCTGTGGTATCGGTTTGCAACACCCTGTATAATTACTTTACGTAATTTACTACTAATTAATACTTTGCTGAGTAACGGTTTTTAAATACTGAAATATTCACGCAGTAGTCATTATTAAACTTCTAAAAAATATTTACTACTCACCTGCAGCGTTTGTAAACTAAATTCAGAGTCACAATCGGCCATACAGGGAAACTTTGTATCACCTCTGCCAACACCAACTTCCACACCTTTTTTAACGCATTCTTTGCAGAACGGACAATCTTTCATACAAAAGTAAATTTCTTCCGGGATTAGCTCTTCGTCAAAACAACACTGGCAGGTTTCAAAGAGATTAAACTTTCTAGCTTCTTCTTTGGCGTGACGGTATGCCTCATTTTTTAACTTTAGTTCTCTTTCTATTTGTTTACGGTATTTTAAGAATGATATCTAAAATTACAATGAGGTAAAAATTGTATGGCTAAAAAGTAATTATACTTTTAGTATAACTATATTCATCATAATTTCATTAACGTGGTATTAAGTAATTCATTGTTTGTGAACATATTTCGAAAGCGGATTTCTTTAAGGATGTTTGATTTTACTACAAAAAAATGCCCATAGTTATTTTAATAGCAAAATTTGATTCAAACTTTACATAAAACTTCACAAATGGTTAAAAAACTTTGTACAATATTTCTAGTGAGTTTTGTCATCTTCAGATTGTTTTAATAGTAATTTTTAACGAGCATATAAAGGCGAGTATAAAACAAGCAGCATTCGAAGCCCTTGGAGAAAAAGAACACAACAAATAAACTGCACTATTATGAAATAAATGAACCAACAAAAAGAATAATTGAAGAAAAAAAGCAACTATACAGAAAATGGCTGACTACAAACAACGATGAAATTTATAAAGAATATAGAGAAAAAGATAGAGAAGTGAAAAAACAAATAACACAACAAAAGAATGAGGAATGGGAAAGAACCTGCTTAAATATTGAAACATACATAGGAGGTACAAGAACTTCGGAGTCATGGAAAGTACTGAGAGAATTGAAACAAAACTGAAAAAATTAAATTGGGAAATATACAGGACAAAGAATGGAAGGACTATTACAAGGAACTGTTAACAGAACAAAGACCACAATTCATTGGAAAAGAAACCAGGCGAAGACGAAGCAGATCCCCACAACAAGAAATAGAAATAACAGTTAGGGAAATGAGAACGGCCATAAAAACAATCAAAAATAAGAAAGCACCGGGACCTGGATGCATCTCACCTGAGCTTATAAAATACGGATCCAAAAAATTACACCGGATGATACAATGGATATTTCAGAAAGCCATAAATGGAGAACAGCTCTCAAAGGAATGGACGGAGGCATATATGACATCTATATTTAAGAAAGGAGATAGAAAACGATTCGAAAACTACAGAGGAATAAGCGTAATATCATCAATAGGAAGATTATATGGGAAGATACTGAGAGAAAAGATAGAGCAAGCGATAAAAGGTAAAATCGGGGAGGATCAAGCAGGCTTCACGGCAGGAGGATCATGCATAGACCACATATACACACTGGAACAACTGTAGGAAAAGAAAAAAGCAAAAAATAAAGATATACATTTGGCATTTGTGGATATGAGAAAGGCGTATGACTCTCTACCAAGGTCAGAACTATGGGAGGCAATGTATAAAGAAAATAAAGTGTCCATTAAAATGGGAACAAGAATCATAGAAGACTTCACCACAACAAAAGGGCTCCTGTAGGGTTGTTCCACATCTCCAACCCTATTCAAAATATACTTAGAGAAAGCCTTGACTACATGGAAAAGAAAATGCGAAGGCATGGGAGTACCGGTACGGAACGAATACCTATATACGTTAAGCTTTGCAGACGATCAAGTAGTGATTGCACAAGACCAAGACGACCTCAGCTACATGATGAAGAAACTACAAGAAGAATATACCAAGGCTGGCCTAGATATTAACCTCGCCAAAACAGAGTATCTATCTACAAGTGAAGAAGACATAGAAGATCTACAGATTGATGACAACGTAACAATCAAAGGAAAGGATAAATTCAAATATTTGGGGTTTATATTCACGAAAAAGGCAACAACAGAGGAAGAAATTACACAAAAAATTGAAACAAACAAGAACAGCAATCCGACAACTTAACTCAGTATGGTGGGATAGACACCTAAATATGAAGAAAAAAACACAGATTTATAAAACGTTAGTGCGAAGTATTATAACATATGGGGCTGAAAATTGGATCATAAACAAGAAAAACAGCAGTAAGATAGTAGCAAAAGAGATGGAATGCCTGCGAAGATGCTGCAGAGTAACAAGAATGGATAGGAGAAGTAATGACGAAATAAAGCAAAGAACATCAATAGAAACAGACATACTAACATACATAGAACAAAAAAGACTAAAGTGGTATGAACATGTAAGAAGAACTAGTGACAGCAGATGGATAAAGAGAATAACCGAATGGAGCCCCATAGAAAGGAGGAAAAGAGGACGACCCCGAAAATCCTGGAGGAACGAAGTAGACGACGCCATGAGTAAGAGAGGCCTAAACGATGGAGAATGGAACAGGGAGAGATGGAAACGGTTGAGCGAGGGAAGGCAGTGAATGCTGTAGAATCCCTGAATATATATAATTTCTGAGTTTTTCCAGGTTGAGAATTTTTATACCTGCTTATTATTATGTCATTAAGATACTAACCCGTGTCTTTGCCAATCGCCATTTACGTTTACATCTATATGGAAGTAATATTCGATAAATTTACTTTAATTCAATAATATAAATATTAATGATGAACGACAAGATAAGCATGTTTAACGACGAAGGAGTACCTGCCAATGCGATTACTGAAAAGAGCCCTGTCATTACTAAAGAAGGGGTACAACATGCCGTCCTATTACAGAAAGATGGTAAAGCCGAAGGGCCTGATGAGGAACATGCCGAAACATCTGACACACGAAAACGGTTTGGAGTTAAGCCTTTTGTCAGATTTGTTTAATACAATCTACAGAATCAGGAAAATATTTTTAGATTGGCTGAAATCAACTTTCGTCACCTTACCCAATAAATCTAATGCATCTAAATTTGACGATTAACGCACGATAAGGTTGATGTCTCGCGTATTAAAAACGTTCTTGAGAGTCATACACACTCGTATATACAAAAAGTACGAGCAGCAAGTAAGTGACAGCCAATTCGGCGTTAAAAATGGAATGAGAACTCCTCAGGCTCTATTCTCACTTAATATATTTTCACAGAGAGCCCGTGACATTAATGTGGAAATATACTCATACTTTATAGACAACTGCAAAACTTTTGATTGCATTCATCACCAGAAACTAGCAGAAATACTCAAAGCAACAGGTACAGATGAATTATCACAGTTTTGTAATGGCATCAGATAGCTCAATTACGAGTGGAAAGCAATGTCGGAAGAAATAGCCATAAGAAAAGATGCGTATTGTCTCCAGGCACAGTAAGAAGAAATATTAAATAATATAAATAACATTAGTTCTCCTAAAAAATTAATTTGTTCAAAATATTATTAATTAAACTTTACATTGCCAATGTTAAGTCGTAAATGTCAGTGAAAATGGATGGTCACTACATTACAAAGATCCTTATTTTTAAGTAATTTCACAGCCATCGCTAATTACGATTTTGTCGATGGCTTTAAACTACAAACAAAAAATATTGTATGATAAAAGAATAGTAAATGCGTACCATTTGCAGCAATGTAATATTGGTAGAATCCTCGCCATTCTCTATCGGTCTCGGCCTCAACAGACTATTATGTAACGTATCTAATCTGTTACACACAGCTACTAAATTTTTCTTCTCCCATTTAAAAACTAAATCGATGTATTTCCTCCTAATTCGCGTATAACTATTATATAAAAAATTTAAAGCGTACTTTTCGTCAGATTCTGTAGAGTTTTCATCGAAACAGGAAGGTCTATTTTTGCCAGTGAATGTTTCAATAGGGTCCGGAAAAGTTTCTAAAAACTTACGCAAATCAAAATTGTCCTTATAATTTGCCACTTCTTCTTTGTGTTTTTTGTTCCTAGAACAGATTATAAATTTTAATTTTGTCAATTCATCTCATTATTTTGTAATCAAAAACTATCACTTTTTTTAAGTTAAGTTTTTTAAGTTAAGTTTTTTAAGTTAAAGTACTTAATATTGTTTATAATACCCAATTTTACTTTACATTTCTACGTTGTTTATTTTTAGTCAGTATGTCACAATTCATACTCTTAAATCAAATCTAGAAGTGGATCATCATTGGATAGAATTTTAAATGAAAATTTTAAAATTTGGATGAAAAACTTTTGGTACTTTCAACAGAAAAATGAAAGCGCTTTATAACTCTTCGTGCCGATTTTCTTTAATAAGACCTGGACATTCATTCATCCAACAGAGCTCGAAAATTACGGACCCATAAGCCTGATAAACCTTTACTATTGAGTAATAACAAATAGACTAAAATCAAAATTATATTTTTACCGGCCTAAGGAACATGCGGGTTTTACGCCGCGCCGGCTCCACACATGGGGACCAACGTGGTGCCATGAAAACAACACCAACTGTTGCAATGGAGTTGATCATTGGCATCACGCCTCTAGATATATATATGTCAAAGAGGTGGCGCTAGTGACAATGATGCGACTGCACTCAGCTGGTGCAAACCTTGATGTAGGAATGAGACAATTGAGAACTCGTTTCTGACGGGGAGAGCTGGTTGCGCTACCACTACTACAGGCAGGCTGCGACACAATTGAACCAAAGTTTGTCTTTAACAATATAATAATAGTCTCCCGTTTTATACCGCTGTCGTGGCTTTGGGAGTATAGCAGGGTAGTCTGCTATATCTAGGGCCTACGGTATACAAGGAAGGTAACATGGCCAGTGCTACGCTTCAACCGTCTATTATTACCCCTGGTTTTACCCAAGGTACTCATTTTTATTCAGGCTGAGTCGACCTGGGGCCTATAGACATTTTTAGAATGTCTAGATGTTCTTGCCGGCGGTGGGATTCGAACCCCGGACCACCGGCTTGCGAGGCAAGTATCCTACCGCTTGCGCTACGCAGGTCTTTAACAAACCCCTTCAAAATTGAAACAAGACAGTATATGGAGACAAACGTGGCAAATGCCTATTGCATATACACCGATAGCTCCAAAATGAAAGAAGGCTCAGGATGTGGGATATACTCCAGATCACTGAACCTAAGAATAAAGTGGGGTATGGGCAAAAATGCCAGCGTAGTTCAGACAGAACTGACTGGTATCTCCATAGCCGCAAAAGAGATAACCCAAAAAGGTATAGCAGGGAAAACTATAATGATCTGCACAGATAGCAGAAAAGCGCTACTAACCTTGAATAGACCACGTGTCACATCAGGTTTAGTAATGAAGTGTCACGAGTCACTAACTCAAGCTTCGGATGGTAATACCATCATCCTGAGGTGGGTTAAAGGATACAATAGGAATAAAGGTAACCGCATTGCTGACCAATTATCTAGGACGGCGGCAGGCCTAAGACTCTTAGGACCTGGGGATCTTTTTGGTTGGTCAACTACAACAATCGCGGAAATTGTCAAATGTCACTCCCATACGCAAACCGTAAAAAGATGGGAAGAAGGGCAAGGATGTAAACTTGCCAGGGTAACACTAAGTAACCTTGAAGAGTCAACATCAAAGAAGTACTTGGGAATGACCAGGAAAAACCTACGTTTGGCAGTTGGTTTTTTAACTGGTCATTGTCAACTAAGCAAACACCTCCACACACTGGGGCTAGCAGACACACCTTTATGTATTAAGTGTGAACGAGAAGACGAAACTGTAGAATGTCCTATGTGAGTGCCCGGAGTTATCGTTAATACCAGAGTACGCGTTCGGCGAGTCCTGGCCCACACCTGCCCACATAAGAGATGTCTCCTGGTGACTTGTCCACCTTCCTAGAAATGGCAGGATGGACAATGGGCTAAGGGTGACAGCTTCCTGGGAGGATGCACAATGGGTCAATTGTGGCCTAAGTGCTGTAAACTTAACTCGCCCTCCCTACTCTACAGATACAGATACGTGTTGGAGTCAATGTTGGCGCCAACGTTTTTATGGCTTGCTCCAACGTTGAGAGTTTTCCGTAGGCCGTCGGTTTTTGCGTACACAGCAAAGGGATTGGCGCCAATACTGGTGTTGCCGTTGATGCCGACCATATATTGGCACTACAGCAGTGTTCCAATCGGCGTAAAATTATGCTATTTGCGCATTATTTAGTTGTTGGCGCGTAATTTTCCACAATTTCACCTAATTTTGCACAATCTAGCAAAGCAAAAAATAAACCAATGACAAGCCACAGTTTATAAAAAGTCTTCTTTTTTTCTTTTAAAACGCTTGTGCTGCCATTTTACACAGCATTCGTTTTAGAAAATAAAACTAACGTTATCGAAGAAAATTTCCATTCCATGACGGCATTAAAAAACAAATTTACAACATGTAAAAATCGATCTTCGGCCACCTGAGCCACCTCCGTTGAGTTGTCTACGATTAACACTCCGATACACGTCGGTGGTCTATCAGAGCCGGGTTAATGCTTAAAAGGCTATTTCTTACATAAATAAATAATATACATATCTGGTTTTTTCAGTACCTTTCAGTTACCCAAAAAAAATCTACTTATCTAAATATTTTACAAAAGTATATACTTTTAATTTTGAAATATAGATTATTTTTTCCTAATAGACCACTGTCGTGTGGTAACTTTTAAAATATGTACGTTATGTATTCCATATATCGGCTGTGGATTAAAGTCACGTTTGATGCAGAATACAGCCAAAGTAGAAGGATACGAAATTTGGGAATTGCGTTAATAAAAGAATAAATGGGATTCAGAGCCTCGACGTCAGGTTTACACTCATATATTCAGTCTGCAGTTGCCAAATATGACATCTCTAAAGATCTAGTAGCTTTAAGTAACGCTGTAAACAAAATGACGTAAAATTCGCCTTTTTGTAGCAAAATACAATCATATGCACTCATTATCACGACAGTCGCAACCACTGCAATTTCCATGTCGGACATGTTGACGTTGGCTCTAGAGGGAACACACTGATATCGCCCCGATACTCAACCCAATGTGTGGATGCCTCACCGAACGTGGGAACACAGTTGATCCAACGTTGCCTCCAATGATGGCGGCAACGTTAGATCCCTTGTGTGGAGCCAGCCAAAACTTTGGCACTAACGACCACCTACACTGCAAAAAAAGGCATTACTTATTAAAGAATCCATTGAATATAACCGACCATTGATCCTGACTTTTAAGTGTAGAAGGAAAGTCGCATAGGTTATCGGTACTCCAAACTGATCGGAAACATATACAAAAATGAAACCATGACCGTAAGATTACACAAAGATACAAAATGCATAAAAATCAAAAGAGGCATCAGAAATGGAGACATGTACCCCAGTTCTGGAACAGGCTTATAAACAGTTGGAGTGTAACTCCAAAGGAATCAACGTGTAGACGTCGACGAAATGCTATTGCACCTGCGATTTTCAGACGACATAGTTCTGATAACAAATAACTTCAAAGAGATTGAACTATGCTTACTGAGTAAGATACCGCCTGTAGGAAGTTGGTTTGAACATAAATTTTGGAAAGACACAATACATAACAAATCTGGTATCAAGCGAAAATCCAAAAGTCGGCTGCAATGAAATCCAAATTCCAACTCATCTTTGGGTTTGTTTTAGTGTATTTTAAACCATCGTTCGAAACTCACTTTTTTTCATTTTTTTTTTTATACACAGAATAGCATTTTCAGCAAATGATAATAAAAATAAAACTAAAAAACTTTCACTCACTGAGTGTTGAGAAATTATGTTCGAGAAAAATTATTTTCTATGCCAAAAAGAATAGGGAAACAAATTGAACATCTACATCTAAAAATAGATATTATAACCTATATATTAAAAAAAACAAAATTACTTAAGATAATCCTGCATTGTAGGGTAGTTGTGATCTATAATAGCTTCTCCTAAAAACTGGTCTAAAGCTTCTTGAGGCAACTTTGCGAGCCTACAAGCTTCATTTTGTAAATAACTGGGATCCGCATTTGGCAGAGCTGCCTGAAGCTGTTCGGTAATAATTATAGGATCCGATTTCTTTGATGGCAAGTCACCTGCAATTAAAAAATAAGCCCAATTAAATCTTTTTTATGTGAGTAATGGTTGTTATTAATTACATGCAAATGAAATAAACATTGCATTGTTTTTTATCTTTTAGTTAAATCTTATCTAAAGCGTTAATAAACATGTAATGTTAAACAATAGTAAAATTTAACTATTTTTATCAGACTTATAATAATTACATACCTATATATGTATAATAAAGAAACAAGTATTTATAATGCATTATTCTGTATTCAACTATATGTATCTGCTTATTAGTGAAATTAAGTTAACTACATCTACACAGTGCTGAATACGGCTCTGATTAGAATGACTTATGTCAAGCAACACGTGCTTGAGAGTTTTACTAACACTGATCTGCATAATCCAAACGTTCCGTTCGTAACGTAAAATAAAGTTTAGAAGAATTTAATTTTATAAGTAAAAAATAAGTAACTTACACATCGATAATTCACCAATTGCATCTTCAATATCAAAAAATGTTGGTTTATTATTCACATACTGATGTAAGTAATCTTCATCAACGTCGGGAAAAATAGAAATCAAATTTGAAAATAAATTATTTGCTACAATGTCTACATTTGGCATGGGTCCAGTGGCTCCGTCCCCAGATAGTAGATTTATCATATTTTCTATTTTTCCTTCAAATACATCATCAGGATTTTCACGTTCAACAATTTCAATAATTTCCTGTATCATATGTTCATTTGTTCGAGGAAAGATTTCTCGAAGTATTTCAAGATAGCTTCTATTTATTTGAGCTTCAGCCATCTTGAATATGTCTGTTCAAAAAAAAAACAATAATGCAATTAAGAAGACATAAATAAAATAAAATAATAGAAAGAAACTTAAATTTAATTCGCTTATATGTATTAGGAATCGATATGTCGTGGAATGCAATTAGAAGAAGGCACAGATTTAGGCAAAAAATTTGAATTTTTGTTTCGAAATAAAAAAAAATCTTCGAATTTCTCCTTTTTGTTTTAAAATAAAATAACTTAGAAGTTTAGTGGTGTTACAATAGCTTTCTTTGTTTTAGATGTTTACAGTACAGTCAAAATTCCCAATACGTTTTAATCGTAATTTAGTGGTAATAACATTGATGTATAATGTGGTAATAACATTGTTGAAAATCATACCCGCATATTGAGAAAAATCTGCAGTTTCTACCAAAAGTAGAAAGTCTTGTAAAGTTAAAGTGTTCTGATCTAAAAAATCTGTGAATTTGGAATGTTTACCAGTGGCGTGCCTACTTTCCTAATTCTTTAATTTTTAATTTGACGATAATCATGGAGTGTGTTGTTTGTAAAATAATAAATAACACACCACATATAACATGTGATATCTGCTAGAGGGCTACGCACAGGGTTTAATCAAATCTTACTGCTAGTGAACTAAAAGTTATTGATTGAAAAACATGTGATATCTGCCAGAGGCTATGCACAGGGTTTGTTCGAATCTTACTGCTAGGGAACTAATAGTTATTGATCTTAAGAGAACCAGATTATTGAAGTATTACTGTGAAGACTGTAAAAAAATGTGTTGAAGGTTACAAGAATAATGGTAAAATTTTATTGAGTGTTAAGGAAGATTTAATTAGTGAAATTATGGATAGAGATAGGAGAGCTTCGAATATTGTAATTTTTAATGTAAAGGAGTCCAAAATGGAAGACCCAGCAGAAGAGAAATGCTGAAGACTTGACTATGGTAAACGACATATTGGAAAATTTTGATATCGACAGAAAGGGCATTAAAGTTTTTAGCCTTGGAAAATTTGCACCACTGAAAACTCGACCAATTCAAGTTATTTTACCATCTATACATAAGGTTTGGTGAGTGCTGAAAAATAAACAACTGATTAAAGAAGAAGGTATCAAAATCTTTGCTGATCAAACCAACTAGCAATGTGAGTATTATAAAAAAAGTCCATGAAACTTGTCCATGACCAAAAATGAACTACAAAATCTTATAAACTCAGGTGACCACAGCAAAACTATTAAATATATTGATAATTGGCCCACAATTGTCAACAAAAGTAATGTAAATAATCAAAAAAACTAAAATTGCACCTAATATACAACTAAATACAGATGTTATGTGTATATATATAAATGCTCAAAGTATTTTGAACAATTAGATCTAATTAAGGAAAACGTGTTATGTTTGAATCTGAAGGTTATTTTATTAAGCGAGACCTGGACCACCAATGATGTAGAAGATAATGAAATAAGAACTGAAAACTATATGTGTGTTTGTGGTGATTCATTAAGAAAGTATACTGGTGGAGTGTTAGTATATGTTAAGAGTGACTACAGATGTTCTGTTGTAAAAAAGTGTGTCCTTGACAAAAATTATTGGTGTGTAATTTTAAAAGTTAATTTTTTAACATCAACTTGGCACATATGATGCATATATCATTCCCCTTCATTGTGAGATGCAAGGTTTATTGAAGAATTGGACGGAATTTTTGATTTTATAGTTTCAACGAACCACTCTTTCATTTTGGTGGGCGATTTCAATTTAGATCAATTGTCTAGTATTTTTTATGTCAGAAAAATAAATGATCAAATGTTCAAAAGCGAGTAGGAATTTTATAGATAGTAGAACCAGTGTAGGGGTATTAAGTTTTATCCCCCAGTTTGATAAAACGATGTATACTAAATTGAAACTGTAGCCAACAAACAACTATATAGTTATAGCTATGCTCACATCGCAGAAAAGCCTGATTGAGGAATAGAAAAATTCTACAATGAAATAAAAGAAGTACTTAATTATACCAAATGTATGAAATTACTATAATCATGACAGACCTCATTGTAAAAGTTGAAAATGAGGTAATAAAAGTAACTGAAAAGCATGACATAGGTGAACATAACAATGGAAGATTGATACAATTCTGTTAGAAAGAAAGCTTCTTGATTTCAAATACATGGTTTAGATGTAAATAGTATACTAGAAATTGTTTCTATACATGGCAATCTCCTTAACCCAACAAAAACAATATTGTTAGAAAACAAATATATTATATTCTGATTAATTCGAGATTCATACCAAAGCAGGGTGGATCTAATAATCTACAGGCTGGTAAATTAGAAAACACAAGACAGGGTCATGCATTATCTACAAGGTTATTAAACCCATAAAGAGAAGAGTAGTGTAGTAACATATCAGTTAGTCAATCATTGATAAAAGATTTTACTACTTGTTATGCTTTCATTAAAATAAAATCAAATAAGCAAAAAAAAATAAGCAGACGAGTAAGAATGGGATGGGCCGCATTTGGAAAACTCTCATACATACTGAAAGACAAAAAGATACCCCAAAACCTTCGAACCAAAGTGTTCGATTCTTGTATCCTTCCCGTTCTCACTTACGGAGCTCAAACCTGGACATTCACAAAAAAGAACATGGACAAGATTCGAAAAACTCAGCGAGCTATGGAACGACAGATGCTTGGTATCTCACTAATAGATCGGCAAATGAACGAAGCAATCCGGAACAAAACAAAAATAAAGGACGCCGCGAAACAAGCAGCTAAATTAAAATGGAAATGGGCTGGACACAACGAACGTCTCGAAGATGGTAGATGGAACAAAGAAGTCGGAAACTGGCGACCGTACGATGCGAAGAGACCAAGAGGAAGACCTCAAATGCGCTGGAGCGACGATATCAAAAGAGTCGCAGGACCAATGTGGAAGCGCCTAGCACACAACAGGGATGAATGGCGAGGAATGGGAGAGGCCTTTATTCGACAATTCGGATAGAAAAAGGGCTATATAAAAAAAATGCTTTCATTATCATGTCTCTGGCAACTTCTTGATGTTGTAACTCCAATAGTTAACTAGTATCAGATCATCTATTATGTGCCACTAGTTGGTCAGTGAGCATAGTATGGTCCCAGTACAGCTTGTAATTGTCATTCCCAAGCATACTATTAGGAACATGTTGCTAATAAAGAAGATGGCTAGTTTGGGAAAGTTTCAGTTTGTTTGCTAGTTCTTGATGAATAGCTTTACTACTGAATCTTGCTGTTTTTTAATAATTAGTTCTGAGAAATGCCTAGCTACATCCAATGAGACGTTGAATATTCTTGAGTTTTACCATTTGTTTTTTTTTGTATCTGAGGGTCTTTGATGATACACTTCAGGAAGTTTTTTTTTGAGAGGTAGAAATCCTCTCTTTCTGCAAACATATTTCCTAATGTCAACCAATAGTTTGATGCTTTACTATCAACATAGTGCTGGGTGATATCAATGGGGTGACAACTGTGCAGAGGTTTTTCCAAACATATGCACACTTTTTCGTCCTTAAATTGACAGTTTGTGGACATTATTTTTATTATTATTATTACTATTATACTTAGTTCAAACATTACTAAACATAAACTTCGCCAATGCAGTACATACAACCCAACATGGGGACCACTGGCAGCTGACAAACAGCAAAAAATGAGTGAGAGATCCCTGAAAAGCCTCAACATTCATAATTACTAAGCATCTATAAAGGTGCACATCCCCTAGTATATTAACTGTTTGTTTTTATTTTAAATAACATGTTCCACTGAATAAACAGATAGTTGCAGGATAACAGTGTGATAAAAGCAACATTCTAAGAAAAAAATGTCTCTCTCTTGTAGAAGAAAGTCCTACTGTCTTCCTGCAATCATTGATGTAGAAAACCCTTCTTCTTAAAGTGCCTATCCGTTCCGGATGTTGGCGTAGAAAACCCAGTTTTGTTAAATATAATAGCGTCAACTAATTTAGTAGTAGTGTCAAATGGTACAAGAAAGTAAGTATCGAACTTTTAGTTAACATAAACATGTTAGTAGTCAATTCATACATTTACATACCAATCCATAACAAAGGAAAAAAATAAATACAAGATCATTTTAACAACAAAGACATGGAAGAGAAGCTGTTATGAAGAATTTTAAAAGAGCAAAAACATCTTTCAATGTACATAGACAAGTTTTTAGATATAATATACTTTATTAAATAATATAAGGTAAGATAGACAGACGAAGAGGGCCAGGTCGAAGGCCAGATCATGGCTCTGAAACCTGAGGAAATCGTTTAACTGATCCTCTGCTTTCCTTTTCCAAGCTGCTAACAAAATTAGTATAGCCAATTTAATAGCCAACACACAATAATCAAGCAAGCAGGACACAGGAAGAAGAAGAGACAAGTTTTTATGCAATAGTTTATATTTGTATTATAGTAGTCTACCTAGTTTATGTGATACCTTCTTTAGAGATTTGTTTGCCAAATTTCACATTGCTGTATCATATAATTTGTAAATCTTCAAATAAATTTAAAAAAATTTTAAATATCATGTCAGTTATTCCGAAAACATTATGTGATGTCTTCCAATAGGGTTTTTTTATTAATATACCTTTTATAAACAAAAAAAGGTTAAGAAACTTAATAAGTAAGATAGTAAAATAAGAAGTAATAAGTAAGAAAATAATTAAGAAATTCACAAATCAAAAAGAGATTATGATCATTGCTAACCTCATAAAAAAAATTGTATTTAGAGTATAGGAATGAAATAGTAAACTCCTAGATTTTAAACAAATTGAATCCAAAGAAATCAAATGTACCAAATCATTAAAAAGTTTAGGGTAAGATCACTTAAAAGAACTGCAAAAAAATAAATGTAAAGCAGATAAGGGAAGTAACTTAAAAGGAAAGGAATGGTTCATTTGTTCTAAATTGTACTAAAATCATACAGAAACGAAATAGCAAAAATTGTAGTTAAAGAGATTCATTGTACAGAGAGAGAGAGATGTACAACAGGAAAAAAAACATATATTTTCATCTTATATCATGTATAAATATATTTTTGATGTACAATATTTAATCATAAGTGATAAGAGATAGTAATATTTTTGATCAGAATAAAGAAAATAATCATTGGAATATATATATATATATATATATATATATATATATATATATATATATATATATATATATATATATATATATATATATATATATATATATATATATATATAATACCTGTGATTAGTGCACTTACCTATTATATTGAATATCCTAATTGATCCACATCTACTTATTTAATACAATGGATTATGGATAAGAAAAAAATTATCACAGGTCTAAAAGTCTATAGTCTAAAGTATATAGTATTATTTGCACTTGGCACAGTATAAAGAGGTTCCTCTTTACACTGTGTTATTGGTATGGCAACTAAGAAACTTAAAACTTAATGTCGGTCAGCCAGTATGGGAACTACCGAGATCTGCTTAGAGATAATTTATTAAAGAAATCACAGCATCACTATAAAAATCCCATGTACTAAATTGATTCACGAAAATCTAAATTGTACCTGATCATCAATATATAAATATCATGTCTCACTTTCCCGCTGAGGAACATAAATATTGATGCTATGATGGTATTTATCTATTTATATTTACATTTTACATGATTTCTGCTATCAAAACAATCAAAACAATGAACGATTTCCTTGTCTAAAGAATTATTATATATCATGCTGTCCTCTTATTAGATGATATATGACAGAAATAACAAGATATGACAGTTGACATCGCGGTAATGTTAATAGATATAGCATTTTCCAGATAATAACGCTTGCACGTCACAATATATATAAAGTGACGTCACTTATATTTAAATTTTCCAGAACGTCAACCTTGGAGTTCTAATTTTCCTAACACAGCTAATAATACGAAACCCATACGGAACTGCTTGATCTTTCATAGACGTCAACATGGTGTAATAATCAGAAAAAGGTAATCATCATTATATTGGAAATTTTCGAATTATATTGATTAAATAACCAAAAACATTTGTTATTATGAATAATATAAATTTTATGAAATAACTCTTTAAGTCTAATATTCCACAAAATAATAATTTTAATTAAATAGATTAGACAATTGTACGCAACTGATACGGGAATACTTCAAAATTTATTGACAGTTCAGCGTGTGGCAAAAGTGTATAAAGTGTTGCCGCTTTTTTAGAGTAAGAATTCTGTTTACGTTTTGATTTCTTACACAATTTGATCATAATATTTGATCAAACTAATTATTCTTGTGTATTGTGATTGTGCTATGCCAAAACAAATAAATAGTCTTTAGAAAGCTGTTAAGCTTTCATATAAGATAGATTATTTTGAACAAGAAATAATGAGGGCACGTTTTTACTATTAAAGCCATAAAAGAGATAAGTTTAAAATTTAGAATATATAATTTTGTATTAAAATGTTTTCTTATGTATTTTAGTGTGTTGCAGTAGTCTTAAAACTAAGTGTATGTACTGTTAATACAATAGTTTGACAAATAGTTGATATTTTAAAAATTCCTTACTTACTAACTATTCTGATGTTTTGGCAACGCTGTGGGGTTCTGACGTCATAAATCTTGAATGAAGTGCAAGCATTTTTATATGAAAAATGCTATATACTTCATCTAATTTACATACCGTTGCACGTCATCCGCGTCATAGCCTGTGAGGTCGCATGATACCAACACTAAATATTTAGCCGATAGGTGTGTTCTTTTTTAAAATCACTTTGCCGAGTACACTGGCATTACAGCCACTAGACATATTTTATTATACACGCGTAGAAATAATATTTAAAGATTTCTATTAATGTTACTTAAAGAAACACACAATAAACTTAAAGAAATACACAATAATATGTTTCATTTAATTTGTATAAATGCGTTATAAAGCGTTTTTATGAAGAACATTTGTTCGGAACACACTGTAACTGTAATCGAACGAAGGTGATATTTTGCCATAAATTGGTAACACTTATTTGACAGTTGCGGTGTTGACACTTTTTATTTTACATTTTACATAAAATAAAATAAATATCTATGTATTCCATTTTACATCTTTATACGACGCATAAAAGCGGCTTAAATTGTTTTTAACAAGATTATTTTTTAACTCTTGTTTTGTTTCTATTTATTTACATTAAATATTAATTTGTTTTGTTCAAATGTGTCAACTTCAATCACTGTCAATGATAATGACGTGCGACGGTAAGTAAATTAGATGGACTGTATGTATGGTTCTGTAACTACATAATTAGAATAGATGTTAATTGTGGGACCAAAATGACTTGTAATAAAACTAATTTTTTTTATTTGTTTTTTTATTGAATTTTAAAATGCAGTCTATAAATGTTATGTTTGAATTTATTTTTATCAGCTGTTTTGATGATATGCGTAGGTAGGTACACAATTATATCCATTTCGCTGTTGCACTGATAATTATTGATTAACAAAAATATATAGGTACAGGAGAAATTATTATAGAAAAAAATTGTAATTTAAAGAAATGACATTGTGTAAGAATTGTACAAGTCCGGATATAGATGTAAGAATAAAATTACTACGTTTATACGGGTATTGCGAATTACAACTTCTATTGCGAATGATAACTGGTAGAATTTAAGAATCAAAGCAGATTAATTAACGCCTAAAGCCACCTCCACGTCAAGCATACAATAGACTTAGCGTTTAGTCGCGTTATCAAACGCTGTCAGTAGGTAGGTACCTATCTATAATTATATGGAATTTGTAATAATTTTTAATAATAACTATATCCAACTATCCACTTGAATATTCTAGCAACTTTAACCATAACACCTGCTTTATGATATATAAGATGATAATAAATAGTATATCGTCATATGGCCAGTGCAGGTTGGGATTATAACATCGCTTTTTCTTGGGCCTACGGTATACAAAGAAGGTAACAGAGCCAGTGCTACGCTTAAGCCGCCTATTATTATCTCTGGTTTTACCCAAGGTACTCATTTTATAACTATTTAATTTTATTAAGGTAGCAGGTAGCACTCATCTAAGATCCCGGTAGGGGATATATGTTACTATAGGGCTTAGTGACCCTGTCTTATGCTACCCGCTGACGCCCCTCCTTCCGATTATGAGGGAATCAGGTCCTTTTACACTCTTTACTGTCTTTTCCCAAACTATGAACGCCAAACACCCCCTAAAATTAAATGAAAATGTCATTATCTCAAAATGTATTACCCCAGGCGAGTAGGAAAAGATTTCAAAAATCTCACACCAAACTGCTAGTTTGTCCCGCAGATTCTGGGGGACCAGATTCTGGGGGACCAGATTCTGGGGGACAAGTTTCTGAGAAGTAAACATACCAAACTTAGAAAACCCTTCAAACTCAACGTCGCTACACATAATGCTAGATCCCTAGCAAACAGAAGAAAGAATTAAATAGATGGAAGAAGAAATGTCGAAAACTAAATGGGATGTGATAGGTGTAAGCGAGGTAAAACAAGGAGGGGAAAGCCTGAAAAATGCCTTGTTTTATGAGGTCTAATAGACCTAAGCAGAGCCTAATAATATAATTGCATTTGAAGAACAGTTCAACAGCATTCTCGAAAGCAATATGAATAGAGACCTAAATGTCAACACCCTTAACGTCATTATAATAGAAGCTATAGAGGAAAACCAGACGATACACTGCCAAAAGAAATTATATAACGAAGGAATAAGTTCACGGACACAAGCATTAATGTAAAAGAGGAAAACACAAGTAATAGAAGCAAAGAACACCTCGAACTAAGGGAGATACGTAAAAGAATACAAAAATCTATTAGGATGCACAACCGAAAGCATAAAAGTGAGCAAATCCAACAAACGATTGAAGGTAATAAGAGTCTCAAAGTTCTAAGGAGAAAATTGACAAATGACAAAAAAGAAATAATGAAACTAAAGGATAAAGATGGAAATATCATCACGATCAGAGAAAAAATACTAAGGGTAGTAGATAATAGAAGATTTCTATATAGAATTATACAGAAGTCAACTAAATCATGATGAGAAACTAGCACAAAAGTAAAAAAATTCAGGAAAAAGATTAGTCAACCAAGGATCGGAATTAATGCCTGATATAAATAAGAGCAGATGTAATAAAGAACGTACTGAAGAAAATGGAAATAAATAAAGCTCAAGGAGAAGATAATATCTTTATAGAAGCCGCAAATACTTTAGGAGACAGACTTTTAGAGAACATAAAGAAATTGTTCAACTTATGTCTGCACTAGGGCTCCTAGAAAAGACAAGAATTCTTGTCTTGATAACAACTTTTAGTCTTGTCTTGAGAAAAAATTAAGAAATTTTTAAAAATCTTGTCTTGACGTTTTCCTGAATCTTATATTTTGAAATTTCTTGATTGCCCGTTCCGGTGATTCGGCGGCGACCTTTTTATTGCGTTGTGTGCAATGTATAACTCATGACTTTCTAAAGAATCACTAGACATATAAAAAAATCCGAAGATAGAAGTGTGTTAAGCATTTGGATGACTTGTTGGTATGTTTCTCTTTTGTGGCTAGATTCTTCAAGAACATGCACAATTGCTGAATAAATTATCTTGAATCTTATAACGGCTTCATTCTTGAACCCACCGTGTTTCGCAGTCGGTAACAAATTCCGATATTTTTCTTTCAGAACGGCATATATTCGTCAGTAATAGCAAGGTTGAGGGAGTGTGCACTACAATGTACATAAAGAGCAAGAGGACATTTGTGAAGAATATACGCTTGGACATCGTGCAAATATCCACGGCTACAGCCCCATCGTAACCTTGACCAATCACATGAGAACATGTCGACGCTGTTTTCAGAGCGCTTATTATGAGCTCATGACCTAGGGATCGTGACAAAAAAATAATAAACCTTGTTATTACTTTTAAAAGGTTATTACAAAATATTGATAAGGATATTGGGACTCATCTGCGATAATGGTATGTGAAGAAGCAGGTTCAACCACGAGTTATATCAATATTAAAAAGAACCATCTATAGCAAATTATGCAATACAAAGGTTGCGCTGGGCAGGTGACCTTATAAGAATGTATATTAACAGAACACCTAGTAGATCGCTTAGCTGGACTATGGTGGGACGTCGGCCAGTAGGAAGACCAAGGAAGAGGTGGATAGACAGAGTGAGACCTAATGCTAAAGAGATATTGAGGGTGGATCCTTGGAGGCGGATGCTGGAGAGGCCTGGGCCCAACTTTGGCCGACGACTGTCATTAGACAAAAAGAAAAAGGGTGTGAGAGAGGGAGCGAAGTAGGGAGGGAGAGAGAGGGGATAGAGAAGACTGAATCTTGTCAGGTCAAATTTGCAATATTCTCTAAGAACATCTCCTTAGCTTTATATTGATTAACATCTTCTAAATCAACATATAGCAAGCATAGCGAGACTTGCTCCATACGTGTCTCATTAGCGAGAATCTCAAAAAATTTAGCTTTCGTTACTTCATCAATGATATTTTGCTGAATTTTGCCACAAAATATAAATTATTTTATTTTGGATTTTAGGGCTTATGTAAAGATATCTTTATCCTCAGATTCGGCTACGTACCGCAACAGTGCTCTAAAATTACCATCATTCTGAGGTGTTTGTTCAGACTCCGATGTAATGTGGATCCGTCGGAATTAGTTAAGGA
Source organism: Diabrotica undecimpunctata (assembly GCF_040954645.1). Taxonomy (NCBI): domain Eukaryota; kingdom Metazoa; phylum Arthropoda; class Insecta; order Coleoptera; family Chrysomelidae; genus Diabrotica; species Diabrotica undecimpunctata. Next base: position 29,903,123 of record NC_092806.1, on the reverse strand, counting down.
CTAGTTTCTTTCGGTTCCTTTGTTGCTGTCTCTTTGTTTCAGGAGACAACTGCTCATGGACTGAAAAAGACTGTTGGGTCTTTTAATTTTATTAATAGTAATAACTTTGTGGGCGGGGGGTTGAACCCCCAAAACATCCCCTGGTTACGCCCGTGTCATGCGGTTATAAAAGTATTTTCCAAATGATCAGCAAATATTCTCTTGGTTACTTTTAGCCCATGTATGATCAGATTTTTTAGTGGGTGGATTTTGTCTTATTGTAAGCTTCATTAAGAACTTTTTTATTGATTCGTGTTTAATATTTTTAATTGCTCTGCTTATATTTTGAGTTATTTGATTTAACCTGGTATTATTCATAGTTTTTCTGCATTGCAGTCAACTTTTTTGCCAACCAATTCTCATCTCAGTTGTGCATTAATAACCTTCCGTCCTTTTGATTGGCTTAAAAAGCTTATAACACAATCATGTAGGGGCTCTGGTTGGAACACCCCCAACTTTATGGTAGCTTCTTTGATGGCAATATCTAACATACTAATAAAAAGGCGTGGTGATAGTCTGTTAGTCAGATAGACAAACTTTCCATAGTATGTTACTCTACTTGCCATTGAATGCTCAAAAGATATTTTAGTTAAATTAATAATCTCAGTTGGTACACCTATGCTTTCAATAATTGTCTAGCAATAATATCGTTTGTTTCAATTTTGTAGCTTTGTATTATAATTAAACATAAATTACATGTCCTTATATATTAGGATTTATTTTAATAGATACAATCCAATAAAAATTATAAAAATAAAAGAAGTACAATAAAAATATAACATAGTATATAGTATATATATATATATATATATATATATATATATATATATATATATATATACATATATATATATATATATATATATATATATATATATATATATATAAAATATATGTGGGTTGTTTATAAGTTTATATATAAAGAATTCTATTTGTGTTTAAGCCATCTCTGAAATTGTATTCTTCTTAATTTTCGAATCTTCCAATGTATGCTCTACAGTTGGGGCAGTAATGTGTTTTGGCTTGGCACGAATCCACGCAGTACGGAATGCAAGAGCAAAGGCAGCATCTGAAAATAGCAAAATACAATATGTTAAATTAACAATATAAATTGAATGTAAAATAGCGGTAGATAAGACATACAGTCTGTCCCAAACCCTTCTTTCAGTGCGTCACTAATTTTGACATAATATAGGATTTTAAGAATGTCGAGAATTATTGCATGTCATTTTAGTTAAATTTGGCAGTTGCAGGATCGTAATCCCTCTTTTTCTAATTGAAAATAATTTAATAATTTTAATATTAGTCTTTGTTCTTTCTCGGTATATCTCGGCATATTTAAAATATTTTTATGACAATAAATACAAAATTAAATTTTCACTGTAAAATGTCTGATAATACTAACCTGGAATGACAATTATTTTATCAGTTGACGTTGTGAAAATACTGTCAAGATCGAGACCTTCTGCGTCAACTTATATTTATGCGCATTATCGATTGGATATCTATTTAGCGTATTCTAAACTCCAACCAATTATACACCCGTAAGTAGAATTAGCTTTACGATAAATAATTTTCTAAGTTCTATGTATAATAATCACAGACTCACGTTTTTTTCTGTCACTTCTAGCTTAATGTGTTAGAGAGAATTCGATGAACTATGACGCACTGAAAGAAGGGTTTGGGATGAACTATAGCTTTATTTACTACATATATGTGATAAATAACCTAGAGCATAATTCATCTGGTATTAGATAAGCAGGGGAAGGGTGGGCAAGTCGACATACTCGAAGGTAAAATCGATTTATTTTGAAAAATGTAAAAGGTATCATGAATTAAAAAGCACTATAATAGAAACAGAACATTCTTTTTTAATACATATCAAGTGAAAAACAAAAACAGAACTCCATTTTAAAACTGTAAATGTAAAACAAAAAAAGAGTCAAAATGTCATCTTGCCCTACCCTAGAGGGCAAGACGGCATATACGTGGATTTATACATAAAGTGATCAACTATCAAAACATAATTCACAAATAAAGTTCTTAGCCTTCATTGATAGTCCTGCACACTCTGCATGAGCCTATATTTGACACTTTTGGCAACGTAACCAGCCTTCTTGAGATTTGGATAGGCTATATAACTAATTGCAATAGAGGCATGCGCAATCATCGTCGTCGTCCTCATTAAAGGGCTCTTCACACTCTGATTTTTTTTTCATAGATTTTAATTGCCGCACCTCGTTCACTTTTTCTTAATTTTTCGGTTCCCTTATCTCGACAATATTTTTGTGTGTCTTTATCTCCACATTCTAAGGTATCATCAAACACATTTTTCTTTAGTGAGTTTTGCTTATTCCCTCTTACCTCTCTCGCTTTCTTAATATTTTGTTGTTCGCGAAGACTCTGGAGGTATGGACTCGTGGTAAGAACACCTTGGTAACTATTGGCCTTTCTTATTCTGGACTTTCTTGCATTTCCCTGAGGAAGAGGTAAAATTTGCAACAAAACGTTTGTGACGTTATTAGCTGAAGACTCTACATGTTAAGTACTATGGGTTAAGTTAGTTAAGTGGTACGTTAGTTACTGTGCTGGGCAAATACATGTGTTCTGGAAATATATCCGAGTCGAAAGGTGATATTCCTGTTGCTTTGAATCCGCTTAAAGCTATCGTTGGTATTGCGGTTTAATTGTAGGCGGAAGAAAAAAGCGACGCGACCTGGTAAAGAGTGATGACACGACTTGGATTTTCCTTAATTATTGAGTTGCTGCTGCATCGTAGTACTTACTTAGTGACCCGAAAAAGCACACATCGAGAGGTTGGAGACGATGTGTGCAATGTAAAGGCAAGCAAAATAGCACAACTGAATTGTTTTTTGCAAGTTCCAGTGCTTCTAAATTTTTATGGCTGACATGCCCGTCTAAAATTAACACGGCATTGTGTTTGGTGTTCGGTCGAACATGTTTAATAAAGTGTTCCATCCATTTTAAAAATAGTTCCCCGATCATGTAACCTGATTCATTGTACAAACATAAAGTCCCAAGGGGCGCTCCGTCGTGTAATGTTGGATTGAATTTCTTCCGAGGAAAAATTATAAAAGGTGGAATATAAGTTCCCTCTGAAGTCATGCACGCTACTACAGTTGAATGTACAGTTGTCAACCCTGACTCGTCCATGTTAAAAATCATAATTTTGTCGATTTCTTCATTAGTTATTATGTTACGTAGATTTTTAAAGAAGGTCTTTACTTGTGGTTTGTTAAAACTTTTAGCGCGTGCCATTGATGTTGCCTCTGGCTGACGTAAAGATATATTTGGATGCCTTAGTCAAAAAGAGCGTAGCCAACCTCTGCCTGCAATGTTTTTCGTGTTATTGAATTGATGTTTTAACTTCATTCTCACTGCAAATTCATATGCCAAAATGCGGACATCTACGGTCGTTAAGCCAAAAAATCTGGCTTTTAGTGCTAGCATATGCTCAACTAGAGCCTCTTCTAGTTCTTAAGGTTGTTTCATGTCTGCCAAGATGCTTTCTTGTACCAATTGCTATTTTATTTCGATTCATGGCACGGCGGCGAAGTGTTGCCCGGGGCACTTGGTAATGCCTGCTAGCCTTTAACCAAACCATGCGCTTTTCCGCTACAGCCTGCAACGCTCGCTTCATGTTCTTCTCATTCCATGCCCCTCTATTGGTTTTTCTTTTATAATTAGAAACTATCTCTAAATTAAAACATTAGTTGCACATTTTAGGTCATGAAGGCCAAGGGCGGATCTATGGGGGGACAGGGGGAGCAATAGGAATAATTACTCCCCCTAGACAGGTCCCACCATAATTTAAATAAATAGAAAAAACTGGATAAAAATACTTATAGGTAAGAGCTTAAAAATATACTAAAAAAAGTATATATAGTACCCATGTTTTTACTTCTATATTAATAGTAAGTATCCAAAATATTAGTTGAGAATTTTATTTTAAAGGAGTTTTTGGTAAAAGTTGGACCCAGAGTTTTTTTACCCTCCTCCAGAAATATTTCATAGATCCATCATTTAGAGGGAAAGATGACACAGCTATATCTCAACTTGCCTGCTAGCGAGTGTGATCATAACATGAAAACATGGTCGGTTAAAATATAAACTAAGAGTAGTTGTAATATCCTAAGGTAAAGATTAGTAACACCCTTTTTATCTCTAAAATAAATCATGATAAGAAATGCTACGATGGCATAAATATATAACGAAACATATGGTACTTACATTGGACCAACACGCAACAGTGACACAAAAACGTAAATATTTTTTTAAACGTACGGAGCATCCACACCCAAAGACTATCAAACAATTGCTGTGAAGGGTGAAGTGAAAGATTGTAACGATCGTGTGGACACTGTGGACTTATCTTAGGTTCGTTAATGTTTCGGCTCCATACGTTAGAACTGGGAGTACACATTGATCTAAGACCTTCCTTTTCAAGCACATGGGAATATCTGATCTAAAGACTTCTCTCAGTTTTCCGTAAGCCACCCATGCCAGTCCTATTCTCCTGTTTAGCTCCGTTGTTTGATTGTCTATTGCTAACTTAATCTCGTGGCCCAGATCTTTATAGCTATACACCTGTTCAATCCGAGTGCCGTTAGTTGAGATGTTTTTCGCCAGTACTAGGTTGGTCATATATTGTGTTTTGGAGAAATTAATTTTAAGTCCAACTCATGTACACGAGTTCTGAAGGTCTTGAAGAAGCTGGCAGGCATGATCTACCCGGTCTGCAATAAGGACTATGTCGTCTGCAAATCTCAAGTTGTTCAGAAATCTACCCGGTCTGCAATAAGGACTATGTCGTCTGTAAATCTCAAGTTGTTCAGAAATTCTCCATTTATGTTGACTTCAATATTCTCCCAATTATTGTTTCTCATAGCACTCTGCAACAAAGCGGTGAATAGCTTAGGAGATATGGTATCTCCTTGCCTAATATCCCTCTCTCGAAGGGAAATGTATTTGTGTTGCCATAATACATTCTAACTGCAGCTGTTATGCTATTGTATATTATATATATATATATATATATATATATATATATATATATATATATATATACATGTCTACAAATATTAATATCAATGGCTTGTATTCTGTAACTTTCTCGATTAAGGATTTTATTACTTGTAGGTGATCATTCGTTCCAAAGCCACTCCTAAATCCGGCCTGCTCTAATGGTTGGTGAAAATCCAGCTTAGGTTCCAGTCTGTTAGTAATTATTCTTATAAAGAGCTTATATAAATGAGATAACAAGCTGATAGATCTGTAGTTTCTAATTTCTGTTACATCTCCTTTTTTGTGCAATATTATCATAATGGCACTATTCCATTTTTCTCGTGTAACTCCTTCAAAGAGGCAGGCATTATAGAGGGTTTTTAAAGCTTTTATGAAGCATTCGCCTCCTAATTTTAGCATTTCACTTACAATGCGATCTTCTACAGGTGATTTGCTGTTCTTCATACCTTTCAACGCTGATTCGATTTTCTCTTCGGTTATATCTGGAAGTTTCTCTGATCCTTGATTTTGTATGGCTAGGATTTCCACCTCTGGAATGTGAGCATCTCGACGATATAATGTTCTATAGTACTCTTCGATAATTTTCATAATTTCTTTTTGTTCATATACAGCATGTCCTTGTCTATTTTTTAGTTTATAAATGTTCCTAGTTTCTGTCTTCAACTTTCGTTTTAGAACTTTAAGGCTTTTATTTTGTTCTATGGTATTAGTTGTTTCTTTAGTGTTAAAATCCCTTATGTCTTTCCTAACAGCTTTTGAAATGGTTTTATTTAAATTCTTCAGTTCTGCGATGTTCACTGTGTGCTTATCTTTCATTTCCCTTCTTTTTTGCATTATGTTCCTTGTGCCTTCTGTAAGTTTTTCATTTCTCCTTGTTTGCTTAACTTGACAGTTCTTCTGTACCTTCCTTAGAGCGTCCACCAACCTTTCGTTAAATTGTTCAATATCGGTTTTATCTTGCACGTCATTCTGAAGGTTTCTATCTATTTCTTCCTGGTATGCCCTTTTGTTAGTAATCGCAGTGAACGTAACATTTTTAGTCCTTGTTACCATATTTCTTCGTTCCTTCTTTACGTTCAAGACTTCCTTCGCTCTAACCATTCTATGGTCACTTCCGGTTGAAAATTAATTTAATACAGTTACGTCTTGAACAGCGTCTTTTTTGTTATTAAAAATAAAGTCAATTTCGTTCTTGTTCAAGCCATTTGGTGATTGCCAAGTCCACTTTCTTTGGGATTTTTTTTAAATGGGTGTTCATGACATATAGTCTGTGTTGCAGAAGAATTTCGTTCCTGTCGCCATATCCGTGAGGTCCAAGTACAAACTCCGAACCATCCTGCTTGTGGTCTATTTTTGCGTTTAGGTCTTCCATCAGTATGGTATAGTTGGTGGTTACCTCTTCTAGCGCAGTGTTAACGTCATCGTAGAACCATTCAACTTCTTCGTCTGTGTGGGTACTGGCGTATACCTGGATGATCTTTAATCAAATTTTTTCGTTTATTTTGTGGATAAGATAAATAATTCTATCACTTATGCTTTTAAATGTAAGTATATTCTTCGTGTGTTTTTTATTTATCATAAATCCGACGAAAGTATCATTTGTTCTTCGCCTTTTCGCCGTACTTCAGATAATCAAAGTATATCCCATGCTTCAGCTCGTTTTCAAGTTCCTCAAGTTTTTCGTCCTCCATCAATGTTCTGGTGTTATATGTTGCCATAAACCATATTCTTTGCCAACATACATATAACAAACGTAAACAAATATAATTAGAATAATATCCAATACACAGCAAGATCCAGAAAATTAAATGTCAAAATAGGCCCAGGAAGATAAACTACTGGTCCTAAAAATTTTGTACAGACTATAAAAAGATTATAGGGAAGGGTCACAACAACAAAAATCAAGTTCACAATTGTGAGTTTTTAACAAAAAATAGATTTAAAGTTCTAAAATTTGATAACTACTATAAAATATTCACATAAAAATTTTTTTGCTTGTTGGCAATCTAATCTAATCAATCGATTAGTTATTAGCAATTTTTGTCTGAATGCATAGTAATTCTGAAATATTAGAACTGTTAACCTTTTTCTCTTTAAACTCATAGCAGTGAACTTGCTAGATATAATATTGTTCAGAAGCTATTTTCTTGGGACATCTTAATGCAATTTTACTTTAAAATAAGTTTCGATTTCCACTTCGGAAATCGTTCCCAAAATACGAAACATTAATGTTTTATATTTTGAGACCGATAATGAAATCTGCAATGGAGATAACAATCCAAATAATAAATGATGAATGGAATACTTTATAGAAACATAAAAACAGGAGGAAATTTTAAAAAAATTCGAATCCCCAGTTCAATTATTGTTGTAATGACAAGAGGACGTCATGAAGAAGTCATGTTTACCTGCATTCTGTGTAGTTTTAAATGAAGACACATAAACATTAAAACAACTATAAAGGTGAATAGAATTTACATATTTAATAAAATAAAGGATATATAATAACATATTCATAATCTTGACATGTTTAATACTTACTTATATTTATATAATGTAGATTAAAAATATTAATAAAACATTTAAACATATATTGCAAAGTTAAAAAATATTAAAATATAAAATAAACTGATGTAAAATTTATATATATATATATATATATATATATATATATATATATATATATATATATATATATATATATATATATATATATATATATATATATATATATATATATATATTCTTATAAAACGGATCGAAAGGTCCATTTTATCATCTTCAGTTGGTAACTTTTTAAGAATCTTGGAATAAATTCTTAGTTCTCGAATCTTCCGACGTAAGCTCTGCAATTGGGACAGTAATGAGTTTTAGCTTGGCATGAATCCACACAATATGGAATAAAGCAACATGGCCAACATCTGAAACGAAACCTCATTTGTAGTATGGTATGAACAGTGCAGTGTATTTACAGTATGGAATAGTGAAATGTAAGCAAAGCACATTGGCGAAGCCTTAGGAGGTGCTTCTGCAAAGGCAATTACTAGTACGCGATCATTTAACTTTTTCATACTGTATGTCATTAGTCTAACAATCGCAAATCGTGTGCATGAAAGTTAGTTCTTCTTCTTCTTCTTCGTCTAGCCATTCACGTCCACATCTGAACATAAGCCTCTTCAAGTCTTCCTTTCCATTGTTTTTTATTGTACGCTACTTGTAGCCAATTTTTCCGGGCAGTCCTTTTCAGATCATCTGTCCATCTCATAGGAGGTCTGCCTCTGGGTCTTTTGTGTTGGTATGGTCTCCAGGTTAAAATTGATCTGTGCCATTTGTTTAGATCGCTCCTAACTACATGTCCAGCGTATTCCCATTTCAACTTTAATGATTTTTGCACCACATCGGTGACTTTGGTTTTCTGTCTTATCCATGTGTTAGTTTTCTATCCATGAAAGTTAGTTAAAATTTGTTAATTTATGGTGTCTAGGTTGATTCTAGCGATGTTTTGTAACGATACATTATATTCTGAGTGTATATGCAGTTTTCTGAAATTTATGTTTCTTTCTGATTGATCAGGTCGTTCATAGTGATCGATCATCTGCTCTTGCATCGTTTTTCATAAGATAAAACGTTAAAAAGAAACATAAATTTCCGACTGCCTATTGTTACCTTTAATTGAAAATTGTCCGACTATAATGTTTTATATTTTTTGGAGAACGATCATGAAATCTGCAATGGAGATAGCGATCCAAATAATAAATGATGAATGAAATACTTTACAGAAACATAAAAACAGAAGAAAATTAAAAAAAAAATCGAATCCCCAGTTCATTAATTGTTGTAATGACAAGAGGACGTCATGAAGAAGTCATGTTTACCTGCATGCTGTGTTTGTAGTTTTAAATAAACACACATATAACATTATGTCGTCTCCGGTGTAATTAATAAACGTATGAAAAACTGATTGCAACTTGGTGCAAGTTTCCATGTTTATTAATTTGTCCAACTATTGCGCAATATGGTGTAATATTGCGTAGTTGGCCGGTACGCTCTTATTGTGGCATTATCTTGAAGAGACAATGCCATTATGGTTTTATTAGGTGGTGGAAATAAAACACATTCTTTCTAAGAAGAAAAAACTCAGCTTCAGAGTCTTAGAAAGAAACAGAGCCCTTCGAGCAAAGTGCTCTAGGGAGCTACCCTACACGGGTAAAACCATGAGTTAGACACTACTATCACAACTGACCTGAGATCCGAAAATGTCCCATATTTAAAGATAAATTAACTTTTATATGAAACCTTTTCATTTCTCAACCAATTAAATTTAATTATAATATGTTCCAGAAGGAAGGGCGATGAACATCGAAGTGCGTGATTGGTGGCACTTGATGACAATTAAAACAGCTATAAAGGTGAATAGAATTTACATATTTAATAAAATAAAGGATATATAATAACATATTCAAAATCTTGACATGCTTAATACTTACTTAATATTTATGTATAGATTAAAAATATTAATAAAACATTTAAACATACATATATTGTAAAGTTAAAAAACATTAAAATATAAAATAAACTGATGTAAAACTAATATATATATATATATATATATATATATATATATATATATATATATATATATAATATATATATATATATATATATATATATATATATATATATATATATATTTGACGTTGATTCTTATAAAACGGATTGAAAAGTCATTTTAGCATCTTCAGTTGGTAACTTTTTAAGAATCTTAGAATAAATTCTTAGTTCTCGAATCTTCCAATGTAAGCTCTGCAATTGGGACAGTAATGAGTTTTAGCTTGGCACGAATCCACACAATATGGAATTAAGCAACATGGCCAACATCTGAAAAGAAGCCCCATTTTTAGTATGGTATGAACAGTGCGGTATATGTACAGTATGTAATAGTGAAATGTAAGCAAAGCACATTGGCGAAGCCTTAGGGGGTGCTTCCTTCGGCTAAAAAAGGACAGCAATAAAAGCCAGCAATTACTAGTATGCGATCATTTAACTTTTTCATACTGTATGTCATTAGTCTAGCATTCGCAAATAGTGTGAATGAAAGTTAGTTAAAATTTGTTAATTTGTGGAGTATAGGTTGATTCTAGCGGTGTTTTGTAATGGTACATTATATTCTGTGTGTACATATTATATGCAGTTTTCTGGAATTTATGTTTTTTCCTGACTGATCAGATAGTTCTTAGTGATCGATCATCTACTCTTGCATCGTTTTTCATAAGACGAAAAGTTAAAAAGAAATATAAATTCTAGACTACCTAATGTGAATTTAATAATATCTTCCTTTATACCGCTAGCGCGGCTTTAGGATTATTGCATGATACATAAAAGCAAAGATATAACACCGCTCAGGTGTGGGCGGGCTATTAAACGTCAAGTGACGTCAATACGTGACGATTCCAATATTTGTTTCAACTATTTACATATAGGTTGTAAGCTTTCGACGATTGTTCTAAATATTATTTTTCAATTTAAAAATATTGGTGCAAAATTAGGTGTGCTGTGGCAGTTTGTAATGTGAACAACTAGTCAAAGTGTTTAGCAGCAAAGATGCCGATTTAAATACTGCTCATATTTGTTTTAACCATTTCACCAAAGAAGATTATAAACGACAAAAAAACCTATAATAGCAATGTATTAGACGCAAAAGAAAGAAGTATGCTTATTAGTGTTTAAATCTAATTTTATCAAATTTATTGCTTATGACTTTTTTCACCTTTCAACCATCGATATGTTTTGACGTCGACTAAAAGTATTTCACCGGGTTTGCAAATACAACATAATAAATACATAGTTGTTTAAAGCTAATAAACAGTGTTTTATTCAATGTATTCTATTTTTTATTTACCTATCCCAAAAACCTATTAAATCTTGGAAAGGAAGTATTTAGTTTATGTTGATAGGATTTAGTATTAATAAGGTTTTCCTTCCTAAGTCCACATGAGCTATGGATAGATAAGAGACCTAGAATAAATCACCTAACAATCATAGCTACAACCTGTTATGCACAAGTTTCAGTGCCAACAATAAAGAAAATGAACAAAATGGCAATCAAAGGTTGTTTGGTAGGTTATGACCGAGAAGAAATATACGAAATTTGGGTTAAGGAAAAGAATAAGGTAATATTGGCAATGTATGTTATATTTTTGGAAAGACTAACTGATTGTCAGAAACGAGTTCAATTGCCACTACAGATAATATCTCCCTATATATCCCAGAAAATTTTAAAAATAACAATGATTATATAGCTATTTCTCAATTAGAACAAAATTAAATCGATGATGAAGTAATCTGACAGAATGGTGAAAAAGATGACGATGAAGAGTCTGTAGATGAATACGAAGAAACAGGAAGTTATAACTTAGGAAATCGTGATCAAACTAAAAATCTTCACACAAATTTCCACTGAAGAACAAGTTGCAGATGTGATGACCAAACCTCTAACGAAAATAAGATTCCAGATCCTTCTTTCAAAGACGGGACTAATGTAGATGCGAAAAATCTTTTCAATAAGGGAAAGTGTAGTGGATAATACATCTCATCACAGCCACCTTGTTGAACGCATTCCAACGATGACTGATAGAAAATCGGTCATTCAGAGCTGACTACGAGAAAAATGTATTTCATTTACAGAGGATAGATCAAAGTAGAACTAATGTCAATAATAAGGACCAACTTGGTAGATATCATCAATATGCTGTTGACTCACTGGCTAGACTTCCTGGTATTACTGATTTGAGACTTCCATCCTACCATTGCGAGTTAAATCCAATTGAATTAATTTAGGCTCAAATGAAAGGATATATTGCCTGCTGCAATTTATTATTTATCAAAAAACTGTTAAGACTGAATTGACTATATGTATGTCAAAGATGCTAGGTACGATAACAATACATTTAAATCTCAGAATACAAATTAATTTTCATTGTTGGATTATCATTCAACTAATTAGTAATGAATCAATGTGAATGATCTAGTGATCATATTAATCAGATCTATTTATCCGATACGCTGGTGTATCGGATATACCAATGGATGGGCAGTACGGCAAGAGATAGGACTTTGCGACTCAATGTTGGTATCATCAATGGCAAAAGTTACAGTGACTGCATTTTCGTTCTAGTAGATATAGTAAATGGTCCAAGGATAATTCCTTGTGGAGGACCAGGTTTTTATAGTATTTACCAACTGATTGGTAAATATTTTTTATTTTTGAATAGCATACCTGTCAGCATGAATGGCATAAATGGGATATCTGCCAAAAGCTGTACTTACATCAAAAAGTCTGATGTGTGCTTTTTTTTCAACACTAAGTTTACTTCATCCTAGGAGTTTGTTGGGACAGTTTTTCTTAGATTACTTGTTTTCTATGTTGTGTCAATGGAATATGTAAAACAAGTCTCTAAATGTGAATCATTGGTTTCAAAGTTTTGGGTTTTTGTATTTTAAAGGGCATTTAACTAATAATTAACTTAAAAAAATATATAAATATTTCTGTATTTTTAGTCTTTACATTTAGTGATGTGTGACATGCACGAAAATTATGTTTCGATTTTTCAAATGTTCACACACTGAGCTCAAAAGGCTCTCCATCACTGATCTACATACAACTTAAGGAAATCTCATGCAAATAAAATATTTGAAAGTTCCGTGCTGTACAAAAGTTTTCGTGCAAAGTGTTATGTTATAAACAATCCACTAGAAAAATGTTTACTCCAAGGTCTCTAAGGTTCCTTGAGTTCTATTTACAGAACGCTTGTGGTATGTACCCTGACATCATTTTAAAAACAAATTAAAAACATATGCTTAACTGTTAATTTAAATAGTGTGGTTGACTGGTTCGGAAATCAAACACATTCTCTGTTAAGAACGGACACGTTGAAGAAATGATAAAAAAAAATTAAGCATTGCAAAGAAGAGTACGTGAATCATAATGAAATATTTTTTAAGTCTTTGGATGATCTTTGATTTAACAAGCCAAAGGAATATCTAAAAATAAAAATCGCGAATAAAATCTTAAAATATATTAAACAGCGGTGTGAAGAAAATAACTTTTATAGGTATAAGGCAACATGTAGCATTTAATGTACAGGTAGTTAAAGAAAATGACAGGAAAATTAATAAAACTAATAAATACCAATAAATAAATTTGACCTAAAGTGATTTAACATAACTTTAGAGGGCCCTACAGATTGTTCTTTAAATTGTATCGTTTATGCTCCTATCTGTTTATCTATGCGATACCTCTTAAAGGAAAAGTCCTGAAGTCTTTAAATTTGATATTTAGTTTCCTCTTGATTATTATTAAAGCTTACTAATATGTTCTTTAGGACTTAAGTAAACATTATATTAAATTTAAGGCTAAAGAGTACATAATTTATTAAAATAGATATCCTATACTGTGCATCAAATTCACAGACCTGTAAATTGCGGTTATTTTGCAAGTTAAAACAGGTTGTCCCGCGCTTTCTTGGTTGTCGGTTTCTTTAAACTCCACTGCATCGGTTTTTTTTTTATTTTAATATAATTTCTGACGCAAATAATTTATTCATAAATACATCTCCTAAAACTATTTAAAATGTTTAAACTAGCTAGATAATTTATTTCGAAACGTGACCTCGAAATCTGAAACAAAAAAAGCAACAGTTCCAAATGAATTTCCAAACGAACTAATAAGACGAAGTAAAGAAGAATCTACAAACTAATAATTAAAAAATATAAAGAAGAAATAATGCACGCAGAATAAACAGGAAGGTTTATTCCTATTCTAAACAAACTATACTGAGACACAGATACTATAATGCCGGTAGAAAATAACCTTCGGATATAATGTTCACTATGATATAATATAATCATAATCTAAATGAGTTATTAAGACCAAAATAAACAACAGTTTTTAGTGTTTAAACATGTTTTTGTTTAAACGTGTTTAAACATGTTTAAACATGTTGAGAATTCCATGGGTACAAAGAGTTACTAATGTTGAGGTACTTCTTCGCATGTGTAAACAAAAAGAATTACTAAGTATAATCAAAGAGAGGAAAATGCAATACTTGGGTCATGTGTTGAGAGGCGAAAGATACGAATTACTTCAAATATACTGGAAGGAAAAGTACAGGGCAAAAGATCAGTAGGAAGACGCCAGAACTCGTGGCTGAAAGACTTGAGCAGATGGTTCGACCGCTCATCCGCAGAAATCTTTCGCGCAGCAGTTTCCAAAACTACAATTGCCATTTGGATCGCCAACCTTCGAAAGGAGACGCCGCCATGAGAAGAAGAAAACATGTTTTTAACCCTCTACCGCATACGAAACCTTTTATGGTTTCAAAATTTCAAAGTGTTGTAGTATGCATAATATCTACCACTCATCGAAAATTCTGACTACATCATAGCTAGTAAAGTTTGTTCAGCAGTAAATGGTTGACTTCAATTAGTATCGACTATAAACATCCTGGGTTAACCGATAATAGTATACAAGGCCCGGTTTCAGGTAACAATGGTTTACCTGAGGTACAAGGTCTTAATAAAAGGCCAAGTCAGATAAATTTAATAATATTGGCGACCGCACTAATTGAAGTCAACCATTTTCTGCTAAACAAACTTTACTCATAATACTACGCATCTGTATGTTTGGTTGCCTACCAGTCAAGAGAAAGATCGTTATAACCTCATTCTTTTGTACACGTGTAGTGAATGAACGGTACCTTATGTATGACTCCAATTTGAAGCAATATTTGTATCGAATTTGTGAATTCATTTGCTGGAAAAAAATTTTTGGAGAAAGTAAGTATTATTTTTTATTGTATATTATTATGAATTCCGTCTAAATTGGTATAAATCCCTAAAATCCATAAATGGTTTCGAATGCATTCAATCTTATTTAAGTTATACCATTTTTAGAAAAATTATCATTTGGTTTTTGTTTTCAGAATGGATTCTTGGAAGTTGTATGGCTCATCTAAATACGTTAACTGTATTCCTGGTGATGGAGAACTAAGTGAAGACGATTTAGGTTCAGATTCACACAGTGAGTATATTCCTTTTAATGGAGAACTAAATGAGGACGAATGAGGTTCCGATTCAGTATATTCCTCGATGTCGTCAGTCTCAGTCTGTTGATAGTGATAGCAATGAACAAAGGATTTAGGATGAAAATATACCTATTTGCTCTGGTATAAATAGAATTATCAACAAAAAAAAACCTGAAAAATGTTTATGGGAATCAGGCCATTGGAAGCATTTTAATAAAAGTGATTATGCATTTAAAGGCGTTGTAGAGCTACCAGAATGTATCCTTGGGTTAGAAACTCCTGTAAATTTTTTCTTGTTTTAGTTTCCAAAACAATTAATATCCATGATTGTTGAACAATCAAACATATGTCATTGGTGAAATTACAAAATGTGACTCCAACGTCTAGTCATCAAGAAACTCCAACGTCTAGTCGTCAAAGAACTCCACCTGTGTTAACCAATGGAACAACCCCAACACCAACAAAAAGAACAAGAAAAACTCCTGCGAGACATCAAGAGATACCGTTAAATTCTGTGCGTGTGGATAACATTGGACATATGCCAGAATGGAAAAAATATCGCCAACAGTGTCAAATATGTACAAAAAAAACTTACACCATATTTTTAAAGTGTAAAGTATTCTTATGTTATAATGAAAAAAGGAGTTGTCTATCACAATTTCATAACTAATGTATTTTTGTCTGTTAACATTTTATTAAAATATGCTCGTATAATGCATGCGAAACCACATATGGATTTTCAAAAAATCTTCCAGTTTGTAGTTTTTTTAATATGAAACCATACATGGGTTTACAAAAAACTTCTATATATAGGACTAAACAGTTATTTTAAATGTACTAAATAATAAATCAGACTATGTAGTTCTAGTATTAGCGAAATATTTCTTGTTGTCATCTACAAATGATTATCAGAAACTGGAAACCTACATACAATGAAAATATGATATTATAAATTAGAAGCAAAAATGTGCCTACAAAGTCTGGTAGATATCGAAGGAAATTGCATGTATGATTCATTGTGGTTTTGTGCAGTTTGCAACGTGTTAATCAGTGAATAAACTCGTAATGACTAATTAGAATTTACGAATAACTCTGAATCAGAGAGTGATCATTAAGATAAAACGTTAGATGGGAATAGAACTATAATATAAAATGTAGTAAAACATAATTATATACAACTGATTACAAAATATAATAAATAACTAGAATGTCTAGAAGTCGTTGTTTGAGCAGTAGACTAGGCGGGATCTGTAGAAATTCATACCATAATGGACATTTTCCATAGGAAGCTATTTTTTTGCTAGAATCCCTTCAGGATGTGCCCAATATCGATAATCACGATATGCGCCAGTCGCAAACCCTGTGCTAAATTTTTTATTTAACAAAATCTGAAAACTGCTCCTATTTTCGTTTATAATTCGGAAAATATTGATCCTAGAGAAAAAATTATAAGAAGGTAAAAGTTTCGTTATTCAATTTTACACAGTATTTCGTTAGCTAGAAATTGAAAATTTAATGTTTATTGTTGAAAAAATATCAATAATTGGAAAAAAAAGTACAAAAAATGAAGTTAATCCTTTAAATGTTTTCGACTTTCTAAATTTCGTCAAAATAAAGCTTATTTATGAAAAAAATTGTTTTTGTTTGTCTTTTTTATGGATGTGGCCATAAAGCGCATTACGTAAAACTTTTCATATAAAAAGTACTTGACAAGACGAGGGTATTTGTTTAAAAACGAGCCCTCTATCACTTATGCTTACACGGCAAATGTATGCCAACTTTAACCTTCATTATTTTTACAACCAGTAAGCCGAATGTATCTTTTTTTTAAAAAGCGTCTTTTAATATTCTTTAAGTATATAAATTTTGAAATTGATATGTTTAAAGCTCTTAAAGTTATTCAATTTGTTTATAAGCCTAATATATATAAAAAATGTTTAAAACTTTAAAAAAATTTCTAGGCTCTCCTAGTGAACCGATTTGAATTTTACAAAAAGCGTTTGAAAGTTTGAGCCTTCCTTTATGTGTAAAAAAATATTTGCAACTATCTGAGGGCTTTGTTTAGAGCCTACTATAAATTTGAAAATTTGCAATTTTTTTCCAGTAGGCTGGGTTGCAAAATTATTATGCAAAACCTATCCGACGGATCTTAACAAAATTTAGCACACCTTTTAAACATATTAAAAGGTTTTTATAGGCGGAATATGGAGCTTGTATGTCAAGTTTGGAAAGTCAAAAACATTTAAAGGATTAACTTCATTTTTTTGTACTTTTTTTCCAATTATTGCTATTTTTTCAACAATAAACATTAAATTTTCAATTTCCAGCTAACGAAATATTGTGTAAAATTAAATAAAGAAACTTTTAATTTCTTATAATTTTTTCTCTAGGATCAATATTTTCCGAATTATAAACTTTTAACTTCTTATAATTTTTATTTTCCGAATTATAAATACAAATAGGAGCAAAAAAATGAGAAATTTTCAATTGTTTTCAGATTTTGTTAAATAAAAAATTTAGCACAGGGTTTGCGACTGGCGCATATCGTGATTATCGATATTGGGCACATCCTGACGTGATTCCAGCAAAAAATAGCTTCCTATGGAAAATGTTCAATCCAAAACAGATCCCGCCTAGACTACAGTTAAGATCTATGAATCCTTTTCTGTTACATTTGAAACGTTCTAATTTTTACTTATCAGAATTTAATTTATAACGATCCGTCAATATACTGACATCGTAAACATTGTAGATATTATACATTTTCAAATAAAAACAAATATTAACATTCTGGAAGAATTGTAATGGCAATACAAGAAAAGAAAATGACGGAAAACAGAAAAATGAAAATTCCGGAATATAATAACTTTAGCAGCACTTTCAGAATGAACTCAGGAGACATAGCAATCTTAGTCAAAAAATAAAACAACAGAATGCCCACTCCAGATAAATTGGAAAAAATGGAAGGAGCAATATTAAAAATGGAAACAGAAAGAAAACCAATCGAAATAGTATGAGCCTACGTAAGACCATACGTTCCAATCCAAAATGAAGATTTAAATGCTGACATGGACACAGAAGACCTAAACGCAAGAAACTCAAAACTAGTACGACAGAACAACAGATAGGAACTGAAGAATCCTATGTCACTATCTAGAAGGTAAATGCAACAGAATAGTAATAGGACCGGGAGAACCAAACTTCTTTCCCGGATTAGACGTACTTCCAGCACACCTGGGCATAGCAATTCTGCACAAACCAGAAATGCTCTATGACATACAACCAGTAACAGAGGGAAGTGGAAACCAAAACCCAATCATATTAACTATAGAGGGATGGGAGCACCATGAAGATGATAATGATCCTACACAAATAAACCTGAGATAATAATTACATATAATGAGATGAAAAGCGGAGTAGATGTGGTGGATAAGTTATTCCCGCAATTTAATTACTCCTGTGTCACAAGATGATAGCCCATGGTCCCTCTTTTGTAGCAAAGAGTTGTTGAATGTAGCAAGAATATACTCTTTTGTAGTTAATATTAGTCTAAATGAAGAATCTAAAACACCACGAGCTATGTCTACCAAGTTACCCAGAAACATCAGAATGAGGCTTAGGGAGATATGTGGCTCACCAGCGGAACAAGTACTAGTCGTAACACACGGAACTCAAAGTCGCTATGGTGTTTGTGATTGGCACAAAAATAGGAAAACAAAATATTACTACCAAATATGTATAAAATATTTGTTCGGAACATGTTACACCATTCTGTAATTCATGTTATAAACATGTTAATTAATTTTTCTTGTTTTTTTTTGTTGCAATTTCTCTTTATTTTTGATTTTTGTAGTGTATTAAATTAATTTCGTTAAGTTCCTAGTAAACAAATTTAATAATATTTAATCATTTTTTTAGCATATCTACAAAATTATATGATCATGTATTCATTAAATAATATAATTGTACACCATTTTGCAAAAATAATTACTGACCCATATTTTCTGACCCGGTCTTCTGGACCGTTCGCGAGTATTTGATCACAGAAAATTGCAGCGAGTAATGGAAGGAGAAATATTTTTGTCGACAAATAAATATACACAGAGCAGTATTCATAAAGAAATATGTTAGAAGAATAGTTATATAATATAGCAAAAAGTAGCAAAGCATTATCTATTGGCGAATTTATAAAAACTTATATACTTCAAGTATGTGACATTTTATGTCCTCACAAAAAACGATTTTGAGGTAGTAAGTTTGTCTCAAAAAACAAGTACCTACTTCTAGAATTGAAGTAATCGATAAGAAGTTCAGGTCAGGTACTGATATTTATAAGAGGTATTGATGACAACTTTTCTGTTCCTGAAGTATTAGCTTGCATGCAAACTATCGCCACTTTGAAAGGAGCTTTGTCCAATAATTTAAACATTACTACGATATAATGGAGCACCGAATATAACAGCGACGAATTCTGGTTTTGTAGACATATTTAAGTAATTATTTCCTAGGAACGAACTATTCATTAATTCAGCCTGGTCGATAGGTTGATAGAAATCGAACTTATGTGTTAGGCGGTTGGTTATGATTTTAGTTAGTAATTTATACAGATGTGAGAGCAAGGATATTGATCGGTAATTCTCGATGTTTGCTTTGTCTCCTTTTTCTCCTTTTTTTTCTCGAATCTAGTTTTACTTTTTTAATATAAATATTTTAGAAGCTTAGAATAAAATTTGAGAGAAGGGCATATAATATTATAGTGATGGCACGACTGAAGTGTTTTTTTTTTCATAATTTTAGACTTAATAATCACTTTTCATCATCAATGTCTATTTAATAAGTACTTCTGTCCTAAAAAGTCACAGTGGGCTTGCACTGTTCTCTCTTATTCATTGACTAAGAACATTAATTATGAGTTATAAAGAAACGACTAAGATAAAGACTTCTATCTTTTAATCACATATTTTAAGCTTCTTTCTATGGTTTTCTACCTCAGCTGTAGGATATATATATATATATATATATATATATATATATATATATATATATATATATATATATATATACCCGGTATTTAGGCGGCACACGCCCTTCCGGTAGGGATCTACGGAGGAGTATCACCGAGCCGCAAGCCCTTATCTCTTGCCGTACTGCTCCACCATAGGCCGATCAGATACCAGCATATTCTAGACTAAGCCGCAGATTCATTTAGAATTTTAAACTGCTGCGTTAGCCTTTTTGTTTTCTGTACACCGAGCTGGGGATTGAACTGACATCTCTCGCAGTGAAGCGAAGGAGAAGCCAGCCGCCCAGCCCGCTTGGCTATCCGATCGAGCTGTAGACTGTAGGCTGTATCATAGACGTAAAAAACAGTAGCTAGTGTCGATGTGGTGCCACTAATCCCAATTGCTTATTGTACCTCTTATCAGTTTCGTCTAAACAAATACTCGTTAAATAATAAAATTGTGTTATGCGTTTTAACAGAATTCATTTTGTTTTTAAGACTTTATTTACTTGGACTTATATCATCATTCTGAATATTTTATTGTTATCATTAACTTTCGTACGGTTTTCCAGATAAACAAGCTAAAATATAGCACTGTTTTTAGTCATTTTTCGCATAAATTTAGCAAATATTTGTTCTGATTATTTATTTTTATAATGACTTCATGTGTTTGCGTATTAAATATTGGATTCCACTTAGACAGGAAGCACGACTGAACCTTGAAATACACTATTATTTCAGGCATGTTTTTAAACCTTCAACTACATACTAGAATAAATGAGATTCGTTATTATATCGGATTATATTTACAATAACGATTTTGTTGTTAATATCATTTATAAATTTTTAATACAAAATATATTAGAAATGGCGTAAATAGTATAAATCTGCTAAAAATAGGATATTGAGTTATCATTTTGTCCAAGGTTTCAAACTTACATTTTGATTATATTTTAATCATATGTTGATACTCTCATACTTTTTTAAATGTCACCTCAGCATCAAAGGCTAGAATTATTGTGACAATCATATATTTAAAAGGCTTTAGAATTCAAACTGTCGAACTAATTTCTGATATTGTCTGGTCACATATTTTTCTTTCAACTAGAAGTTTTCGCTGAATTTATTTCAAATTAAGATCTTTATGATCGTGGAAAAGTGATAAGAATTTACAAACATTGTAAGGTAAAATTTAAGGATACATGAACATACAATGAGGAATTCAGAAAACATTTTAGTACTATAGACCACTGGCACACCGTAAAAACACTGATAGAAAAATGCACCGAGTATAATGTACCAATTCATATGGCGTTCGTCAATTTCCATAAAGCATTCGATTCCATCGAATTATGGGCAGTGCTTAAATCTCTAGAAAATGCACGTATAGATTCAAGATACACTAACATAATTAAAAACATATATGAAAATGCCATCATGCAGATAAAGCTGGACGAAAGCACAAAAACTAATCCCATAAGACTACAACGGGGAGTAAGACAAGGAGACAACATCTCTCCCAAACTATTTACCCTTGCTCTAGAAGACATTTTTAAGAAACTAGAATGGAACAAAAAGGGTATCAACGTCGACGGATCATACTTAAACCACTTGCGATTCGCAGATGACACAGTTTTAATAGTCGATAATATCCAAGAACTAAATGATATGTTACAACAATTAAATGCAGTTTCGGTAGGCTTAAAAATGAACTACAGCAAACAAAAATACTGAGCCGAAACCAGACAAATATAACAATACAAAATCATACCATAGAAAATGTTGAACATTATGTATATCTAGGTCATGTTATCAAACTAGGAAAACCAAATCAAGATGCTGAAATTAAAAGAAGAACACAACTGGCATGGGGCGCTTTCGGCAAATTAGCATTACTACTACTTTTGTACTTACGGCTTGGAGACAGTAGCCCTTACCAAAAAATCTGCTAAAAAATTAGAAACAACGCAAAGAGCAATGGAACGAATCATGCTTGGAATATCACTAAAAGACAAGATTAGAAACACCGAGATAAGACGTAGAACGAAGATTAGGGATATTATGGAAGAAACTACAAAAATGAAATGGCGCTGGGCAGGTCACGTAGCCCGATATAATGACAACAGGTGGACACGGAGAATTCTAGAATGGAGACCAAGGACGACAACAAGAAGCATGGGAAGACCTCAAAAAAGATGGGTAGATGACATAAGAACAGTGGCAGGCAAACAGTGGATTAGATTGGCGCAAAATAGAGAATGATGGAAGCAATTGGGAGAGACCTACATTCAGGAGTGGATGGAAAATGGTTGACAAAGAAGAAGAGGTTCGAGAAATAAAATAATCACCAAGGAAAAATTAAATGCAATGAATTTAACCCGGCAACTGTGTTGTGGGGTGAAAATCACCCACGTCGTTCATTAGCGCTTGTTAAAATAGTGGCAACATCGCCAGATTCGTCTGGCGCCACGAGTACCGCCCCATGATATACAAGTAACAGACCTTATATTGCCTATTGTATCATAAATTTCAGTATATAAATAAGATTTAAATGAGTGGTGTTGCTTTCTTTGGACTTATGGGTGATTTTGACCTTTCCACAAGTTGACGTTCAGTATTAGTTAATTTTTAGTAATTTTCACCCCACAGCATCGGTTCATGTTTAACAGGTAAGTTCTTATACTACCACAATTTAATGATTGATTTTTTGAAGGTAAATTTTGATTTTTTAACAGAAACATAATTGTATTGGTAGGAATATTGAAAATTAATTAGATATTATTAATTTCAGACATACAGAAACATGTGTAGTTGGGAGAAAGAACAAGAAACCCTCTTGAAGCTTTCGCAGGATGAATTAACTGGATCAGAGTTAGGATCAGAATGCGAATCTGAAAATGAAAGTCAGCAGGTTTGCCTTCGTCCCAGTGAGAATATTTTAGAAAACCAACTTCAATCAGGAACTTCTAATCAGGAAAGTCAATCATCGTTATAAGAATCTTCTCAAGACAACAATACGTTTGAAGGTGATAGAGTAAGACAATCCAAGTTTTTATCGGACGGGATGGGAAAACAAAATGGGCAAAGAAGTGTCCTAATAAATCGGTTAACAAGAAAATTTAATTATTCTACTTCCATACGGATGCAGAAGAAATGCGTACAGTTTTCGGATTACTATATCCATCAGGCCTTTATAAAACAAATAGGTTAAATCTGAAGGATCTTTGTGCTATATCCATCTAGAAATGGAGCAGGAATTGATATTTTCAGGCTAACAATAACACTGCAAAGATTCATAATACTTGTAAAATGCCTACGATTCGATAATATCGAAAATAGAAAAGAACGAAAAAGAGTAGATAACTGACAGCTATATGAGTTGTTTTTGATCGATTGATATCCAATTGTCAACAATATTTTATTCCTAGTCGATTCTTGACTATCGACGAAAAATTAGAATCTTTTCGGAGCCGTCGTTCCTTTCGGCCATATATCCCCAATAAGCCGTCCAAATATGGCATTAAAATATTTGCCTTAGTGGATGACAAAACATTCGACATTTTAAATTTAGAGGTATATGTTGGCTAAAAGCCTGAAGGACCTTTTCAATTCAGTAATCGACCGTTTGATGTAATAAACAGGCTTGTAAATTCAGGACCCTTAAGCTAGCGGGGACACATGAGCGGAATCCAATTTAACCTACGTAATATTTTTTCACCCATTTTTCACTAATTTATTACCACCCTAATAATTTTTCACCACCAAACCAACCTTAAGGGGAGCGATTCTGCTGGCTTAAGATTCAAGCTAGCAGAATTCAAAAAAGAAACTTTTTGGTGATGGCATATTTTTTCACCCATTTTTCACTAATTTATTACCACCCTAATAATTTTTCACCACCAAACCACCCTTAATGGGAGCGATTCTGCTGGCTTAAGGTTCAAGCTAGCAGAATAATAAAATAAAAAATCTTTTTGTTAATGGCATATTTTTTCACCAATTTTTCACTAATTTATTACCACCCTAATAATTTTTCACCACCAAACCAACCTTAAGGGGAGCGATTCTGCTGGCTTAAGGTTCAAGCTAGCAGAATTCAAAAAAAAAAACTTTTTGTTGATGGCATATTTTTTCACCAATTTTTCACTAATTTATTACCACCCTAATAATTTTTCACCACCAAACCCCCCTTAATGGGAGCGATTCTGCTGGCTTAAGGTTCAAGCTAGCAGAATTCAAAAAAAAAAAACTTTTTGTTGATGACATATTTTTTCACCCATTTTTCACTAATTTATTACCACCCTAATAATTTTTCACCACCAAACCACCCTTAATGGGAGCGATTCTGCTGGCTTAAGGTTTAAGCTAGCAGAATTCAAAAAAAAAACTTTTTGTTGATGGCATATTTTTTCACCAATTTTTCACTAATTTATTACCACCCTAATAATTTTTCACCACCAAACCCCCCTTAATGGGAGCGATTCTGCTGGCTTAAGGTTCAAGCTAGCAGAATTCAAAAAAAAAACTTTTTGTTGATGACATATAGTTTCACCCATTTTTCACTAATTTATTACCACCCTAATAATTTTTCACCACCAAACCACCCTTAATGGGAGCGGTTCTTCTGGCTTAAGGTTCAAGATGGCAGAATTAAAAAAAAAAGTTTTGTTGATGGCATATTTTTCACTCATTTTTCACTAATTTATTACCACCCTAATATTGTTTCACCATTAAACCACCCTTAAGGGGAGCCATTCTGCTGGCTTGCGGTTCTGCTGGCTTGCGGTTCAAGCCAGCAGAATTAAAAAACATATTTATAATATACCACAGTGTTTTGCTAGGTTTTTACGAATTTATAACTATTCTAGTAATTTTTCACCCCTTAACTACCCCTTGTGAAAAGTCAATAATTGTGTTAGATTAAAATTTAAGGAGAATTTTTTTTTCAAATTTACTGTCCACTACTTATAACTGAAATAAAAAAGTGTTTTTTTTAAGTTTATACTAAACTTTGACCATCCTGATAATTTTGCTCCCATAAACCTATTCGAAAACTTTCCTACTAGCTGAATATGTGAACCAGCAAAATAAGAAAAAAACGTATTTTTGAAATACCTCAGTATTCTGCTAAGTTTTTACTAATTTATTACCACCCTAGTAATTTTTCACACCTAAACTACCCCTTGTGATAAGTCGATAATTCTGTTAGGTTAAAATTTAACGTGAAAAAAATCTTTTTTTACAATTTCACTATCCTCTACTTATAACTGACATAAAAAAGTATTTTTACCCTGATAAGTTTCCATCTCTAAACCAATCTTATTTGAAAACATTCCTGCTAGCTTAATATTCGAGCCAGCGTAATTAAAAAAAATTATTTATGATATACCACAGTATTTTGCTGTGGTTTTTACGAATTTATTACCAACTTCGTAATTTTCTATCCCTCGACTAACCCTTAGTAAAAGTCAATAGTTCTGCTATGTTTAAATTATAGGTGAAAAAGATTTGTTTTATGATTTTACTAAATACTATTTATAAGTAAAATAAGAAACTCTCTGGTTAGTTTTTACTAAATGTTAACGAACTTCACCAATTCCACCATCTACACATTTACGCTGGTTGAATGCAAAGCAAATCTTTTTGGAAATATGAGATACTACAGTATTATGCTAGATTTGTACTAATACATTACCATCCTAGTAATTTTTCACCCTTCAATTACCCTCTATGAGGAGTCAATAATTCTACTACCTTAAAATTTAAGGTGATAAAAAATCTCTTTTTATAATTTTACTGTATTCTACTTGTAACTGAAAATATAAATTGCTTGCCTGGTTTTTACTAAATTTGATCCACCCTTATAATTTTTGACCCCCTAAGCTTCGGATAATGGGAAACATTCAACACGATACACATTGACGCTAGGTGAATAAAAAATCTTTTTGAAAACACAAGAGTGCTCTGCTAGAATTTTACTATATTTTTACCAGCCTAGTCATGTTTTTCTCAACTAGCCTAATTGAAAAACATTTTCAAATGTTATTCTATACTAACTAATATTTATTTTTTCAATGTTTAAATATTCAAAATATGAAAACACTTTATTCCAAAAACTATAAATTTTACCCGTTTTAAAAAATTGACTCTGATTCGAGTTGTATTACATGGCTAAGCGAAATCGAATCGTTAGTCCTTTTTATGAATATAAAATAACTGAAATCAAGATGCGTTTTAGTAAATACAATGGAATTTTTATATTTCACAGAATAAATTACCAGGTAAGAAATATTCAAATTGAAATAATTTTATTACGTCTATTACATTATTTATCTGATTGTAAAGGAGGGTCGTCGGGATCGTGCGCACCTATTGCAGCCTATTGTTAAAAGATTTGCATTCATTAGGTAGATGAAAATTTGAAAAATAATTTAGGTATTTAATATTTTAATAATATTTAAATAAGAAGGGTATTAACGATTGGTCAAAACATAATTTTAAGATTAGGTGTATAACATAAAGAATTTATATTGCAAAACATTTTAAGTAGGTATATTCAAATGAGACCGAAATTACCGGTTGGTCAGAACAGCTGATATAGATTATTTGCGTAGTAAAATAAATTTATATTAGCAGCATTTTAAAAATTTAAAGATATTTGTATTTTAATTCTTTGTCGATTTTTCATTCATTGTCAGTTGAATATAGGTAAAAATTAAAGGTTATTACAAAAAAATATTAACTTATTTATTTTGTTTATGAAAATGTTTGAAAGAATCGCCCACGGAGAGATCTGGTTTCTCGGCACAATCCACACACTCATAAATTGGGTTTTTTCTTATTTTTAGGATAGGACATACTCTGCATCTTTTCGTTTTCGTTTCGCGTTTGTCCGATTTATTAGCAATTATTTATAGGTAAATGTTCGCGTGCGATATTCCGTCTTTCTTTGCTTTTTTATAAATTAATTTACGAATTAATTCTAACCTTGATATCATCTTTTATGTCTTTTGTTTAGTATATTGTTTAAAACTAAGTCTAACTTTGCACGGTACCATCGATTCATCTAGCGATAATTATTTTACTGGATAACGCAGAGCAGTCATTTTATTATTAAAAAGTCTATAACTGTTCTTATTCTATAAAACCGATCTTCAGGAATAACATTCGGTCCCATTGGATTATGGATGAAGATTAAGCACCTTAAAATTATAAGAAAAAGATCTCTTCCGATGTTCTGCAAAAAAGATTTTAAGCTGAATAGTGGATCTGTTTTCCAATAACCCTCCAATCTTGAAATCCGTATGTGTCAGTGTGGAAGATAATTCCCATAAATACTAGAAATTCAAATAAGGAAAGTAGTTTACATCTTTAAATGCTAGAATTTACACAAACACCAACTTCACCAACTTTTTTATATGCTAAACATTGCAATATTGTTGTTTTGTACACTACCTATTTTTTAACAAAATTTTACAACTTAAAAAGGGATCATTCCCGTGAGTTGGCTGTATATCATATAGTTAAAAAACTCGAACATTGAAGTAAAACACTGTTGTGATTGGTATATTTAATTAAATTTTAAAAATCCTAAAGGATTAAGTTCAAAACGTTTTCGGACTTATCAGTCCAGTGAAATTTGTAGTACTTTTAGTAAGTAATTAATAAGTAATAGGTAAGTAGTAATTTTTAATTAAATATACTAATTATTACAACAGAAGTGTTTTTCACACACACACACACACACACACACACACACACACACACACACACACACACACACACACACACACACACACACACACACACACACTCGCACACACACACCGTGTAAATGTATTCAAGTATTTTTGAAAAAACAAATTTATTTAATTTTTGTTAAAGGGGTAGTAAGGGGTGAAAAATTACTAAAGTTGTAATAAATTCGTAAAAACCTAGCAGAACACTGTGGTAGATCATAAATATTTTTTTTAATTCTGCTAGCTTGAACCGTAAGCCAGCAGAATCGCTTCCCTTAAGGGTGGTTTGATGGTGAAAAAATATTAGGGTGGTAATAAATTAGTGAAAAATGGGTGAAAAAATATGCCGTCAACAAAAAGTTTTTTTTTAATTCTGCTAGCTTAAACCTTAAGCCAGCAGAATCGCTCCCATTAAGGGTGGTTTGGTGGTGAAAAATTATTAGGGTGGTAATAAATTATTGAAAAATTGGTGAAAAAATATGCCATCAACAAAAAGTTTTTTTTTTGAATTCTGCTAGCTTGAACCTTAAGCCAGCAGAATCGCTCCCCTTAAGGTTGGTTTGGTGGTGAAAAATTATTAGGGTGGTAATAAATTAGTGAAAAATTGGTGAAAAAATATTACGTAGGTTAAATTGGATTCCGCTCATGTGTCCCCGCTAGCTTAAGGGACCTTGTAAATTCAATACTAACCGCAACATTACATTTGACAACTGGTTTACCAGCATACATCTAATGGAACATTTGTTTAGTAAACATCGGTTAACATCTGTTGGAACGATTCGTAAAAACATGAGGAAAATATCGACAATCTTTTTGAATTCCAAAAACAGAGCTGAAAATTGCGCAATTTTCGGATTTAAAAAACATTTCTTTGGTGTCCTTTGTCCTGAAGAAATATAAAATAGTGTTCTTAGACATAGTTGCTTCTTCACTTTATCATGATACAGAGTTTGAGCAAAAATCAAATAAATCTGAGATTATAGACTTTTATAATAACGCAAAAGGTGGCGTGGATATGGTTGACGAAATATCACCACTTGTTTTATTGCAAACATTAGGGCAAATGAACATCAAATATATGAAAAGAAGCAGGAATATTGTTTTTATCGAAAAAGATGAAATTATCTTGTGACTGAGACATTACTTTCAAAAATCCGAGAGTATCGTCGTGAAGGGCGAAAAGTGTACTATTTGGATGAAACTTGGCTAAATCAAGGTCATACTGTCTCAAAGGTGTGGTAAGATTTTAAAATTAAAAGTAATCGACAAAAACCTTCATTGAAGGGTTTTCAACAGATTTAAAAATGCTCAAAGATTAGAAGGTTGGTTTTCAAAGATTCTACCAAATATTGAAGCAAATTCTGTCGTTGTTATGGACAATGCGTCATACCACAGTCGACGGTTGAAGCCAACACCAACAACTGTCTGGCGAAAATGTGACATCATCAAATGGCTCTCTTAAAAAATATTCCATTCAATGACATGTTTAAAGTACAATTATTAAACCTCGTGAGGATACTTGTACCCGAATTCAAGAAATATGCTGTCGACGAATTGGCTCGTGAAAATAACATAATTGTACATCGCCTCCCTTCTTAATAGTGGAAAGAGAAAACTTGAGTTTTAATATGGAGGAGGTGAAAAGCTTGTTAGCTACTGCCGTAAAAAATGTCACATGCTCTTTTTAAAAAGTAAAGTGTCATATCATAATATAATATATTAGGATTGATTTTTAGAATTCACTGCCTTAAGGAATATAAGAAAAAGGAACTTAAAAGCAGTATAAAAAAACTCAAACACTAAATCACGTAAACACCAGTCAGATAAAAAGAACAATTCATTAATGTATTCTTTCATTCATTCATTCCTAAATCATAAATGAGACTCAACTTAACTATTGTACTACTGAGAAGACTTTTATTAAGGTATAACTTGTATTAAGTTTGCTGAAAATCCTGCTTTTCTCACTCCGCGTCTATCTGGCACTGCCTGATTAGTATCAAGCTAAAACCTGTAAGGTAAATGGGAATAAACCTTTACACAGAAAACGCAGGTATTTAGTGCCTTATGGAACATAATACACCGTGAATCATGTCATATGTGAATCAACAAAATGTCTCAGTATTAATCAGGTAGATCCAAGCGTTTAAACTTAATTTAAAGAAAAGGAAAGACAGTTAAGATTTGATTTCACGTACAGTGCGTTTGTGTATCAGCTTACACGTATTTTATCCCAAAAGGAATCTTCGAAGCGGCTATTCAGAAACGCTCTGAACGTGAAAGTAATCTTTCCTGTTGTAGTATAAGCAACACTAAAATGGCTTCGATATGGACGCAATAGCGACATCTGATGATAAATCACGAAACGAAAGTCGAAGATTTCTAATTGTCGAAACCAATAATTTAAAGTTGTACCTGTATACATTATACAACAAGCAGGGTATATGTAAAAGCCAATAAGCGCGATTCTTTTCGATTGAAATTATGCTTAGCCTTGATTTAATTAATATATAGGGCAAGAAAGCCTATTATGCATTTCTTTATTTCACAGCAGGGTTATAAGTTGTAATCAACACTTACCCGAAAAGGCACAGTAATAAGGCGAACAAGTGCGTCTTTGTTGTTGTTTCAGTTTCCACCGAAGTAACTATCTGAGCATGACATGATGGACATGTTGTCGATGTTGGAGAAGGGCCTACAGGAACCTGGGCCACGGTGTGAGTAACAATTACTAAAACAAAAAAATGTAATATATTAAAACGAGTCATGAACGTTTGTGAAAATAAAACCCAAGCGTATAAAAAAGATTTCCAATTCATTTATTCAAGTAATGAACACTCTGATAATATTATCATTATGGTGACTTTTTGTAACCGGTTTGTAATTATATTGCGAGAAAACTTCACTTTAGACGTTTTTTCGTCGTACTAAAATAAAGCACATAGATTATTAGCTCGTTACAATCATTTCACATTGATAAAATACACAAATTCAATCTACTCCTATCTGAATTTGTACTGTTGTTTTTATTTTCTTTTATGATCGTGTTAATGGTCGCCTACGCCTTTGTATATTCTATCTAACAATATTTTTGGTCAATGACTCCATTTCTGTCCGTTTGATACTTGAACATTGTTCGTATACTCCAGTAGTCAGAGATAAAAATGCCACTTAAACCTCTTAAAATAATACGAACAAGCTAAATTTTGCCGAGAATATTAATTTTGTTGTAAGTTTACCACTTTTACCTCCGGGCTTCCCCCTAAAACCCCCATAAGAGGGACAAAAATGCAAAAAAATCGATTTACCAAGAATCTGTACACCGTAGAAAAAAATGTTTTAAATAAAAAATGAAGCGGAGATAATTTTAAACAGAAACTGTTGTATTAACTATTCGAAAAATAACGAAATAGATAACAGATAATCAGTCTCCTCTAGTTTTTAATACAAGAAAGACAAACGTATCCTAATCTATCCTAATTCTTTTTCGTTTGCGTGTTTAGTTGCGTTTGAAAGATAAACTTTCTAACGCCACGCAACAGTAACACTTTTTGTGTAGAATGAACCGTTCTTTCACAAACAACGCT
This sequence comes from Diabrotica undecimpunctata, assembly GCF_040954645.1. NCBI lineage: Eukaryota > Metazoa > Arthropoda > Insecta > Coleoptera > Chrysomelidae > Diabrotica > Diabrotica undecimpunctata. The sequence goes on along the minus strand of NC_092806.1, from coordinate 29,871,628 downwards.
TGAAATGACCGTCGATTTTGAATGTCAGTTACCCGCGCGAAATAAATGTTCATTAAAAATTTTTATCAGCTCGATGGTAAAAATTCGAAATCTTTTGATTAAACTGTCATAACGACAAAAATCAAAATGCATATTGGGGGGTTTTAGGGGGAAACCCGGGGGTAAAAGTGGTAAGCTTTTTTCACCTTTTTTTAGGTCTCAAAATTAATATTTTCGGCAAAACTCAGCTTGTTCGTATGATTTTTAGGGGTCAACCCTCTGGCGACTGGACTATTATGTTCTATTCTGAATTTAGATACGGACACTGATGCCTACTACGCAAAATACAGTGATGAGTATCTTACCACCCGGCAAAATAGCGGAAAGGATAGAAGACAGATTAAGTTGTGAGATAGTACGAGATAAAGTTAATTTTTAGACGTGGCTATTTTACTTCAGTCATAATTATACGGATGACCTCGAAAATATTTTATTTTAATAATTTTTGATGTTAGAATAAATGATTGAATAAATTAAGATATATTATAGTAAAAAACATTAATTAGTAGCGATTTTAAATTATAAATCTTTAAGTTTATTTGATAATAAAAATAACTCAACTGAAATATTTGACTAAATTAAAGGTAATTATGTTCTGTCCGAAAACAATTATTGTATGTGGAATTGGTGTAATAGTTAGAGACGTGGTTTATTGACAAGAAGATTGGGGTTCAATTCACACCAAGGATAAAATTTTTGTTTAACTTAATCAAAAAATAATAGAAAATGTGATACATATTAGGTAACAAGTTTTCGAAAAACTCATTATTTACAATTTATTCTTATTTCAATGTTATAAAATAGAAATACAAAATAATTGAAATTCAATTCCAGTTTTACACTCTTCAGTTGTGAATTCCAAATAATCCGGTAAATCTCAGTGTTAATATCAATTCCTCTTTACAGGTAGATTTACAGTTCTCTGTTCTCTGTACAGTTTATTTTTGTAGAATTTTTACTTATTTAAACATTCTTTAAACGTTCTTTTAATTTTGAAGAATTTTTACTTTATTTTCGAAGTACAACGATACTGTTTTTTCAATAAGATATTTATATTTAACTTTAAACACTTCTAATACTAGTAACGAGTGACATAAAAGTGATTGCCGCTTGAGAAAAAATACTTGCGCAGTGGTTGAGCACTATGAAAACACTGGTCATATGCTAGACTATAACAAAGCTCACATTTTGGCACAGACTGATAACTACAAAAGTAGATTATTTCTTGAAATGTATTACATTAACAAAAATAAAAACACTTTAAATTATAAAACGGACACTGGACAGTTAAGTAACATATATTGTAACATATTGAACAAAATTTATAAATATTAAAAATAGCAAACATTCATCTTAATAACAACTAACCTTAATAATTCATCAAATAAATATTATTCTTCTAACTTTTCTTTTATTGTTATTTTTATTTTTACATTTGAAATAATTTTAATTTTTTATCGTATAGCTGTAACGAACGTGCTTAAGACAATTTAATCTTGACATTCAATATTTCAAATACTTCAATGTCAGTTTTTATTTGCGACATCTTTTAAATTCTGTGAGTATTTTAAAATGTATTTGTACGCCATTTTTTGTAATGTATTGTTTTTAGTTTACTCCTGAGGAAGCTTTTAAATAAATGGCGAAATATTGAGTAATTTAGAAAAAAGAAAGATTTTTATTATAGACCACTTTACCCGATAATTTGAACGTATATATATATATATATATATATATATATATATATATATATATAAAGCTATCCGGATCTCTAGAGTTATAATTTCCGTGCTTCTTATCCTCTTGGTCTCTTCCGTTTTTATTGTATCTTTTATACTTTCTCCAAGTTAGTTTGTAGATAAATTTAACCCTCCATTTTAGTTTTTTTGATTTTTTTTCACATATATAACTTTCGCGGCGGATTTTGATTTGTTGGTCTCCCATCCTATAAAATTCTGAAATTTGGCTATAAAAATAGAATGTAATTGTTGCGAAGCCCAAAAACAATTATTTTTATGAGTGTATAATAGGAATAAAATAAATATTAAAATATAACAGAAAATTGTGTCTTTACATTCATTGTATCAATTGTATCTTTACATACAAAGTAAGTAGATCAATACTGTCCTGTTAAAATGTCAGTAAAAACGGTTTTCATGTTACGTGTTACATTATAAACGTGACTGTGCCGACAAGTATCTAACCTTCATTTAATCATTTTCATTGTTTGATACTATGTATAAAAACACATATCAATAATATATTTATGAACGAATGACTTAATTGTTCGTTTGTATTAATTGTTTCTTTAACCATAAAGATAATTATACTTTTTGAAGGTTGTCTGTAGTAAAGTTTTTCTGCTAGAATATTGTGATATGATTTAATCGTATCCTTCCTCCTCTAGCGCTACAACCCTCAGTGGGTTTTGGCCTATTCAAGAATTTCATTCCATTCCCTTCTACCATTGGCGACTGTTCTCGAAATCCGAACTCCCATAATCCTTAGATCATTCTCGAAACTCTCTAACCAACGATTTCTATGGTTGCCTTGTGGTCTATTTTCAGCCGGTCTTTATTCTGTGATATTTTTTGTATTTTTTTGATTGCTCATTGGGAACAAGTGACCAAGCCAAAGAATTCTATGAGATTTAACAAACTTTACTATATAGACTCACCTCAAACTTCATGAGGATTCTTTAGCCTCCATACTGTTACCGGTTGGGCTCCAAAATGTTCCTAAGCACTTTCCTTTTAAAACTTTTCAGGCCATTTTCCTCTTTCTTCAGTAGGTTTCACAACCATAGGGTTGTGAACATGTGAACATTTCACAATGGGTTTTATTAATGTTTTGTACAATTGTATCTACATGTAACATGGCGGACTGCGCCAGTTAGATGCGATATCATACAGGTTGTTTAACCTTACGTTAGAAAAAGTTATGAGAGATTGAGGAATAAACTTATGGGATATGCTGATGATTCTTGATCATTGGAAGAACTCAAAATAAAGCAGTTAAAGTTTTTACACGTATCAAAAACGCCGCTGAAAACATCAAAAGGGCGGAAAATTGATTTGAAGTAGGACAGGGTTTACTAAGGGCTGTAGCGCCAACTGATGATGATGACAATGCATCTTCCAATTCTAACCTAGTATTTTAGAAGTTACCATTTTTTTATTTGCGTAATATGTTCTATTTTCTTTGTTTATACTGGTCTTTAATTCTGCACCTACATCATTACTTTTGGTTACTAGGGATCGTAGGTACATGATATCTGCTACCTTTTCAAAGTTGTGCAGTTCTGATTGGAAGAAGTTTCTATGGTTTCGTCTTGCCCTTAACGTAAACATATTTAGCAGGTGGTGTTCGTGTGTATTAAGGTATAAAAAATGCTTATTAAAAGCTTAAAATTTTTATTGTAAAGAAGATCTTTTCGGAATTAAATCATTCCATCATCAGTTTAATAAAAAGTTGTTAAAAAACATTGTATGGCCACATAAAATCATTGGAAGGACATCCGTATTAAAAAATCCTCATGGTATTTATCAAGGTAAATGCAATAGACTGTTAACTTGATTATTAAAAACTGAAAATGGGGGCATCTTACATGACCCCCTCTAGTTGGTGAGGTTTTATAGACTTACATTACCTCTGATCTGTGCTGGAGTCTTGGGCTAACTGATGATGTTTTGATGTGGCCATACAATGTTTTTTAACAACTTTCTATTAAACTGATGATGGAATGATTTAATTCCGAAAAGATCTTCTTTACAATAAAAAAAATTTTAAGCTTTTAATAAGCATTTTTTATACCTTAATACACCACGTGCTTTGTATTCAACAGGTATACTAGCCACTCCTGGATATTTCCACTTGATGGTTTGTTCCAGTTTCACTTTTATTTTTAAACATATTTAGTTTTATTCTGATTTATCCTCAAACCTACATCTCTATTTCTTTAAAGATATTTGTTTGCTCTTAGCTGTAAGGTTCCCTCGGATCCCAAATAGGTTAAACAATAGCGCTGAAAGGACGTCTCCTTTCCTTACACCGTTACTGATCTCGAAAGTTGTCAGTCTTCATATTTTGTATTACTACTTCTGCTTTGATGTCAATGAGAATAAGCGTACCAATCTGACTACTTTTTTGGGTATACCCGTAAGCATCAGGCTCTCATATAATCCGGATTGGTAGTCAAAAATAATCTCTTCCACAAAGGGCGTCAGTTTGTTATATAGTAGGGAAGAATACACGTTGTATGATATCTTTAACCACAAAATTTCTCTGTAGTTAAAGCATTCTGGCTTATCATCTTCTAAATGAGGTGTATAAGGCGCCATTTCCACTCTTCAAGAATTGTTTCACCATTCCATATTTGGGTTAAGCCATGTATTTGTTTCCATAGTGCTGGTCCTCCATTTTTTATTAATTCAGCTATTATTGTCCTTAAAATTTTATTTTCGGAATGTTCATGAATTTCTTTCGCTAACTGATAGAGCTACAGGTGCATTGTACACCTCTGCAACATTTTCATGATTTCGTAGCTCATAAAAAGATTCTTATTGCCTTTTTAGAATGCCTTTATCATCAGTTAGTGTATTGCCTCTTTTATCGTTACAAAAACTTTTCCTAAGTTTAAACTCTTGTTAGTTGTCTCATATCTCTATAGAATTTTCTGTATTGTTTTTTTTTAATCACTTATGTTTATCTCTTTTATTTTTAAATCTCTCATTTCTTTCTTCTACACACTTTAGTTGTCTCTCTTCATTTGACGTGGTACTCTTCCTTGTTACCTATTGTTTCTAGTTGTAAATATTTTATTTTGCATTGGCCTTTTGTCTTATAATTAATCTACATTCAGCATTAAACTTTCTGTTTTTCAATGCTTCTCCTGTTCTCCTATTATTGGCTCTATCGCTGTTAGTATAATGTTTCCATCACCATTCCGCATCAAAGCCTTTTGGATATTGTTCATTCTTTACTTCACTATAGGAATATTCCTCTATAGGAACTACGTCTTGGATGGAGAATGGCCACCTCTATGAAATTACGACATGATAAATGTTATAAACATGACATGATAAATCCGCACCCTCTGGGATTTTCCAAGTTCCCTTATTGATCCGTTTATGAGGAAAATAAGTGCTACTAATTATCAGATTTTGAACTTGGGCTAGTGGACATTTGACATAATCTTTCTCCATTGGAGCTTGTTACATCATGTAGGCTGTGTTGTACATGTAGAACCCTATAATGCACTTCTTTTCCAATTTCTGCACTAAAATCCTTAAGTAAAATGGTAAGGTCATGGCAGGGTGCTTTATCGCATTCTCGTTGGAGCAGATCTCGAGTAAGTCTATACAAGGAAATTACGAAAGTCGTCTTGAAGATATTAATTTAAATATTTATTTGAAAATATTTGCAAAGCTTCGAATAAAAAGTAGAAAGAGTTATCACCTTGTTTACGGTGATGACCCTGCATCCATCAATGAATGCCGGATTTTCTCAGAACAACCTGTCCCATTGAACGTATTTCAAGTAGACTGCCAGTAGACAATTGATATTGGGTACCTTCTTTGTTATCACTCATATTTTAAAATAGCATAAGATTATTTACCTGTTTGTTGTGGATCATGTTGAGGCATTCCAGGTGGCGGCATTTGGAATCCAGGTTGAGGTCCTCCTTGGGGTCCATTGTATGGGCCAGTATATGGTGGGGGATTTCCTTGTTTCTCCATGCTGCAAAAAAAATAGAATAACATCTTATCAATATTTCCGATTAAACGATTTACCACTACAACTAGAAGCACATGTATGTTTTACAATAGAATATTTTTACTGTTTTTAATAAATAAACTTACAGATATTTTCTCTACACATTTGCCTTATTAGTTATTTCCAATCTGTCATTTTTTCGTAACTCACGAAACAGCTTAGAGAAAACTCTATACTTGCTTCAGGTAGTCTAATCATGAAATTTAAATAATTTTCTTTATAATATATTAAAATATTCCACTCATATATGAAAATGGTGCTAATATTAGACTTTTCCAAAAATATCAGCAAGAATTAGTTATAAAATTATCAGAAGAACGTTTCGAAGAGAACAAGCATCAGTAAGATTTAGTTCATGTGGTTCTCACTACCTCTAGGAAAAAATTCGCGCATCTTAGATACCTAGGATTACAAAAATATTCCCGAGCAGTATGCTTTATGCATGCTCTTATAAAGATCCGTCTGTTTGATGGGAAGGTCTTCGGAATATAATAGATTTCATCTGTGTATGGTGTCAGGGATATATTTATTCTTATATATGAGGTATTCATGAATTAAACAAATTTTGTTTTTGATTATTATTATGAGGTATTTTGGATTCAAATTGTCCTTTAGAATATTTCCTTCGCATTTTAAATTCAAACTGTAATTTGCCTTATTGTTTATAAGATAGAAAGCGTGACAAAGTGATCGAAAACCATGATCAGTCTTGGACGGGTTTGCTTGTAAACTCCATTTGTGTGTGATGGTAGTGGATACATCTGATGTATAAATATTAAAAAGAAGAATAGACGTAACTAACCTTGTGGTAGGTCGTTTTGAAGATTTCTGAATTTTCTAGTTTTTTCATCGAGGTGTATTGGAAAAATATTTCACCTAACATTTGGTTTATCAGATTGTTAAATAAACAGCATGGTACCATCTGATATATTTTAAATAAAAGACTCCTTCCACACTGTGTCTTAGGCGTAGGTCAGGTCTATAAAAACTATGCTGTTGTAAGATTATTTTGAAATCCATTCTCAATCAATAAATGTTGTTAGGGTGATTACCACCACTGAGGTTATCGCCACAGAATTTTCTTGCCATGAATCTAGCTTGTTCTTGAGAACTATTTGGCTTTGCAAAGTAAAATAGTCTTGTCTGGATTGTCCTCCCAAATATCTAGTAGTAGATAAAAGAAAGATAGCTTAAAATAGGGATTGTCTGGTACTGCATGTAGTCTGAATGTAGCTCTCAGGTAGTGCAGGGTATTTCTCAGGTTTATAATATATTGCAATAATGATTTGTTTGCAGCATTTTAGAAACTTCTAGTTAGTCATAATTTGATTGTAAAATTTAAGAAGCCACTTGCGGGTATTCGGACCTATGTGTTTTATAAATTTAGAATAAATGTTGTCAACTCCTACAGCTTTAAAATTAGGGTTTCTTGCTCTTTTTAGATTTGTTTCCCGTATATATAAATTGCTTTCGTACATAAATTTCTATTAAATTTTAAACTGTTTAAATATACCCGCAATGAAGTATAAACGTATTGCATGTGTGTACATGCGTGATTTAAAAATATTAGAGATTAATGCCGTGGAAACTATAGAATGTAAAAATTGCGTCAATACTTGCGGTAGTGGAACATAATACTAATTAATAATTAAAGAGGTTAGTTAATCTAAGGTTATAATTTATATGAGTATTCTAATCTGATTAGAAGAAAACTGCATCATATGAACAATTGTTATTGCTATTGTGTACTTTGCAAATAGTAGACTTTATTGTATTTGAAGCAGTTAACATGCATTAATTAAAATTAAGAGATGTAACGACTGCTGTAATTAAGTGTTATTGGGCATATGGCATTTCGATCAGTGGCGGCTGGTGAGGGAGGGCTACTAGGCGCCGCTTTCCCTAGTAAAATTATGTACAAACAATTAATTGTATTTCATATTTCATATTTACATTTTTTACCAAACAAAAATATATTTACTCAACCGAAATAAATTTTACAACAATAGCTACAAGTCTAATAGCTTGTATGGATTTTCTTCTCCTAATGCAAAGAACTGCACATTTGCCAGACTGTCACACTGACATAAAATGTGCTCTGCTGTTTCTTCTTCGAGGTGACAGAATCTGCACAGGTCATCATCTGATAATCTCATCAGCTTCTAGGGCCTATTCAGCTTACAGTGCCCTGTTAGAAGACCTACTATGGCATTGACTGTTTTCCTATCTTTGCTTATTAGGTCCGTCGTAAATTTTGGCGAATATTCTGTAATGATCTGTTTCGCCTGTCTTTGTCCTGGTGAATTCCTCCACCATTCCAGAGACTTGTGAGCTACCCACTTCCTTGTAGCTGTTCTTGGCAACACCACAGAAGGGTTTCGGTCCAATGAATGACGTTGATGAGCCTTGTTTGGCCAATTAATCTGCTTTTTCATTTCCCTTATGGCACTCGTGCCCCGGTACCCAGGCTACCGTAACCTTGCTACGGTCTCCTAGTTTATTTAGGGCACACACGTAATCCCATACTAGCTTAGAATTGACCTCTACAGAATTGAATGCCTTAAGCGCAGCCTGACTATCTGTAAAGATGGCAACTGAACAGAACGTTCTTTCCTGCCTTTCTTTTTCTTTCACGCAGTAATGTATTGCTGTTATTTCCACCTGGAAAATTGTCTAATCCTTAAATAGACTTAGTGAGAAACTTATGCCTTGATTTGTCCCTACTATGCTGGCTCCCACACCCTTCAATGTTTTTGAGCCATCCGTGTACCAGGTAGCAGCAGGTACCAGTATGGGTACACCTTTATTCCAGTCTTACCTGCCTGATATCTTAATTGTGAACTTATTGTTAAAGCTATATCTCGTAGCTGTTGTATCGATAGTTTATCCCATCACAATATCGGCTTTTAGCTCCTCGATTAGCTTTCTGTTGTCAACACCATGCATCTGGCTTTTATGTCACTGACTATGGATTAATATGTGCAGCACTGATCTGACTTCGCCTTGTATAAAGATATGAAGTGGTGGTAGATTCAGCAGGACTTCCAACGATGCAGTAGGAGTTGTTTTTATGGTCCCCGTAATACACAGGCATGCTAGCTAATAACCCTTGTGTATAACGATAGAGTCATTTTGGGGTTAAATTCCCAATTCTTACCGCACATTCTTCTACATCTACTTAGGGACATAGTAGCTTTCTGTGTGGTTTTCAGAATGTGAGTATTCCATGTAAGCCTATGATCAAAATATACCCCAAGGTATTTTGTTTCTTTGGCAAATGAAATCTCTGTTCCTCCCACCACTGGTGGTTTTAGGCCTTGTAGTGCTGTTTTTTTTTTTGGTAAAGTTGACAATTTGTATTTTCTGAGCATTGACTATCAATCTCTCTTGTTTACACCAGTCGTCAACTATATTTGGGGCTGCTTGTATTCTTTCAGACACCACCTGAGCAAACCTGCCCCTGACAACGATTGCTATATCGTCAGCGTATCCTAGACAATAAAAGCCTTCTGTGGGCAGATTTCTGAGAAGATCATCTACCAAGGTTGCCCAAAGTAGAGGGGTCAGAACTCTTCTTTGTGAACAGCCTCCACCTACTTTTGCTTTGATGGTTGCTTTACCCAGAGTGGACATTACGATCCTATTCTCCAGGGATGCCCTTATCCATCTGCATATTACCGCAGGCGCACCTCGTCTACTTATATCTCCTACCAAAGAGCTGGTAGTAACATAATTAAATGCCGCTTCTATATCTAAAAAAGTGGCCATTACTATCTTCTATTGACTTTGAGATAAGCCTATTTAGATCATTTTGGTTCTAAAACCGGTAGTTAGACTTTAAAAAAGTGCAGTGGAAAAAAAATTAATTTTTATGCATACCAGCAGAGTCACTAGACTTCCTTGAATCAGAAGGTATTACTATTCTGTAGTGGCCTGCTTGTTCACCCAACCTTAACTCTATAGAGCATTTGTGGGATATGCTTAAAAAAAAGAATTAGACCTCACCGGCCTAATTCACAAAACACTGTACAGCTAGCACAAGCTGCTCTTGAAGAAAGGAAATAACCTACCACAATAAAATCTTGACAATTTATTAAGGAGCATGCCCACGCGAATTCAATCTTGCCTAAGGCCTAGTGTTAGTAACACCAACGGCTAAAAAAACATAAATAAATAAAAACAATTTAAACATCATTCATTGTACATTGAAATTTTGTATGCTATTGACTTTAAAACTAATAATTATTTTTAATATTTAAAAATTTATGGGTTTCTTTAATTTTTATGTATTGGTGATTAAATTGCTTTAAAATAAACATTCTTTGATTTCGTAGGTTGGTTTTTTTAAATTCGATTAAAATAATAAGAAATATCAGATGATTCCATTTAAGTTTGATTGTGTGTAGTTTTAGTAGTAGTGCTTTAAAAGAAGTGTCTTCATTGGGAAGTAATGATAGCATGTCGCTCATCTGTATTAATATCAACAATCTTCTTCAAGCGCCATCTTCGTTCCGAAGGTTGGCGATCATCAGGGCTATACGTATTTTCGAAACTGCTGACCGAAACAATTCGTTGTTGCTACAGCTATACCATTCCCGTAGATTCTTTAGCCAGTAGTTTCGTCTTCTTCCTATGGACCTTTTTCCTGCTATTTTCCCTTGCATAATTATTCGAAGCAGTTCATATCTTTCGCCTCTTGTAATGTGTCCCAAGTATTGCCGTTTTCGTTTTTTGATCGTAAATATGACTTCCTTTTCTTTCATTCTTCTCAAGACCTCGACATTTGTGACTCTCTCGGTCCATGATATTCTCAGGATTCTGCGATACATTCACAGTTCAAATGCCTCTAATTTTTTGGTATCAATCTTTTTCAACGTCCATGACTCCATTCCGTAGAACAGCACAGAAAGTAAGTAACATCTCATTAGGCGAAGTTTCATTTCAAGGCTCAAATCTCTTCCGCAGAACACTCTCTTCATTTTAGTGAATATGGATCTGGCTTTTTCTATTCTTATTTTGATTTCTGCTGAGCTATCGTTGTCTTCATTTAGAAAAGTGCTTAAATATTTGTATTTGCTAACTCGATCGATAATTTCATTGTGTAAATATAAATTTTGGACATTTTGTGTTGATTTCGATATTACCATAAATTTAGTTTTCTTTATGTTCAAAGATAGTCCATATTCTTTGCTGCAGTCTGCTATCTTATTCACCAATGTCTGTAGCTCTTCAAGTGTTTCTGCGATCAGAACGGTGTCGTCGGCAAATCTCAGATTGTTTAATCTAACACCTACGGATTGCTCAGAGAGTGTTCTATTCATTACGTCTTCGGAATAGAGATTAAACAGGGTTGGTGACAGTATACACCCTTGTCTCACACCTCGCTTTATTTCAATTTCTTCAGTGGTATTATTCTGTACTCTCACTACTGCTTTCTGATTGTAGTACACATTTGCTATTAGTCGGATGTCTCGTTTATCTAAATTCTTTTCTGTCAGGAGTCTGATTAGGTGATCATGCCGCACTTTATCAAAGGCCTTGTTGTAATCTATGAAACACATGAATACATCTTGATTTATGTCAAGACATCTTTGAGACATAACGTTGAGTGCAAACAACGCCTCTCTTGTTCCAAGTCCATTTCGGAATCCAAACTGGGTATTATTGATGTCCATTTCCAGTTTTATGTGTACTCTAGAGTGTATAATTTTCAGGAATATTTTCAGTACATGGCTCATCAGACTGATTGTACGGTAATCACTACATTGTTTGGCATTTATCTTTTTTGGTATAATAACAAAGGTGGATAAAAGCCATTCTTGTGGTATTTTTCCTGATGTATAAAAGCTATTGAAAAGTTCAACTAAAATGTGAATCGAGTCTTTTTCTATTAGTTTAAGGATTTCCATTGGTATTTCATCTGGACCTGGGGCTTTACCATTTTTCATTCTTTTTAGTGCGTACATTACTTCCTCTTCCGTTATTTCTGGACCTTCGTCTCCTTGTATGTTACTTAGCTCAGATTGTTGTCTATCATCTATATAGTTTTCAATATGTCTTCAATATAGTTTTTCCATGTCTTCAACTGTTCTTCTAGTTCTGTTATTATGTTTCCGTTGACATTATACAGGGTATTTGGCTGCTTACGTTTTTGCGTACCTCTTTCACTTTGCAAGTTCTTTCACTTTTTTATGTACATTAAAAATATCATGTTTTGCCTGCAATTGCTCTATTTCTTCACATTTTCTTTTATAAAAATCTTCTTTTGCTATTCTGATTTTTATTTTGATTTCTTTCTGTATTTGTTTATACCTTTGTTCGTTTTTTTCCTTTCATTATTCTCCGATTGTTCATGAGAAGGATCTTATCAGTCATCCACCCTTGCTTTATTTTTGGTTTTTCTTTAGTCAGAATTTTCTTCGCAGGACCTGTTATCGCTATTTTTACGAGCATATCAACAATAGCACATCCAATTATAATAGAAAATCACTCCTATTAGTACTACCATCCATCATAAGAAAAATCGTGATGTTATTTTACATTTTATTTCATCATATAGTTTTTTTATTTAAATATGGTAATTATTCTTTCAATATCGGTATCAAATTGTAATCACTTAATAAATTATTATTATTATAAACATGTTTTTATTATGTAATGATGCATTTTCTGATGTTTTTCGGTTACAAACTTGTCAAGGCGAAAATATCAATCTGTTTTTGTCTGCTTTTTTTAATGACTCGATCTACACTTACAAAAAAAATATCTCGGCCTACAATACAATTACTTAAAAAATTCGTGCTTGCTTCGATGCTTTTTTTGTTTATTAAATTTATAGCACTCGTAGTTATGGCAAACCCCTTCTAATTTCAAATTCTGTGCTTAATTAAATATATTTTGGAGTATAAAAACTTCTGAACCTGTTAAAAAACAATTCACTTTTAAATTATTAGAAACATATATGCGTTCAATGAATCTAAAATCACCCGCCCCGTAGCAACCTAAATATTTCCAAGAAAATAATATTGCCAATAATTGTAAATATATCTATTTATTTTAGATAAAGCCATATCAGTTTAAGATGTATTTATGGATTTATTGATTAAAATACATCAAATATTTGTAATAATATGTAATACCGTTTTTATTTGTTTTGTAACAGTTCGAGAGTTTTCATGCTTGGCCTCAATTTTGGAACTTTTAATTGACCTCAGAGGTCAATTAAATATAAAAACACACAATTTAATTGCATTGGCATTCAGCTCATTGGCTGACATCACGATAACAATTAATGTAACACATTAACAAAAATTTAGTTTAGTGAATTGTTTTATAAATAGTTACAAAAACTTTCATATTTTCGTTAGGTTCTGTGAATTTCCTGCCTAAACTGTTTAGAAATTAGATAAATTTTTCAATTCTATGACGTCAGAGTAAAACTAAATCCAGTATGCATTATTTGATAAATATTTAAATATCTCTTAAAAGGTCAAATAGGATGGACTCTTTCAACTGTTTAGTGTGACTGCAGACCACAAGCAGTATTTCGTGGCGATACTTCCGTGATGCTTGTTTCACCATTTTACCAGGGAGAAAAGTAATACAACGCCAGTATAAAAGCTTCGCTTCAAAACTCAGTAAATTGATTCAAGAGATTAAACGATTAAGAATTGGTATTACCAGGATCAACTAATGTATAATGAGGTAACAACTAGTCTTAGGAGAGGTGCAGGCAACATCGATAGCTGTTTCTGTCCTCGATACTTCGGAGCAACACCTATGTATAGCCTCTCCTACAGCATCCTATAAATCTTTTATTTGGCTCTAGTATATATAAGACTAATCCGACGAGGAGTGCAACAAGATTGCGTCTTATCACCACTATTATTTAATCTGTGTTCAGAATCTATATTCAAAAAAGCGTTAAGCGAGGTTCAAGGTGGAATCAAGATTAACGGAACTAGCATAGACAACATCAGGTACGATGATCATAACGTCCTAATACCAAGCAAGGCACATACGCACAAGAACTATAAAATATAATAAATGCGGTAGTCCGTCATAGCGAAGTGTTCGGTTTACATCTAAACGTTTCCAAAACTAAAATTCTAGTATTTTTAAAGATACCAGCAAACGTATATTTGTTTGTCCCTTGTACGCCAAGGGACAAATAATAGAACAGGTAACTTCCATAAAATATTTGGCAGGAAATATCAACAGCCAGTGTAACCCAAATAAAGAAATCTTGTCAAGAATCGAACAAGGGAGGAAAAAACTCATAAACATGAAAATATTTTTTTTTTTAAATCAGACCTTAGTCTAGAGCTCAAAATTCGAATGATCAGATGTTACGTTTTCTCTGTTTTGCTGTATGTCTGTGAAAGTTGGACAATGGACTCTAAAACAGAAAAAATAATGCATGCCTTTAAAATGTATATATACAGACGGATGCTGAGAATTCCACGGATACAAAAAGTTACCGATGGTGAGGTACTTCGGCGCATGGGTAAACAAAAAGAATAACTAATCAAAGAGAGAAACATACAATAATTGGGTCATGTGTTGAGAGGTGAAAGATATGAATTACTCCAAATCATATTGGACGGTAAAGTACAGGGCAAAAAATCAGTTGGAAGACGCCAAAACTCGTGGCTGAAAGACCTGAGGAGATGATTTGACCGCTCATCCACAGAAATGTTTCGTGCAGTAGTTTCCAAAGCTACAATTGTTATTTAGATTGCCAACCTGCGAAAGGAGACGGCGCAATAAGAAGAAAAAGTATATTTAAGAACTTGATCGTGTGCACAAAGTTGGAGAGAAAATGGGCATTAAAATAAACTCAAATAAAACCAAGATCGTTACCAAGAAATGATCGCTAACGTCGGACAATTCTTATATAACAGGTGAAGAAGATCTTTAATGTTGTGTATCAAGGCGACAATAATTTTTTACAGACTGGACCGGACTGTTTTGTAGGTTCATCTGTAGAATACTGATTGGATCCATAATTGGAATAGAGACAGAGTCCGCAACCAAGATTGTCTCTCTGTTCATTCCTTTTATATTTCTATTCGTATAATCAAAAGAGTCACGCATTTCTAAGTCCATTTCTAGGTCTATTTTCGTTTTATTTCTTTATCTTCTTCATGTGTGTCCATTTTATTCGTACAAGTTGTGGTGCAGATGTCTGGTGATTTGACAATTGAGCATGGAGTAGGTGTGAATGTATTAGTGTGTCATGTTATGTCAACAAATCTAAAGTTGAGACATAGCTTCAGCTCCCATGTCATCTTCGCAGTTGATCCGCGTGCATGCATTTTACCGTGTCATACAAAAGACGTGTCCTATATATCTGAGACAGTTCAGAAAGTTTCCCCAAAAGTCTCAGACTGACACGATGATCGATTTTTACGCATATTATGAAAGATAATTTAATTATCCGCTGATAATTCTGAATCTATTGAACTTTATTTTATTTTATTTTTATATGCCTTTTTAAGCATTTCACTTTTTGCAAATTTATTGTCTGCTTTACTTCCACTTTACTTCCACTGCATTTAACAAATTATCTTCTTTTGGTGTCGTTTGCATATAATATAATATAAACATTAACATTTTATATCTAATGAAATTTTCCTCGTTTATAAAAATCATACATTTTTTTCAGCTCGAGTATTAGCTCCTAACAAACAAAAATAAGTGACACCAATCCAATTGTACTTTATACTTTTTATAGAATATGACGCAATTATATTGCTGATAACAAAATTTATTGGTATTATTGTTCTGTTGTAACGCAATGCAAATATTTACTTGCGTTCAGAACCGCCAATAAAAAAAATAAATAGGGGATAGAAACATATTTTTCTATACACGTTATTAACTTATTTGAACATTATACATAACACATCAGTTAGTCAATCATCGATAAAAGATTTTACTATCATTTTCAAAATTTCAACCATGACATATTTTTCCCATTTTTTTAATATCCATCCAAGTTATTTTCCCTTGTCGTAGATGTATTATATGCATCTCACTTGTCAGATAATTAAGTTTTGTTACGATAAATTCTGACCCAAAAACGGTAAATATGTTTATTACTGATATGCTATTCATTCAAGTATTTTCTAGGTCATGTCTACCTGACACATGATGCTATAAAAACAAAGTTCGAGGCGAGTCGATGGGAAATCCAGTTTGCCCTTGCCGTTTCGCCGTCCAGTCTACTCAAGAAGGTTTTAGACTTTTCGAGATAACGGCGATTTATGTATATAAATAAAACATTTTTATATGGAGGGACAGTGAATATCTGAAGACCCGCGGCCGCGATTTTAATTGTTACGCTCGCCTATATAAATTATGTGTATTATTCGTTAAATAAATTGATATAAATTATTGTGCCTTTTAATGAATTAAGATAAGAACAAGACATTATAAATTAATGAATTCACAACCAAATATAAATAATTATAAATAAATAAAAGACTTTACAGTTTCATACATACATACATCTCATATATATATATATATATATATATATATATATATATATATATATATATATATATATATATATATTCGTAAAGATTCGTGCTTTTTCTGTTTAATTTGAGCCAGCATAAGGTGCAAGACGATTTATGTGAACTACTTTTGGTTTACCTTTCAGCAACTTCTTAATTCGGTATATTACGTCATTTATTTTATTTTTAATTTCATACGGACCTTTCCATTGTTTTTGCAGTTTAGGAGACAAGCCTAGACGACGTTGTGGATTATAAAGCCAAACAAGATCACCTACTTCAGAGCTTTTATTCTCGTTTCGAGAATCATATTGATCTTTCATTCTGCTACTGGCTAACTGGATGTGTTGTCGGGTAAGTTCATGAATGTTGTTCATTCTTCATCAGCCGGTCGACATATTTTTCGCTTGCAATATATTCTTAGGAAGATCTGCAGCCAAACTCTAGGTCGCAGGGCAAACGAACTTCACGACCTAACATCAGGTAGGTTGTAGTCTGGCCTGTAGTTTCATTCACGGCCGAGCGGTAGGC
The DNA here is from genome assembly GCF_040954645.1 of Diabrotica undecimpunctata. Lineage (NCBI taxonomy): Eukaryota > Metazoa > Arthropoda > Insecta > Coleoptera > Chrysomelidae > Diabrotica > Diabrotica undecimpunctata. Next base: position 29,854,760 of record NC_092806.1, on the reverse strand, counting down.
CATTAGGAATAAGTGAATGTGCTGGTCCCAATCTCTTTGATATTCTGATACAACTTTGGACAGGTGTTTATGGTTCGGTTTATATTCTCGATCATTCCATCTGAGTGAGGATGCAGGTGTGTCGTTCTGGTCTTATTGACCCCAATCAATTAACAAACGTTTTGAAAAAGGGTTGACTTGAAGTTTCGCCCTTGGTCGGAGTGAATCTTTAAGGGAACATCAAATTGACTAAAGAATTCTTTAACAAGTACCTCTGCAACGGTAGCAGTATCTTGATTTAGTTTTGGATTTGGATTTTTTTAAACAACATTAAACTAATGTCAAATTTGATATAACTTTTTGCGTAATATATTTTATTATTTTTAAAGATTCAGAGAAAAAACTTTGTTTTCGCTCTCTAAAAAATTTTGCAAACTGAACTAATATCGTTTTACCTCCCGGCCATTCACATTTTTAGTTCCCGAAATTTGAATTAGTCAATATATATAAATCTTTGTCTATATCGTAGATATTTTCCTATACTAGGAACATCTTAAAAAAAACTACGTGCATGCTACATCGAAATAAATAATATATATATGCGAATGTGTTGTATCTTCATTTGCGTAATTATTTATCAGTACCTACTTTGGCATTTTTTTAAGCAAAGTTCTTACTTTAACTTTGTAAACAAGATAAAAGTACAGGAGGTTTCTATCTTTTTGCGATAAGATAATGATATCGTGGCCAGGAGTTTTGGGTTTTGAACACAACATAAACAAATTTTAAGATTTATTTTATTTTAATATTTTATGACATTTATTTATTATTTTATGACAACTTTTAAGATTCACTGATTGATGCAAAAACTAGAAAATATATTAGCTGACAGTTGCAATAATTGTCGATGCCAATTTAAGGAACTACCCTTATCAATCAAAATCTGAAATTCAAATATTTAAATAAAGAAATATCATTTTATGGCGATGTTGAGCCGGTAGTAAAAGAAGAATAATAATAGCTCCAAAATAAGCAAAAACAGCAATATGTCTTTTTGTTCTTCAAGTTCCGTTCCTATCAGAGATTGGAAGTCATGCTGGCAATTATAATTTTGTTCGTTAGGCGCCTGAACAGTTCATTTGAAGTGCATCCAAACCATTCACGGAGATTGCGAAGCTACGAGATTTTACGTCTTCCTATGCTTCTTCTGCCTTTGATGTTCCCCTGTATTATATTCCTTAATAGTTCGTATTTTCACCTCTCATGATGTGCCCCAAAAATTCCAACTTCCTGATTATTACTGTAATTAAAACTCTACGTTGATTTCCCAGTTGTTCGAGAACTTGTGCGTTTGTTTTGCGATCTATCCATTAAATTTTCAGAATACCTCAATAACACCACATTTTGAATGCTTCCATGTTTTTAATGTTGGATTGTTCAGGCCTCAACTCTATACAAAAGTGTGGAGAAAATAAGCGTTAAATTGATATTGTGATTACAGAAAAGTTTTCTCATTCTGTTAAAAGTTCATGCAATTTCAACGCGGTAAGTATCTCATTTCTTTTGTCTGATCAGTATCTTTCGTGATCCATAATATTATTGTCATTTTCATAAAAAATAGAATCATTAGTTATTCTACTGTATAACAAAATTCACGACGATCAATGCCACAATTGCCAATTATAAAAGTGCCAAAATATCCGTTGGAAAATTGCGATTTGAATTACATATTATTATTGTTTGCTTCCTTTTTGGTTGTATAATGGTTGTATTTTAGTTTTAAACTATTTTGTCAATTTTGAAATTATATAAAATCGACATTCATTGATCATAGAAGTTTCACATTTTTGTATGTATAGACATCCGGTATTACGAATAATAATACGAATTATAATTTCTACTACACAGTAAAAAAGATGATGAAAGTGGAGTAGAAGAGAATGAAATGAGTATACTGACCATTGTTCACATTAAAACCTAGGTCTGCTATTTTTGTCCAGCGACCTAAATAACTATTATCAATTAAAATGAGTAGGCTGCACCTTCTTTCGACTAAAATAGCACGCCATTGTTCAGTGGCGGTCTTGTGTGAGTAATTAGAATTATCCACAACTAGGGAAAACCTGCTTTCGTAACTGGGAAAAATAAAATGCAGAAATCTGCAGAAACTTACTTGTTGCTACAGCAAATATGTATATTGTTTAAAATTAACTGTATAAATGTGTTTTATAATTTATAACATTAACGCTAATTATAGATATGATTAAACATTACATATTGTAAATTAAGAAATAATGTACAGGATGTACAAAAAAGACAACATACAAAAACTAATCTAAATAAACCGATACAACAGATAATTGAAAAAAATTATCTCCAGTAATGAAAAAGTCCTCCAGAAGACAACTCAAAACTAAAAAAGGTGGTTTTTTAAATAGAAGAACAGCTTGAAAGTTTGGAAAATGGAAAAAGACGTAAAAATATAGTTATACAATGCCTGAACATAGATACAAATGTCCCAGAGACTCTAAAACATGAAATAAAAAAATTTATGCAGGTAGAATTAGCAGTCGATGTTTAAATAGAGAAGGTTGTGAAGCTGGGAGAAAAAGTCTGTCTGGTTGAGCTTGAAAAGGAAGAGGACAAAAGAAAAGTCATGCAAAACAAAAGCAAATTAAGAAATCGAAGAGAAAGTCTAGTTTATATCAATAATGACCTGTCAAAGAAGGACAGAATTGTACAAAAATATGTCAGACAGAAAGCACAAGAACTAAGAAAGGAAGGGAGAAAAGTGAAGGTAGGATATAAGGAAATATATTCCGATCAGGAAATATGGCGCTGGGAGCAAAGCAAAAATCTAAGCACCAGCAAGAAAAGAAAAGAAAAGATGACCAACAATGCGAAGAAAAGGATTACGAACTATGAAAACGAAACAAAACAAGACAGTAATACAAAGGTACGAAGAATGACAAGATACATTTAGCTACATGGAATGTTACAGGAACCTTTAATGAAGGTGCGCTAAAAGAGCTAATGAATGAGGCAAGGAAGTATAAAATCGACTTCATGGCTCTTCAAGAGACAAAACAATTAGGATCGGAAATAATTGATATTGAAGATATGGTGCTCTTCAAAAGTGGAGGTAAAGATAGAATGCTTGGAACTGGTTTTTTAGTAGCTGAATGTATCAAGGACTTTTAATCCTATCTCTGATAGGGTGTGTTCAATACGAATTAAAAGTAAGAAAAGGAATTGGAGTATAATCAATATTCATGCACCGTTAGAAGACAAGGACGACGAAATAAAAGATCTTTACTATGAACAGCTAAATGACGAATACGAGCGCCTACCTAAACGTGATGTAAAAATAATAATGGGTGATTGTAATGCTAAAGTGGGAAAAGAACCTCTGTACACTGCAGTAACTAGTTAACTACAGTAAACACGAAGTAACAAACGATAATGGTCAAAGACTTATTGGATTTGCCATGGAGAAAAACATGGTGGTGAGAAGCACACAACTAAAACGAAAAGAGATATACAAAGGTACTTGGGTCTCCCCAGATAGAAGGACGGTGAATCAAATAGATCATGTTATGATTGAAAGTAAATATATGAATATCTTTCAGAAGGTAAGAAGTATAAGATGAGCTGAAAACGACTCGGACTCGTTAAAGTCACATGTGGGAGGAGGCTGGAAGAAACAGAGAAATCGAACAATAAAACGAAGAAAAAGTACAATATTAAAAAACTTAAGGAAGTAGAAATAAAAAACAAATATGAAGAAGAAATAAATAAAATTCTACAACAATGTGACCAAAATTTACAGACAGATCAAGCCTGGGAACAAATTAAATCTGCCGTAGGAGAAGCTAGCGAGAAAATAGTTAAGTGCGACTCCAAGAGAAGTACAAACAAAGATTGGTTTGACGAAGAGTGTCAGGAGATAGCAAAGGAAAAGAAGAAGATCAGAAAACAAATATTAACACATAATAGAGAATGTAAAAAAAAAGAATATAGAATAATTCGAGGAAGATTGAAAGCTCTGTGTAGAAGGAAAAAGAGTTGGAGAGGACTTAAAAGAGATAGAAGAGAAGTTTAAAAACAAAGAGGTGAGGTCCTTCAATCAAGAAGTTAAAAAGATAAGAAAAGATTATCAAAGCCACCGTAGTTATATGAAAGGTAAAGACGGAAATTTAATTAGCGATCCGGCAGAAATAATGACGGAATGGAAAAAACATTTTGAAGAATTATTAAATGGTGAGGTGGAGCACGAAGCAGTAGACAGCTGGACGGTTGGAGAAGATGCGATAGTTGAAAGGCAGCCTACAAAGGAGGAGGCGGTGACAGCAATACAAGAAATGAAAAATAACAGAAGTCCTGGTAAAAATGACATATGCATAGAAATGATTAAGTTTGATGGAGAATAACTACAAAGAAAAATATACCAGCTACTAGTGCAAGTATGGAAAAAGGAAATAAAGCCATCAAAGTGGTATGAGGCCCGCATATGCCCTCTGCATAAAAAAGGGGACAAACTGAAGTGTGACATCTATTGAGGCCTAGCCTTACTAGACACGGTATACAAAATCTTGGCAAGAATATTAAGAAATAAACTAAATTGCTATACGGAAACAGGCCGGCTTTAGAAAGGACAGATCTACTGTAGACCCAATCTACTCATTAAAGGAGATACAAACGACTTGTTATGAAGATAAAGTTCCCTTGTATGTTTTGTTTGTGGATTTTAGACAAGCATTGTGATAGAGTCTATAGAGTAAAGATGTATCGAGCAATGGAACATTTGGGTATACCAAAGAAACTGATCGGGCTAGTTAAAATGACACTAAATAACTCTACGTGTGTATCAGATCAATTTACGATTGCAAAAGGCTTGAGAGAGGGAGATCCTTTATCCACTACATTATTCAACTTAGTGTTAGAAACTGTAATCAGTTTCTAACACTAAATCGTAAACTATAATCGATGTAATATTGGTTGAAAAAAAAAAAGAAATTTCCATCCTCAGCTCTTAAGGCCTCCTCATTGGGATGTACACCAGCACAAAAGAAGAGCCTTTTGTAGTAACTTTTTTCTTCAAATAAAATTTTACTTTAGCAATGATCATTTTATGCAGCCAATCCTGGAAGATGTCATAAGTTGTCCAAGCAGATTGCTGATTATAATAGTGAACTCTGAGATTCTGTGATTTCAAAGTACGATTACGTATTTTTAAACTTTTCAACCACAGTCAGCTTCAGTCTATGGCTGCCAGACGCAATGGCATGATACAAAACTGTTATCTGGTCTTTACTTTTTTGGTCGGTGCACTTAACTTTGTATAACTCTATTTCATTAGCGTAATAAAATTGAGAACGTTAAAGATTATTTTTTGTAATTAAAGTCCACGTTCATACCAG